>NC_135365.1:697500-1022500 GCF_051622035.1 Arctopsyche grandis | reverse complement strand
ATTTGATGATCGTTGAATTGAGAGCTGTCACTATACAAAAGTTTTTTATTTTAAGTTGAGTTCTATTGGATATTTTCGTAGATTCAAAATTCGGAATAGTATTGTAGTTCAAGTCTGTCTTAAAAGTTTGCTCTAATTGTATTTGTTAAATTGGTTGTGCAATGATTTTTTATTACATCTTTATGTATATTTATGTAAATAAATATGAAAGTGTATATTTGTAAATGAACATTTAATTTAATTATGTATGCGAAGTTATGTATATGTCGATTTATTTAAGCCAAGTAAGATTAGCTCATCATATGTACGTGTATACATCTGAATTATTAATTTAGTAATTTTTAATCAATATTAGTGTTTTTTATTATTAATGTTTATTTTTTTCATAATGAGTGATTGAACTAATATTTTGTATTGTATATGTATATAAAAAACTTGATGATTGAATACATTACGAATATAGTTCAGCCTGCAATCTATTTTTAATACTAAAAATAATCTTCAGAAAAATTTGTTATGTTTTGCCGAAAATATCGAGGGCACGAAAGTAATCATAAAGTTTTTTTTTTTAATAAATAATAAAACGGAATCGTCTCCGTATTAAATTTCCCAAAAGACTTCCTTCACAATTCCTTTTGACATGTAGCCATTTGTACGATATAAAATTGTGCGCTTTGTAGATACAAAGTGAGCTATCAAACGACGAAGTGTTTCTTTACAAAACAGAATACATTCTAATACTCTAATATTGGACACGACAAAGGATTTCAACCCTTTATTATTAATCCTTTGAACGTTTATTTCACTGAAATAACACACTCAGAGACACGGCCTTATATTTCATGAGACGTTTTTGATTATTCCTACTGGCAAGGTTTATACAATCATATGATATTATATTATATATGTATGTAAGAAGCTAAAATCGAATATTTCTCTTACATACAATATGAGTTTTCCATTTTAATCCGAGACAAGACTTTATACTATATTTTTCGAAAAAAATTTCTCATTACTATAAAATGTGTTTAGGTATTTGTATTGCTAAGATCGACAAACATTATGTGTTTGTATAGTATGATTATTTGTATTGGATAGGACATGTAGTAGAGGTGATGAAATGAGACTCGTATTAGTTTATGTCTTCATTTAAGACATTGTAATAAGCATTTATTCGACTTTATGATTTGTTAATGAAATCTTTCAAATACTTATGTGTTACCGCTTGGTTGTAAATAATCCACGAAATTAGTCGTTACAGCATTTTGGTAAGTTTATTTAAATATTTCAAAAACTAAATTAGAATTGTCTCATTTTTGAAAAGGTGAGAATTTCTCTGATGTGCATATTATGTATACGAGAGTACTGTCGTCATTCAATTGGTTTTCCATTAAATAGGGGGAAATAGGGTTGTCATCGAGGCTAGGCAATGATTAACGAGCAAGGCATCGATCGAGCTGGACCTGGACTAATACCTGGCGTGTAAATAATGAACGAGAGCGATACAAAGGAATTAGTCCACTTAGTAGAATAATTAATCACGCAAACGAGAAGGCATCTGGTGGCTGAACGATCGATAATACACTTCTCATTAATCGAGACTTGTTACAAAAACTATGATATTACATGAGGTTGTTGAAAATTTTAACCATTGTGGCACTACAGGTCAACACATTGCAATACATTCATCAAATAATTACTCTGAATTTTTTTATTCTCCTATCCCAGGCTTCAAGCCATGTACAAAGAAACATACAAACATTAATTTTTATATAAATGCTGTGATATTAACCTATGCTTCACACCTGTATGGAATACCGCCTTGAATACTAAGCTTTCCAAGCTCCAAATAATACGAAATAAATCCCTAAAAATAATTTATAACACACCACATTTATACTAACTTGAAAAGACTGCATGCCATAAATAATATTCCGTTAGTTACAGACATTACTAATAAACTAACCAGTAGATTCTATGACAGAATCACTAATAATCATACTAACACACTTGAGAAGAGTCTCGGTGATTACAACAAAATGTCTATACCCCTCATGTATAAACACATATTACCTAAACACAATCTGCTTTAGATCGTCGAATTTAGAGTGTCTTTAATTAATATTATGTATTAGATGTATTATGAGCATTTATAAGAATTGTATATAGGTTTTTGGGCTCTTTTTCCTATCATGCTGTACATTAACATTAGAATGGTATAATACTATGATTACTAACAAAATTAAATTAAAATAGTAAAATAGAAAATGATCAGTAGATCAGAAGCTATTAAAATATATATAAGATGTATTGTGAACGTAATTTAGTAATAATAAAAAGCATTTAAAAATCAAAAAATATACATGCTGTTTATAATATGTGTATGAAGATGAACCTAAAGTCGGTATCAATGTATTATATGTAGTAAAAGTTTCATCATTTTGTTGCTGTAGTTTGTTATGTTATGCATTCGTAGTATAATATTTTATGATCATATTTCGTATATTGCGTAAGCGGGTGTATGTTGTGGCGGTTCCGCGAAGCAATTTTCCGTATGGCGTCGGAAAATTGGAAAATTGTCCTCGTTTAGTTGTTAGCGCACGAAATTGATCGAAAGCCACGTTCGTTTGTCGTATATTTGGGCGTAATAACAGTAATGAAAAAAAATGTATGAATATATTTTTCTTTGAAGGAATAAGAACAAATAAAAAATGTCTCAGCGCGTCTATAAGGCTTTTTCATTTCGAGATTAAAAAAATGTGGGCAAAAACTGACGTCGGGCAAATGAAAAGAATGGAAACTTAATGTTTACTTTACGAGCGATATTTTCTATTGTGATCATCTTCTGAAAGGAAAATAACAAATTGGAATAAAACTAATGGGTCGAAATTACGAATTTGTGAAGCGGTGACTTTTTTTCTAATATACTTTTAATATATAAAAAAAGAACAGTTGCGATCTATATTTAGTGCAAAATATATATTTATTTATTTAACATTTGTACTTGGGGGAGGCGGCAAAGCAGATTTATACATATTTTATCAATTATTTGTTAACATATTTGTAAATTAAATGAGAAAAAAGTAAAATGCATTCAAAATGACTATATTAAAATACAAATAAAAATAAGAGAGAAAAAAAAGTAAACATGAAATAGAAATAAGAAATTGGGAAATGCATTATAAAATGAATCAAACCATTAAATTTTTCATTTATAAATATGACAAAATGGAAGTTAGGAAGTATTATAAATTAAAAAAAAATTGAAACGAAAACCATATAAATCAGTTCATAAAACCAGGTTTTATTTTTAAACAATTAATTCAAATGGAATTCGTTCGAATTTTCAATATAATACAGACCGCGAAAGTCAATCGAATAATTTCGCGTTGCGCTTATCATTCAATACGACCAAAACACAAATCGAATTGAAACCGAGACGCGTCACAGCTCACATATTTATAAGGGGAAGAATTTTCCGAGATCCGGGAGGATATTTGGCGAGGGAAAGAATCGTGGAAATTATCGCTGAAAGTGTATTTTCGTATGGAAATTTGACGATTCGGTCGGTCTGTTTGCGGACCACTCGTAGAAAATCACCGTTGAAATTTTAAGTCAACCTCCCAATACCGCACGTGACCGAAATCTGTGAAATATGTAACCGGATGTTCGATAGACCGGCAGTGAAAAGTTAATGAAAATTCAACAGAGTGTTCTAATTTCGTGCAAAGGGACTGCGCTGAGAATACGTTATATTTGATGAGATCGAATCACACATACCAACTACTAATCGAACTATACTTGAAAGCCTGTCGATTTGTTGAAAACGGTTTCAACGATTTTGACGAAATTACTCTAGGTTTCATTTTACAAGCTTTTATATTAGCTTCACTCTGTTAGTTCCGAGAAATATAGCCAACAGCATAGCTCGGTCGTTAAGCTTCTGCCTAGCACCGAGAGGCGCCGGGTTCAATCCCATGAGCTGGCCTCGATTTACAAAGAATTCTTCTGAGTATATCTGTAGTGCTGCTGGTCAGACCTGGATATTTGTGACTCATTGTTGATTTCATTTTTTGAAACGGCTGCCGATTAAATTGGCTACAAAAACCTTCCTACCTACTATGTCACCACTATTTGAATATGATTAAAGTACAATAAAATTTATGTACAATTCATAGATGTCTCCTTAATTGCAAGATTTCAGTGTTTCGTAATGCATTGACTTGTGTCATAAAAATGCTGCATTGTTGGTAGGTATAGATCACAATAGTCACCACTATTTGAGTATGATTAATCAAATATATAATTTCGAAAGAGACTTTGTTGTGATGACATGGGGACGGGGGACGAGGGGCGCCGGAGGGCTTTCGGGGGCGAAGGCCGGGGGGCACAGGCCAAATTGCCAAACTCTGATAGGAAACGATCAACCTAGGGTCACGTATATCCGAGGTCTGGCCAGCAACACCGGGCTAGGTAATGAACCCTTAAACCCTCGGTTGAAAGCATTGAGTTATAATAACAGTTATGCGATTTAAATTGTAATTGCATATAATGCAGTATGGCTTAACGGCAGCCTATATATTTAGCACCAAGTGATCAGTGGGTTCGATCCGCTATACTGCTGGTTAGATTTGGGGTTTTTGTGATTACAAATCGATCGTTTCTTAACAGAGTTTGCCAATTTTATCTGATCATTATTGAAACGGTTCCTTAATATTAGGAAAAAATCATCTTTCCTGTTGTCACAAATCTTCTAATTGTTGTATGTACAATTTGTAAAAATTATGTATAAAATTTAAATCCATAGATGTCTCAATGGATTTATTCTGTAATTGATTAATTAATTAATTGTTTTTTCGCGTTCTTTAGCTTCTGGAAATACAGTGATTTACGTAATAATAAAATTATGCTTTGTTTGTAATTAATTGTCCAGGAAGGCGCATTGGGGTCTTCCTGTCAAGCCTTCCTGGTATATATCTATGTAAAAAATAAAATAAAAAAATAATGATCGAAAATATTGGCACGACTTGCAGGGTGAATCTAATGAAACGTGAATCTTGAAAACGATTACCCCTACTATCATTTTTTGACCTGAAATCTCTATTGAGTTGAATCTCAACTTTGAAAAAATTATATTATTATTTTTCGATTGCATGGGCGATTAAATGCAATAGAGTATGCGTAGAAGAATTATTTTTTCCAAGATAATAAATAAATTGGGTAATGTGCTTGAAGTTCAATCACATGAATTATTGGTGATGATATATGTATGCAGATCGTGATATTGATGTGCTATGGAAACTAGAGGACTATTCATCAGTGACGTAATATTTACCTTGATTAATCAATTATATAAGTAAATTGCATAAGTTCGTGCACGCTTACCGTTACAAAAAGTTCACCACTTGTAATTGTAATCCTGATATACATATCCTTATGTATATGAATAAAATAAAATGAAATAAAATGCTGATGTAATATCTGTTGAAAATTGAAAAAGCATAGCTCGAACTAAAAGAGCGATTTACGAAGCGGCTATATACAATGAATCTATTGAAATGAAATAAAATAAACTTCTCTACAATTTTGTATGCCTTCGATCTTCCAGATATTTGTTGTTATTCGTAAATAGTCTATTTTTGATTGACGATTTATTTGTATGAATATTATGTGGGCGTTTTTGCCCGTCGTCTGTCTGTCAGTTTGTGTGAACGAATTGTATTCGGATTTGTTTGAATGCATGTTTTTCGGATCAAAGGGAGTGTTTGATGGGATTTTGAGGCTTTTTTTTAGTCAGTCTCGTTTCAATTTTTGTTCATTTTGTTATTATACTACATAAGACGGGGTTCCCAAAGGTTTTTCGCAAAGAATTATTGAGGTAAACAATTTGCATACATATATGTATGTAAATAACAAAAATCTAAAATAAAATTTTACGGAGTGCAGCTTTATTTTGGATGAAAAATAAATCCGAAAGAAATATGTTGATATAAATAAAGAAGTAAGAAAAAAAACTCATTCGAAATTTTTTTTATATTAAAAAAGGCGTTAAAAATTGCTATTTTTTTATTACAACATGGCCTCTTCTAAGGTTTAATTCAATATCAAGCCTCTTATCAATAATATATTATTTATCAATAATTTATCAATATTTGAATTAAGATAAAGGACTGTCAATTTATTTAATAATTCTTAAAAATTAGTACGAACTAAATTTGAAATTGATTAAATTCTTTATAAAATAAATGAAATGATATCTCTCGAATGATATTTTATGTATTAAATATGTATATATGTAAATATATACATGTTATATATAATATGTTTGTATGTATGAATATAGAAAAATATTATCAAAGTTGGCCAAAAGTCACGATGTATTTTAAAAAGGGCTGCCAAAAAGTTAGAAAAAATGTTGCTTGAATAGCAAAAGTTTGCTTTCAAAGGTTTTGTGTTATTTGAATAAGTAGAAAAACGCAAAACTTTAAAAAGGAAAACACAGAACGAAGCCAAATTGGAATACCTTGCACAAATCTCAGATCCGCTGTAAACCCCAATGTTCCTTTTATCTCTTTCGACCCATCCTTAAAACGGGAAAATTTCGCGCGTCGAAACCCTTTTGAGTTCGGAATTTACATTTCAGTTTATTTCGCACATCCACATTAAACAGAGTGACTAAACAATTTCCCGAATAAAATTATTTTTACTTTATCTACGTATGAACGTAGTAACAATAGATGAAGTTTTGTGATCATGTGAAAATTCGAACTCCAGATTTTTGACTGATTCGAACTCAGAATCGATTACTGATCACGTTTTCATGATCTGTGTATTTTGGGGATTTTTGGAACACCGTTAGTCCTATCAAACTGAAACTTAGTATCGGTTACTGAAATTCTTATCGACACGACGTAAATTTTTAACTTGACCGGAAATGGTACCTTCCCTTATAGGTGGCCTCTTTTTTTTTAAGTTTTTGAATTCAATTATCTCCCAAAACGCTAACTGAATCGGACTGAATTTTTTTTACATGTAATAGAAATAATAATCTTTATAACCCTATATTTTTAAAATATTTTATCTGAAGCGGAAGTAGTACTTTTACTCTAGAGAATCGAGGTATTTTTATGTTTTTCTCAGAAACCTTTTAATTTATTGAACTGAAATTTCATATCTAGAATTTTAAGCTTTATATCAAGTGATGTATAAAATTTGGTAAGCATCCATCAACCATCAAAGTGGCAGTTTACTCTTGTTCGTTTTTCCTACCACTATTTTTTTCGACCCATTAAACATGTCTGTTCTTCACGAAAAAATTCAAGTATAATTCTTGTATCAATGTAATGAAAGTAAAAAAAATCACTAAATTTAATAAACGGGAAGTGGGATTTTTTTATGCATATGCATGTATGTGTATACTTAAGATCGAATGTAAGATTAGTATTAAAAATATACATAATAGGCATGACAAATTTTATACCTACATATATGTATAATAAAATTGTTTTCTTTGTTATATTATACGGATCTCAAAGAAAAACCGCAACGAATATATTTTCACAGAGGTAGTCACTCGTTCGCTTTAACGAGAACAATTACGCGGGTGCTAAAATGGAATAGAAATGATACGGCATTAAGCAAAACTCATTACCGAAACGGTCGGCAATCTGAAGATGTAATGAGTGGGTATAACCGAGCCCCAATAATATCTAATAACGCACGATTTCGGATAAGCTGAGAACTCGATATGGGGTCCGCGGAAAGTAGTGTGTTTTTCAATAAACGGCGGGTTTTTCCGGGTCAATTTTCCCGGCCGGTCGGTCGAGATTCTGCGCCGTGAGATCGTGACTAGTGTGCATAATAAATCTGTACAATTGTGTTGGTGAATTCTGACATAATTCAAGTGTCTCCTGCTGGGAGACTACAAAACCTCTTGTGTAATTTTGGTAATTATGTGTTGTACATATATATGTATATGGAGAGGAACGTCGGGAAAACCTAGGGAAATTCAGACTTGTAGGTGTTTTCTATATTCTGTTTATGTCAAAGTGAAATATGGTGGCAATGTTTTTGATGTTTATTTTATTATATTTCTGAGAATCTCGTTTTAATTATAATCTTGGGTGAGTTTCTGATAAAATATACACGTTCTGTTTTGGCAAAAAGAAATAGAATTACGCTTTTAATCGATTACACTGAGCAACAAAAAAATACGTTTTTTTACTAACCGACGCGAAGACTAATCAAGTTTGACCCATTGAATTCAAATATAACGATAATTTATGTAAGCTTACTCTCATTTAAGAGATATTTATATATATTTTCTGGCCACAGTTTCATGTCATATTGGGGTGACCTGTGAAGACACTGTGGTATACTTGTGTATTAAAAATAAATAAATAAATAAATATGAGCGTTTAAAAAAATGTGCAATTTTTACAGATTTTTCGCTTTTGCAATCTTGAATTTAATTAAGTATTGCTGTGCAAAACAGGACATATATTATACTAATAGTGAATATTGAAATCAATAGTCAGATGTTTTTCTTATTAATTATAAATTTTAAATGGTTTAAAATGCGTATAATAAATTATCTATCGAATTTTAAAAGTCAAAATTATACATTTTTTTTTACGATTTTTGGCCTTTGCAATCTTTAATTCAAAATGTAGTATTTCTGTGCCAAAAGTGAGTATTGTAATCAATAGTTATATGTTTTTTTCTATTGATTTTAAATTTGAATTGTATAATTAATCTTCTAGCATAATCATTTTAAAATAAGTATAATGAATCATCTAGCGAATATGTTTTTAAGTGAAAAATATGTTTTTTTTTTCGTAATATTATGAGCTGATTTCGCTAACTTTTTAGTTTACAACTTTTATAAAGATTAGTTTTAAGATTTATTTGTTTGAAACTAATCTTTTATATATTTAAGGTAAAGCAAAAAACAGAAAAAAGTGAGTAAAAAAAGTATATTTTTGATTTTTAAAATTCGATAAATAATTTAATATAAGTATTTTAAAGAAATTAAAATTTACAATTAATAAGAAAAACATCTGACTATTGATTCCAATATTCATTATTAGTATAATATACATATTTCCTGCTTTGGCAACATCAATATTAGATTTTAAATTAAAGACTGCAAAAGCCAAAAATCTATAAAAATTGCACATTTTTCAAACGCTCATATCTCTTAAATATAAGCAAGCAAACGAAAAATATTGTCATATTCGAATTCAGTGGGTTAAACTTATTGATTGATTAGCTTACGCTAATTGATTGATTGATTAGCTTACGCTCTGGTAATTTTTATTGCCCAGTATTATTAGTATGTTGTACATATTTACATATTAACGATGTAGTATTTTAATCGAAAAGCTAATGCATAAATATGTATGTATGCATATCAATTTAATGAAACCAGTGCTTAGCACGAATAATTCGATAAAATTGATTTCCATTTCACTGTATAAACACACCCAACTATGAATCCGACCGTTTACAGACACAAAATTGAATTCGAACTTGATTGAAAACGTGGAAGTCGACTTTCAAACTGATTTGCCCGGTCTCAGTATTTGATTGAACGCTCACGGAATGTAGGGAAATTCGCACAGGGATAAACAAATACACATTCGCAAGCAAAATATGGGCGAAATAATATAGCCTCAAGTTTTAATATTTTACATACATATCGTTTGAGTACGCTCTCGACATAAATATCGATGCGGGAAAACTCGCTAAAGTTTTCCCGGCCGAAATCCCTAGTTGAACGTCGCGTATACCCGGTTTCCGAACGATTAAAAATTATATTATAATTTGCACCGAATCTGCAAAGTTATCTGTGGAAATCCGGGATAGGTTAGGGGATGAATTAATAAAATTAGATCAGTGTTTCTCATTGACACTTCGGCGACCGTTTCGCCTTAATGAAATCATTCGGGAATTAAATTAACGCTCGGCTAGTTACCCCTCTCGGCTCATTGGCGCCAGCGATCGATAACCTTTGGTGTATTTATTTCAGCTTTGCCCTGTCTGATCTTGTGCGTAGGTATTTATATATGTATGTATGTATATAGTAGGAGGGAACTTTAGTAAATGACCGGTAATAAAAATTGGTCGTAAAAATTTATACCTCTTTTGCTGCGACCTATATATTGTCGAATCTAGTGTTTTCCTTGACATGTATGCTGAGGTATCGATATTTATCTATTTTTTTATATCAAATTGGGTGTAAGAATTGGGGTGTCTGTGACTGATGGCCGGGTTTGATAGAAAAATTCAAAGAGTGGATGTTTTAATGGTAATGTATGTGAATTATTATATTTTAAGATTGTTTTGTCTTAAAAAATAGGTATAGCATATTCTGATATGTAGACACGTATTTTGGGCATCTATTTTTGCCAATTTTAGCATTTTCATTTTAGCGTTTTAGGGCATTAAAAATGAAAATTAAATTTTAGCATCTATTTTTATGAAGAGTTTAATTTTAAATAATAAAAAATTTTGATGAATTTTAATTAAATTTATACACATACATATATACAATTTAAAGACAACACAACAATTAAAAAATAATAGAAAAAAATTCAAAAATGTTTTGGAATTAAAATTTAAATGAAAAAAACATGAATATAAAAGTACAAAGACAAAAAATATGAACATAAAATATAATACCAATTAAAATTAATTAAAACTCAACATGGAACATATTTCTACAGATTATTTTTTGAGATTTGTGCGACGATCGGTAACAATTATATTGTATTTACTAAAATACCTTTAAGCATCCACACTTTTGTCTACTATTTACAGTAGTAGACAAAAGCAGTTGCATGGTTTTTACAGGAAAAACACCGTCTATGGTAAACTGCAAGCTCTGTTTTATCCTCTCAATTTCGTCACATAATAATTGGCCAAAGGGATAGGAAGACCGTTCGAAATTGTCTATTAATTTTATAAATTTTATGCAAATTTCCCTTTTGTTTGTTATTTTAGCATCTATTCGCATATTTTACGAATTTAGCATCTATTCCGAATTTTAGCATCAATTAAGCATTAATAGAAAAATGCCCAAAATACGTGTCTCTACTGATACGGAAGTTGTTTAAGTGTTCAAAATAATCTTGATCTTACGTTACGTAGCTTTACATAAAACATGGAAAAATATCATACTGTAGTTTACCATATAAACGACAAATACTTTTGTTTAAATTTTAATAAAAGCGAAAATTTTCCCACAGTTTTAAATTTGTATGCAAATGTTAGAAGTTTAAGAATCGAATACCATTATGAAAATTTTTCACATTGTAATCTTTTGGTCCCGTTTGGGGAGCGGAAAAGTGTTACGCGATTTGCGCTTCGTTCATTCAAAATTAAGCTCGCAATATTTTTAAAGGAAAATTTTTTATGTACCGTTTTGTCAAACTTTTCAGATAAATGTCAAAGCGTCAAACTCGTTCAAATATTATGAAGCTTTTCAAATTTTGATTTGATACGTATGTATATATGTATGTATGTATGTATGTGTATATACAAAATGACTTCACGTTTCTTATAAATCAAATTGACGTATCTAATATAATGTGTGTGTAGATAAAAAAAGCAGGTATTTACGAGACAAATATATGGATGAAATAAAAATAATACAATAAGCCGGATTTCATATATTTTACCGTGTATTCGGGTGTGTACGCTATTACTTTAGTAATAAATCAACGAAAGGGAAAATAAAGAGGCACTGAAATAATTTATAGATAGACTATTATGACCGCATGTTGAATAAAATAAAAGTCAAAAAGAGATTAGAAAAGACGACCGAACGTTTATATTTTAAATAATAAGTATATGTATTTATTTTTGTACTTAAGTGTACGATAAAAATCCGATATAACGAGAGGAGCGAACTTTGGCAACGATTTCAAACGAATTGGTGTTTTTTTTTATGTTTTTTTAAATGGAAATCGAATTTTGATGGTTCCGTTCTGTCGATGTGAATATTATTTTCGATTTGATGCGTAAAATAATACTATGGTTCACGGATTTGAAATCAAAACTGAATCAATTTGTAACCTATGTATATGTATAAATGTAAAAGTATTTACATGATTCTGATGTTGATATAATGCATTTATTTAATTTGGAGGTTACTGATATTAAGATGGTCGATAATAATAGTTGTAGAAAGTGGGAACAAAAGAAAATTGCTAATTTTTGTTACCGAATCGTCTTTCTTCGAAACTTCTTATGTTACTGAAATTTATAGATATAGAATTTCAGTCCTACAGCGAAATTATAATAATACAATCGGATACGACATTTCAGTCAATTCATATCCGATTACTAGGAATTTTCATTATAGAAATAACATAATATATTTACGGATCTTGATTAGTAAAATTATAATTTTGAAAGTTGAGAGTGATAGTGTAATAGAAACTTAAGATTGTTTTTTAGAATGCTTTGAAATTCGTATTTATATTAATTGATATTCTATTGGCAGATAAGTCAGGTTTATTATAGTAAAAGGTTTTATCGCAGTTCCAAATGGAGTCTCTCAGTCCAAAGTCAAGCCAGAAAGTCGAAATCATTCAATACAAATATACATCAATCCGATCAGAGAATTGTCAGAATGTAGCTATAATTATATAGTTATATAGTTATAATGCATATAACAGAAATTATAATATAAATATATTTAAATACTACTACATAATATAAATATATTCATTATATAACCTATTAGTGAAGAAAAAATATATATGTATGAGAGATTGAAATCTCTATCGGCGGCCAAACCTCGCAAAATGGCAAAGTTTCAAAGCGATCGGTAGAATGTAGGAATTTTGTTAGACCGATTGGCGAAGTGAAGCGAATAAAAACCTTGTAAAAATGACTCTAATGATACTGATTACATTTAGGGTACCATTTATCGGCTCAGAAAATGAAAATAATGCCCCTCTCTAAAACTCGGTTTTTGCCCTGCAAATAAAACGTCAAATAGGTTGCCGGTAACAAAAATAAAATTTGACAAAAATAAATACCGACCCTAACAACCTAATCGTAAATGAATAGGGCCAACCCTAACTTAACCTAACTCTTAAATAAATAAGTTTTGACTGCTATTACAATTACGTAATGAAAATGTAACTGGTTATGAAATTTTCATTTATCCGCTATTTTATTACTTTACTGTTTTTTTTATGATTGTGTTTAAATGTTGATATTTTTTTTTGTAATTTCATTTTTGGTTTTGCTTTTTGTTCCATCTATTTATTTTTTGTTTTTCTCCCTCTCTTGTTTTATTATCTAAGCCAATGTGGCGCATTAGGTTCTTCCTGTAATGCCACAGTGGTCCAAAACTTTTAAATAAATAAATGATTTCACTGAAATGTCAAATTTTATTTTTGTTACTGGCAACCCATTTGACGTTTGAATTGCCGGGCGAACGCCGATTCTGCCGTGCGCCCTATTTTAGACATGTTAATTTGACATTAAATGTCGTTTTGACATTTGACGTGTAGTTTATTTTACAGCCGTGCCAAAAATATTATCCCTTACATTTACCTCAAACTATTTTGAATAACACTGAAAAATGAATTTTTTATTTCTGTTGTCGGGTTCATTTTTGATTTTTAAATGCTTTTTATTATTACTAAATTATGTTCACAATACATCTTATATCTATTTTAATAGCTAATGATCATTTTCTATTTTACAATTTTAATTTAATTTTGTTAGTAATCATAGTATTATATTATTCTAATGTAAAATTAATTAGGAAAAAGAGCTCAAAAGCCATTGTCGGATTCATACTTACTACTTGAGTTAGAATTGTTTTGAATTTTGAAATGATTGACATTTCGGATGTCAGCGACGACATTAACTTGCGATTTTCTTTCACACTTTCAATGAAAAGAAAGGTCGAGATCGGTTCGAGTCGAATTTGGTATTTTGGTAAATATTTGTGTTGCGCTTGTTTCGACTTCGAGTAGAATTCTTGGCACACGTGAATTTTCGCAATTCTCAATTTTTGCGGAGTGCTTTTTGTAAATTGTTTACGAATTTTGTAAACGCTCTGATGGATACGGTTGTCGAATAAAAAAACAAACATCGGTTTTATTGCGATGGAGAGAGATGATTGCGAGCCTCGTTATTATTGACGTTAAAAGTGTGTGCTTCGAGATGAGCTTTTTTTTTTCCTCTTCTTTGTTTCATCGGGCGTATAATACTTTTGAAAGTTTTGAGCTTAATTTGTTTACAGCCTTATATTATACGTATATTTGCGTTTGTATTGTGCGCGCAATCGCCTAGCGGAAGATCTGATTTGTCGAGATAATACATCTTAAGATTTTAATTAAAGTTTCCCATGAAAGTATATAAGCAAATGTATAATATAATATTATATAAAGAATGTCTCGCGTAAAGCCTGTTTAAATAAAAGGGGACCGACCGTTTTAGCCTTATCTCCGGATAGTAAAGTTAAACTTAATCGCTTCAAATTATGCGAGTGATTTTCTAAAGCACTTCTCTAGATATTATAGGCCCAGTGAGGCTGTTTGCCGACATTTTGAAATTCAAAAATCGATTAAATTTTTTCCTTGCCTTCTTTTCTTCTAGACACGCTTCCTTTCGTGTCATGGCTGCAGGTCGTTAACGATCTTTCAATAGTTGCATGTCCATTGTACTCCTATATAGTGGACAGAAGAACTTTTGGCCTTTGAAATGATATCGTGCAACGTCTATTGACGATTAAATCGAACTTTACCAAATTGAACATTTTTATTAAAGGTCGCATCTTGTGTTGAGTTCCATCAATGAATGAATCTATAATTACGTTTTAAAGGTAAACGAAGTTGACCTATAAAACCGTCAACATGAGGCCATCTCTTCAATAGACATACATATTTATTTTAAAAGACCTTTCTAATGTTTTTGAACTGTTTCAATTAAATAAATTGATAAATAAGATAAATTGGTAAATTCTGAAAGGAAACAATTGACCTTAGTCACATATCCAAGCAACTAAGCTAGGGATATAACCCGTGACCAAACAATTGAAAGCATTATCTACAACGTATGTCACTGTATGTATACGCTAACCATTGATCTACATATGTATGTATGTCACAGGTTATATTTTAGATGAAATATTAGAATAATATAATACTATGATTACTAACAAAATTAAATTAAAATTGTAAAATAGAAAACGATAAGTAGATCAGTAGCTATTAAAATAGATATAAGATGTATTTTGAATTTAATTTAATAATAATAAAAAGCATTTAAAAATCAAAAATCAAATATTTTATATGAATATTATTACTTTGATTTTAATATTTTTAAATGCTTTTTATTATTACTAAATTACATATGTTTACAATACATCTTATATCTATTTTAATAGCTACTGATCTACTGATCATTTTCTATTTTACAATTTTAATTTAATTTTGTTAGTAATCATATTATTATATTATTCTAATGTTAATGTACGGCATAATAGGAAAAAATTCGGGTGTGACCAACCCATGACTTTATCTATGTATTTGATGAATATAAGAAGGTTACAAAACAAAATTCGATATTGAACTGATGACTATGATAGCGATACAAATTGAGCGCAAATGTATGGAAACTTGCACAAAACAAAAGTTCTACTTCCGGTTGTCTGATTGTGTTCAAATTTTTTTTATTACTAAAAATCACTATCAGTATCATACTCATTAAATGTCAAGAAAATAAAAATAATTTTAACGGTCAAAATAAAATATTGAAATATTGTTTTAAAAAAAAATACTACTTCCGGTTTACGAGTTCTGACCAAAATCCTACCAGCTCTAAGATAGTACATAAAGGATAGAAATATAAATTTTCAGCTTAATACGTTCAGGGGTGTGGCCAGAGTAGTGGGCACAACATTTTCGACCTTTCTAAGAGAAAAAAATCCCACTTCCGGTTCAATTAATTACGTGATTTTTTGTATTTTTACTTAAAATTACTATTTTTATTATACACAATAAATATCAAGTAGCTTAAATCAATTATATATATAATAATTTTTTTTTATTTTCATCAAATTGATACAAGAATTATACTTGAATTTTTTTGTGACGAACACACATGTTTAAGGGGTCGAAAAAAATAGTGGAAGAAAAATCGAACAAGAGTAAACTGCTACTTCCGGTTGACGGATGCTAACTAAATTTTATAATTAACTTGGTATTAAACTTAAACTTCTAGATATAAAATTTCAGTTCAATAAACTAAAAGGTTTCTGAAAAAAACATAAAAAACTTCGATTCTCTAGAGTAAAAGTACTGCTTCCGGTTCAGATAGAAATATTTAAAAAAAATATGAGGTTATAAAAATTATTATTTCTATTATATTTAAAAAAAATTCAGTCCGATTCAGTTAGTGGTTTGGGAGATAATTGAATTCAAAAACTTAAAAAAAGAGGACACCTATAAGACGAGGTACCATTTCCGGTCAACTTAAAAATTTGAAAAAAATTTACGTCGTGTCGATAAGAATTTCAGTAACCGATACTAAGTTTCAGTTCGATAGGACTTACGGTGTTAAAAATATCCCCAAAATACACACCCACACAGACACACACACAGACACACACACACACACATTTTTTCTAGATCATGAAAACGTGATCAGTGATCGATTCTGAGTTCGAATCAGTCAAAATCTCGAGTTCGAATTTTTGCATGATCACAAAACTTCATCTATTGTTACTACGTACATAGATAAAGTAAAAAAGCTCAAAAACTATTTACAATTCTTATAAATATGCTCATAATATATCTAATACATAATATTAATTAAAGACTCTCTAAAGTCAATGACCTAAAGCAGATTGTGTTTAGGTAATCTGTGTTTATACCTGAAGGGTATAGCCATTTTGTAATATTATTACTTGACCGGATACTATAAATTCATTTTTACATATTTATTTCCAATTGATTATTATTCATTTTTATTTTTATTTTATTTGTATTATCTATTTATATTAGTGGTCGAGAAACAGTGGCTCCCAGCTCTATCTGCATCATTTGTTCTTTACGTAATATTGGGAATATAAAACGAACATGAAACATAAATCTGTTTTGGCTTCAAAATAATAACATACATATTTTTGTACATACGAATTATTTTCATAGAAGTGTGAGCTATTTTTTTTATAAACTCTGTTACTATTATTATGTATTTTTCAGTTTTTTTCCTAGAATTTAGAGGGTAGATCTATTTTTAATCATTTATTAAATCTGTTGTATTTTAAAAGTTACAAAAACAAGGTCGAGAACTGGGACAATATAATAGCGAAATGATCGCTAAAATTTGAAAATAACTTTCTTACAAATTTTAAGATATTGATTTATAAAAAAAAAACATTGAACAATTTATATAATATTAAATCAGAATAAAATGCGATTTATTAAATTTCGAATGAATATGCAACATGCTGTTAAATTTCACCCATTTTTTCCTTATTTGTTCTACGTTCCTAAAAGTGGGTGTATTTTGTCGAAGTGTATTTTCGGTTGTAATATATTCCAACTGGCGTTTCAGGTCATTCATATTCGAATATAATTCAACTACTAATTTATAGCTCTACAAGTGCAAATAAACTGTCTACAATGTGTGCCAGTTGTAATATAACAGACAGTCTTGATGTTTTTACGAATACTTTAAAATTCAATAATGCTTTAGCATTTGCTAGGTGATACGAATGATGGTGATGATTATCGTATAATGATAACTCTAAGAATGTGTTCAAAACAAAAATGAGACTTTTAAAACTGAATTTACTAGTCGAGTGACGTTTTTACGAAAACATAATCTCTCCATCTAACCTACTGCCAGCTTATAGTTGAACTCTATTTTCAGTTGTAATATAATATTTTTTGAACAGTTGGAATGTAATTCGCTATTTGAATTAACTTACATATGTGGGTTAGACGGAATATTTTCCAATTAATTAAAATTTATTACAACTGAAAATACACTTAAACTATGACGGTAGTTGGTACCAGGTTAAATGGAATTTATCCCAACTAGTCATTGCTCATTGATCATTGCTCCTAGGTATTTGCAGTGTTAGACATGTTCAATCATTTGTCCGTCCACACTCAGGTTTAATGGGTCCGTCTTTTCTTTTCATTGATTTTGTATTTTTAATTTAGCATTCTCAGTCAGTATTTAGCACTCTCAGTCCGTATTGTTGTATTGTTATCCGTATTGTATCAGTAGATGTTGTTAATTATTTCGCCACCTATTCGCACTCGTATTCGGCTATCAAATGCCTGGTTGAACATCATTTCCAAATACAGATTGAAGAGCATAGGAGACAATATGTACCCCTGCCACACTTCTTCAACGAATTGCTTTGGTTTCCAAGTCTTCGATCTTCACGACCGCAGATTGATATCAGTCTAAGTTCTTAAAAAGGGCAATATCCTTTGCATCTATCCCAGTTTCGTTTAGTATATGGATTAATCTATTATGTTCCACTCTATAATATGCCTTTTTGAATTCCCTATACTTTTGCAGGAGCACGTTCATGCAGAAAAACGCTTCTCTTGTTCCCAACCCCCCCTCTAAATCCGAATTGTGAATCGCTGATTGTGCTTTCGCAATTGAATCTTATTTTTTCTTGAATGATTTTGATATTCTTTCTTGATATTTATTCACATATACAGAATTGCACTATGCTTCTTATCATCTGGAAGTAAACATATTATTATTTTAAACAACACATGTTTGCGTTAGTAAACTTTTGGAGAGGACGTTGGTGTTTAAAATTGTTTATAAATCTCTAGTACGTAGAATTTTCTTCCATTATTTGGAGTCCTACCCATATTTATTTTTTGTTTACTATTTTTCAATACTTTTTTTTATTATCTATATATTATTTATATGGGCGTTGGGGATTGCACTATTCTCCTCATCGTCTGGAATAAAAGCTATTATTATTATTATTATATGACTCATTCATTGAAGATTGAGAAAATCCAAAAACGGTTTCTCAAATATCTTTATATCAAATTGTATAGTTATTATCCTTGGCTATATCCTAGTGCTTTCCTATTCGGGACATTAGGCTTCAACTCATCGGAGTCACGTCGTGTTATGTTTCTAGGAAAGCATTTTTTTAAGCTATTAAATGGGTAAGTACACAATCCTCTTAATGAATTTAGGTTGTATACACCTAGTATGTCCAGGGACCAGAGGAATCGTGTTTTGTTTTCTCCTCCTGTGGCTCGCACAAATATGTTGGCAACATCTCTAATATCTAGAGCGATATACATATGTACATATTTGCTAAATCGGGTTTCTGGTGAAATTGAATTGTTTAATTTTAGCTGCGCTGAACTGGTTGAGTGGTTGTGGATCAACGTCCGTGGTTGATTTTATCAATTACTAGTCGGATTACCCGGCTTCGCTCGGCATTTGTAATATAAACCGCTTAAACATGACTAATCTAATAGTAAACATTTTATTAAATTTATTTGAATAGTTTTATTTTATATGAATTTATATATTTGAATACTCGTTTGTTTTTTTTTTATTAAATTGACTGTCACGAACAAACAAACATGTATAGTAAGTCTCTTATAAAAAAATATATGTACACCCCCGGCGTCTGCACCCCCTAGGGGTCCGCCTTTGGCATTTGCGCCCCCTAAGGGGGACGGAGCTCTAGGGCTTTGCCCTCAGCGCCTACGCCCCCGGGAACTTCGAATCCTTTGAATCGGAAAAAAGCGAATTATTTTTTCGATGACGTCACGGATTTCTACGAACGAAGAATACATATGTACATACATACATACATGCATATATACAAAGTCTCTTTTCAAATTATATATTAGATATAAAATATTCTCGAGCACGGATGGTTTATATACCTATATTTGTGCTATGATTGTGTGACTGGCCACAGTGACGCGTCAGAGTGCTCTGTAATGTCACCGTGGCTAATATGTAAAAAATAAAATTATTGAATCGAATCGGATTTAGATTAAAATTTGTGTTTCTTGTTTCAGACTCGTAGATTTCGCCGCGGTGCATATAACTGAACCGACACAATCAGAACATGGTGTAGTGATTTGTGCAAGCACTTGAGAAAAAATCGATGCGGCAAACAATATCCAACCGCACTGATAACGAGTGAAGTGCAAGGGCGCGCGGGGGAGAGAGAGAGAGAGAGAGAGAAAGTGGGGGAGTCGGGTGAGGAGGGAGATGACGCTCGACGACAAGATGGCGTCGAACGCCAGTTCCTGGATCTTGTCGACGACCTTGGAGCCGGCCAACGCCACTTACATGGAAGTGTCGGCCGTCAACGCGACCAAGTACGACATCATCGAGAACAAACTGGTCCAGGCGATGTTCTGCGTCTTGTACACCCTCATCTTCCTCCTGGGCGTGTTCGGCAACGTGCTCGTATGCTACGTCGTGTTCAGGAACAGGACCATGCAGACAGTGACAAACTTGTTTATAACAAATTTGGCACTGTCCGACATACTCCTCTGCCTATTCGCGGTGCCGTTCACACCACTCTACACCTTCATGGGCAGGTGGATCTTCGGCAAACTGCTCTGTCACGTCATGCCCTACGCGCAAGGGTGCAGCGTCTATATATCCACCCTCACCCTGACTTCCATAGCCATTGACAGGTTCTTCGTCATCATATACCCGTTCCATCCTAGAATGAAGCTGACCACTTGCATAGGAATCATCTTCCTCATATGGACGTTCTCACTCGGTATAACTTTCCCGTACGGTTGGTACATGGAGCTGCAAGAGAAGGGGAATATCACTTACTGCGAAGAAGCTTGGCCTTCTGAAAAGTCGAGAAAGATCTACGGGGGTTTGACCACCACTATGCAATTCATCTTGCCTTTTATAATCATCGCCTTTTGCTACACCTGCGTCAGCTTCAAATTGAACGACAGAGCCAAGGCCAAGCCGGGCAGTAAGAACATGCGCAAGGAGGAGGCAGACCGCGACAGAAAGAGGCGCACCAATCGGATGCTGATAGCAATGGTTGCCATATTCGGTGTGTCGTGGATGCCTCTGAATTTGATCAACGTTTTCTACGACTTCTACATGGCCACCTCTGACTGGGCTTACTACTTCTTGTCCTTCTTCATGGCCCACTCGGTGGCCATGTCTTCCACGTGCTACAATCCGTTCTTGTACGCCTGGCTCAACGAGAACTTTCGCAAGGAGTTCAAGCAGGTTTTGCCTTGTTTCGATCCGACTTTGAGCGGCAGGGGTGGTACCCAGTCCGGCAGGCTGGGCGGGTACCGGTCGGAGAGGACTTGCAATGGGAACAACGAGACCATACAGGAGAGTCTCCTGCCCTCGTCGGTGCAGAGGGTGCCTTCTATAAAGTGTGTAGACGATAGGAAGGAGAGCCGGGTTGAGGTGGAGCAGGTGGTTATCGGTGCTAGTTACAGCCCCCATGGAGAGTCAGTGAGGCTGCACTTAATATCCGAGGAGGCACCTCAGGCACGCTTCAACAGCGATAAGCCATCTCTTCTAGCCGCTTAGAGAGGTAATTTTCAAGCGAGTTTCCCTTTAATAGTATATTTTGCTTAATGGAACCAACCCACAAAAGTACTATTTTAGACGTATGTATATAAAAGTAATTTATTTTAGACATATGTATATTCGTTCTACACCAAAACACGATAGGTGAATTAATTTTTATACAATATGAAAGCAATTTATAAAATTTCACAATAATTTTATCAGTTTTCTTTAATTATTGTATAAAAAATGATTTATACATACATATGTAAGTTGGTGATATCAAAAATATACACAAATTGGGTGGTTCCATTGATGGTGCGTAAAAATTAAGCCAACGAAGGCAAACTTAGTTGGGACAGTAGCGTACAAAATATCGAAATTAAAATTAAACTAAAAAAGTTTAAATTCAATATCAAAATTAAAACTATTATTAATATATTTAAATTAAATTCAAATATAAAAATTAAAATTATAATTATTATTAAATTAAATTACAATTAAATATCGAAAGTTAAAACAGAACATGCACAATTTAAATAAATTTTCGAGATTGGGCTAAAATTAGATCATCAACAATCATATACAGGTAGTTCTCGGCTTAAGATGTTTTGACTTACTATGATAAGCACTGACATCGAAAAAAAATCAAAGGATTATTTTTTAAGTCACTTTATAACATAATTCGTCAAAAATTACCACTACTGTTGACTTTAACTTTCAATATTTAAGTTTAATTTTAATATAATAATTATAATTTTAATTTCGATATTTGAATTTAATTTTAATATAATAATAATAGTTTTAATTTTGATATTTAATTAAATTTTTATTTCGATATTTTGTACGCTACTGGTTTCAACAAAGCTGGCCTGTGGTGCCCTTCGTTGGTTTAGTGCGTTGGTTTGGTGTATGTATTTATAGCATACATGTATGTATGTTATAAATACATACATATGAATTATTTATTAATTATTTATACCTGTTTATTAAACACGAAATCTATGGTCAAAAGATTAACAGAGACATCTATGGACAAATTTTTCTAATTGGCGAAAAATCGAGATGCTGAATCGCTCGAATTTTTTCGATAAGAACAGGGTTGCCACATTGTTTGAATCTATTCAATAAAATCAGATAAATTCTAAAACTCTGATAGGAAACGATCAACTTTGGAGTCACACATCCAAGGTCTGGATAGCAGCATATGGGTTATAATCGTATGCACAATTGAATGCTGCTGGTTTCTCCGTTTATTTGGTGCCATTTTGCAAATAAAATGGACAAATATTGGCGTCATATTTATTTAAATTTAAATTCCTAGTCATTAGTAGAAAGTTAGCTTTATCAACAGCTGCTGTCGAGATTTGAATACACTTTCAGAATATGTCAATTTTATACACATTTACTTGAGTCTAATTTCCTCGAGCAAACAATGGGAACATACATATACGCATCAGAGTTGTGAGCTTTCGAAATTTGCATTTATATAAGATTTATATAAACCAGAGTTGCCCAAATCACGGCCAGCAGAACGGTTTTGTGCGGCCTTTCAGTGGATCTGGCCTTTTTAAATAAAAGTCCTTTTGCGAATTATTCAGGAAGACGGAAAACAGTCCGATTTATTTTCAATTTTTCGTAGAGGGATGATATGTTATGACGAAGTTGAATTTAATTTTGGCGATAAGATTCCAAATTGTATCAGATATGAAGTAGCAAGACTTATCTTTTTTATTTATGTATATAAAACGCGAAATTTTGTAGCAAGCTACCCTACGACAGGCAAGTATTGTTATAAAACTTTTCGTAGATAAAATACTGGCTATGAAATTTTTCGTATGAAGTGACTCTATTATCAAAATCCAATTTTGGGATCACTTTTTCGGTCCATTATTCATCAGGGTATTTTTTGTAAACAAAAGCCGTATCAATTCGTAGACTAGTTCGTCGCTTCAAATGGTCTACGACTAACAAATTAATTAGAAAAATTTACTGATCTGAACGATTTATGCTGAACTGAATTAGATTCTTTCGAGTTTTGAACTTTATTTAATATACATATATCCAGTAGTATGGCTCGGTGGCTGCGTTTATGTTTAGAACCGAGAGGTTAATTTTTAATACTGCTGGTCAGACTTGGATATATGTGTCTCCAAGTCGATCGTTTCTTATCAGAGTTTGCCAATTTATCTGATTTCATTGTTGAAACGGTTCCTCCATCAAATTGGCAAAAATCATCCTACCCGCTTTCTCACAAATATCTGAATTTGATTTATGTACAATTCTAAATCCATAGCTGTCTATATGGATCAATTAATTAATCAATTAACTGTTAATTTTGTGTTCTGCAGGCTCTCGAAATACAACGATTTATGTATTAAAAGTGCTGCAATGTTTGTAATTAAATGCCTAGGAAGGCGAATTGGGGTCTACCTGTTAGGCCTTCCTGGTATATATATATATATTTTTTTTACATAGATATATGTATATACCAGGAAGGCTTGACAGGAAGACCCCAATGCGCCTTTCTGGGCAATTAATTGCAAAGAATGCAGCATTTTAGTATTATATTAATCATTGTATTTCCAGAAGCTGAAGATCACGAAATAACAATCAATTAATTACAGAATAAATCCATTGAAACATCTATGGATTTAGATTTTGTACATAATTTTACAAATTATACACACAATAAATACAGAAGATTTGTGACAGCAGGAATGATGATTTTTTGCCAATTTTGAGGAACCGTTTCAACAATGATGAGATAAAATTGGCAAACTCTGCTAAGAAAGATTGATTTGGAGTCACAAATACCCTCAAATCCAACCAGCAGTATGGCGGATAGAACCCACTGATCACTTGGTGCTAAACATACACGCTACCATTAAGCCATACTGCTGGCTAATATATCTATGTAAAAATAAAATATGTGTATAATTCGTTGTATCGAATATTTTATCATGCCATTTTCCAATAGGAAAGTATATGATACTAAAAACAGTACAGTATAATTATTTGAAAATATTCACGTTTTATCATATAAAGTTTTAGCGCACCATTTCCAAAAGTAATGAGATGCCATCATTGAAGCGAACTGATTCGACATTTTCGTCGCGTTGTTCAAATACGGCACTAGATACATTCTGATAGGCATTTTAAAAATAATTATAGCAAATACAGTTGTTGGAAGTACATATTTATACATATAGACGTCGTTAGATCCATTCACCAGCCCACCGTCAATACAAACACGTGCCGATAATAAATTGAACTCGCTTTGTATAGCACAAAAGTCGAGAGTAGACATCTCTCAAGTGAGCGAGAACAAAGAGGAGCATCGTCAGGTTGACGTCACCAAATTTGAATCGAATTTTCCCGCGAATTTGTGTTCGTTGGTGTTGTATCGTGGACAGAGTGTGGTGTGCCAATTACCGCAAAATACTGAGTGAAATTCGGAAATTAGTAGGTCGTTTGTAAATAGCGATGGCTTTGCCGTTATCGTTTAATAAAGTTAAAAGAGTTTTTTGGATTTTTTTTATATTTGTTTCGGATGTATTTAAATTGAATTTTTAGTACGGGAATGGTTGAATATACATATATATAATATTGTCAAAATTATTTAACCTTTGAAGGACAATCGAATGAGTGTCCCGAACCGGGGTCGAGTAAGACCCCAGTATTTTTTAATGAAAATACAGATTTTCTCAATACAAATGGTTTCAATATATATCTTATTAATCATTTTATACGTCAATATAAAAAAAGTTTTGGTCCTATAGCATGTTTTTAACTATTTTTGTATTAAAAATAATGAAAAACATCCACATGCAAACGTACATAGGTAAGGCCAACAGGCGACTGCATGACTCAATAGCCACGCATCAAAAGCGATGAAAACAATAGCTTACGAAAATATAGCTGTCTCTTTCTCTCGCATTGATTCATCAATCAACAAGAATATGCAAGCGATCAGTCACAAACATGACTTATCGCTACCGCCTTTAAATCATACTTTGGCCCGTAGAAATATATTTTTTACGATGTAACCCTTTTCTAAATCATACAATATCTATTAAAATAAATTACTTGTAGTGTATTCTAGGAATACAAGAAATATAAGGTGTATAGCTTTGAAAACCATATAGTTATTACAAAAAAACGTAAAAATTGGGGCACTTGCATACCCCACTTCGGTGAGGGAGGGTTAAAATTGAGAAACATAATTACTAAATAAAGTTTAATGCTTGTTTTATATTATACTATCAAGACGAACATATGCCGGTTTTTGGAATAAGTTTCATGTTTTGATTTTTTTTTCAAATTTCATCCATCTGTATTTATCTTCTTATGGTGCGTACGCACCAAGCCATCGAAGGGCACCACAGGCCAACTTAACTGAAACCAGTAGCCAGTAGCATACAAAATATCAAAATAAAAATTAAATACCAAAATTAAAACTATTATTTTTATATTAAAATTAAAATTAAACATTGAAAGTTAAAATAGAATATACACAATTTAACTAAATTTTCGAGATTGGGCTAAAATTAGATCATCAACAATCATATACATATGTACAGGTAGTTCGAAAACTATTTTTTAAAAGTCGCTCTTTAAATTTGATTTCTAATTGATTCAATTTTAATTTTAATATAATAATTATAGTTTTAATTTTGATATTTAATTAAATTATAAAATTTAATTTGATTTTCGATATTAAATTTTACTATAGTAATTTTTATTTTATTTTGTTATTTGAATATAATTTTAATAAAATAATAATAGTTTTAATTTTGGTATTTAATTTAATTTCTATTTCGGTATTTCGTACGCTACTGGTTTCAGTTAAGTTGGCATGTGGTGCCCTTCGTTGGCTTGGTGCGTACGCACCATTTGTATTTATATGATTATACACTGTATTTATATGATTTTTTGTCCGTTGTCATTAAATTTTTTGTCCACGCCTTTTGTTGGTTACTCTTCTAGAAAAGTTCAATTTTTTACTTTTTTTCTCCAATTTTTATCCACTTTGGCAACGCCAGGCAATTTGGCATGATGCAAGAATTACACCATCCAAGTGTTAAACCGATTCGATAAATTTAGGATAAGTATAACACTGAGATTCGACAATATTTTTTATAAAGAGAGTAATATTTGAAATCGATTTGATCATAAAGTCATTGTGTTTTATAATAAAATAGCTAAAATATTCAAATTAGTTCAGGTTATATGCCTGACGGGATAAAGGTATTGAGGTCAAATGTCTAAATTTCATGTAATAAATAGTAATTTAATGGTCTGAAAGGTAGCTGTTTAAATTTTTGTATGGTGAAAAGGTTTACTATAACGTTGCTTTTAAAAGGTTTACTATATCTTTATGAACAAATATCTTCACTGTAATATGTTATTATATGTAGTTGTTTCAAGATAGTGGTTAGATTATGCTAAATATGATTAAATATAGAAAAAGTTTGAGCGGCGCTTGTATATATCATAGCGCGTATAGTAAAAATTTCGGTATGGGAAAACCTCGCGGAAAATGTGAGGCTTTGTTGTTCGGCAGATATTACAAATAGCATCGACCCTTTTCCATTTTCTGACCCGTTTGCAGTTTGCATATTCGAACCCTTCGCAGTTCGCTCTCTGTAAAATGGAGAGATTTCAGAGATATCTACCAATTGCACAATTTCGTCGGGAATGTACTGTTTTTTTTTTGCTTTATTTTTTTATTGAATATACCTGAAGGATATTTTATGTAGTCGTGCAGAGTTTGAATGAATTGATGTTCAAAAATTGATATTTCAATTGAATTTCGCAACGGCGTCAGCAGCATGTAAATGAAAAATTATACTCTCTACATTTGTATGGGGAGATTGAAATTGGTATTTATTTTTAATGGAAGATTCTTTCGGTTGAATATTCCAAAATCTAACATTATTTTTATAAATAATATCGAAACAAGCTCATTTTAAAATAATTTAATGTATTGAAATGTAGTTAATGACTTACATTATAATGACTTTGCAGTTTATATCTTAAATATTATAGATATATCTTAAAATTCAATATTATATATAAACGTACACAGTTTCATTTAATGGATCTAACCTTCATATTTTTCAACATTTTTAACATGTGAATCTTTTCTGTACAACATGAAAGCAAACTCATAAAGTTTTATAACAGCAAACAACAGTATATTACTATTCCTAAATATTATACATTTGCTTTTACATTTTGCGAAAAAAAAATGAGAATCATAAAAATACTCATTTAAGTTTGTTCCATTAGACCAAAATACACCCACGTTAGTATTCTTCGGTTTATGTACTTTTTTTTTTAAATTTTATGGTTATTTTAATATATCCATTTACTGGCACCGTTCAGGTAGTGATTTTTAGAATCAAACTTATTTTTAAAAGCTTTTGTTTTGCTTCTTTTTATTGAAGGTTATAAATCTTTTCCTTCAAACCAAATGTGTACATTTATGTAGACATTTTTCTACAAATGAGACTTTTAGCAAATTATTTGAAGTAGTTGTTTTTTTTATATACCTACAATTTGTCCGTTTAGATAAAGGTGAAAATCAGTCGGTTGATTCTAGTAATAGGAAGGAATCTATATGTACATATATTATATAATGTTTAATAATTGTCTATTTACGCTTTATATTTCTAAGCTTCTGATGGACTGTTTTTTTTTTATTATTTTATTGGTTTTTAAGTACATAGTCATTATGACAGATTTTTCTGGAGAAAAATTTTCAGATCAATGATCATCTTAACAGTAGAATACATATTTAACAATTTTCTTTTTTTTCGCACTTGTCAAATTGTGCCAAAAATAACAGACGTGTCTACATATTCTCTGAACTTTATACATCAGTCCATTTTTAACGCAATGCTTCAGCTAAATCGTTCGAAAAATTCATATCAGCAATCAATTGTTTTACGGCGATATCGTTCGGATCAAACGAACCGGAAGTAATTGATTTTCACGCCCATTTCCGGCCCATTATTCACTCCTGGCTGTATGAATTTAAAAAAATAGAATGAATTTGTTTTTTTTTTGAGAGAGGGCACATTCACCTGAAGTTCCTTAAGAATAAATAGTCACGCTCGGCGCGAATTCGGAACGGATAGCTTTTATCTCCACTCGGAGAATGCGAAAGCTCGCATTTCTTATCCGGAAAGTGCCATTTGGCTTGAGGTGAACGGCTGTAGACGGTCCAGAAAGATTAGTTTCCATTCTTTTCTCTCTTTCTCGCTGTAAGCAAAATTCTCCATCTTTGGCTACTGTGTTAATAAGGTGACCGTTTTGCGAGTGCCACCGTTTTATATAGCGTTAAAACGAGCCGTCTTTTTTCTGCTACTTAAATTCAGGAACGTTCAGCATTCAAAGAGCCGCATTAAATTACCGAAACGTCCTCCTTTAGTGTAATTCTTCGCTGCGGTGGTGGCGAGAATCCGCGAAAATTCGTGAAAAGAAGTGAAAAGCCCGTGGAAAGTGTCCCGCAAGTGGGAATAAGGTTGGAAAAGTCGAGTAGGTATATTCGCATGGGACGAGTTTTCGATGTACAATTCGAACCATTCTAATGGAAGGATCTGTTGCGTGGAATATAAAAAAGGATTTATGATAGTATTCAATTTTAATGTTTTAAAATCCTTAAAAGGAAGAACTTAAACGATACTTTGAACTTGGCATGTTTTGAACATAGTATAAAAGCTTAAAATATTTTTTTATATTTGTTTGTTTGGATTTATTGAAAAACTACGTACAGCGTACTCTCGATTAACCGAAAAACCATTAGTTTTTAATAAAGGATAAAATTTTGAAAGAAAAACAACATACAAATCTATCATTTTTGAGAATATTCTCCCTAACGATTTTCATTCTTTCAGTACAATTTTCCCGAGAGTAATTGTTCTTAGTTTTATTAGAATTCCCATTGGTTGATTTACTTCAATAATTCAGTGTTGCATTGTGATTAAACAAGTTGATAATTTTCGGATTAATTTATCGATATTTTTACTTTAGTTAGTACTTTAATTAACTCTACGTCTTGAGAAATTCAGCTTGGTTCAAGTTACATAATTCGAATTTTGTAAATATAGTGTTTTATAACCTAAAATATACTAGAAATTGCTTATTTTTCATGTACCTGAATTAAATTAATTAAGAAGTGGCCGTAATTTTCTACGCGTTTTTCTTTTAATCTCTTCTGAGAATTAATTCGAAATTTAATTAATTATTTTCCGTAAAGCTATTCCAAATGTTCAAAAAGTTGCCCAATTTTATACTTAGATTTTAAATTTTATAGCAAATTCACTTTCAATATATTCGAATCAATTAATCATAATATAAAAAAAATTCCCTCTATTTTACATATGTCACGGGCAGAAGCAAATATCTTTGTGATTTTTAAATATATGTATATATAAACCTCTCCCACTATATATTACATATTTTTATTGAACGAAAAATGAATTTCCCAGCATTGTTTTAGCAAATAAAAATTTTAAAATAAGGAAAACCACGGGCTACGGCACCTTTCCAAAAACTGTTTCAATTTGAATACTTTTAAATTGTATAACAAATTTGGTTGTTCTATGTATATTGAAAGCAATAGATTTGCAAAGTGAAATAATAAATATATATAGTATATTTATAAGAACATACATAGATTGTTAGTGGATGTCTACATGTGTTAAGATAATTATTTATTCGATTCATTATTAAACGACATATCTAAAGGTTTTGTTAAATTTTCGGACCTTTTCTACTTTTTTGAATTCAAAGTACGTGTAGTGATTTCATTAAAAATAAAGTAAAAAGTATTTTTAAGGTACTATTATTCACTCAATTCATACATACATATCTATGTATATGTAAGTTGGTTCCAGGTGGTAGCTAACGGACACTTTTCCGATAAGGTTTATTTTATTTTACTCATTTTCTCTCAAAATAGCGTCATTATTCACGATAAAATAGTTTTCGGCAATTACCGGTAAAATTTTTAATTTACCGGTTAACCGGTAATGTAATTCCCTAGTATAGAGATACCATGTGAGTATATATGTATTTCAAATTTGGTGAACCTTAGTTTAAAACTGTGAATTTGTATAGCATACATACACATTCGTTTCACATACGAATTTTGTATGGAAATAATTCGATTCGGGTCTACAAGCCCTTTTGAAGTTCACTTAAGTTCCAAATTCAGATACTTAATTTAAAAGGTAAATTTTTATACCGACATATTCCAAATTTGACGATCTTAAATTGAAAATTGTGTTTGTGCATTGTAGACATAAAGAAGCATAATTTTTTATATATATATGTACATATGTACATATAAAAGATGAATATTTAAAAGTAACCTTTCAAATGATTACTTCCAAAACTTATTTATGACATAGTTTACGTGATTTATTTATTTATACAGGTAAAAACCCATTTAACTACATTACACAATAAAAACATATAGTGAAATCTTGTTATATAAAATTAACAATAAAATCAGAAAATATAGGAAAAAAATTAAGGAAACACAATATTCTGAATGGATCTTATAAACCGACCAAAAGTAACACTAAATCAACATTAGATCATCACTTAGACATATTCCTTCCGGTGTCCCACAAGGGTCGCATTTAGGTCCCTTATTCTTTTTACTCTATATTAATGATATCTCATACATCTTCAAACATTCCTTTATACTTCTTTACGCTGATGATTTAAAAATTTACAAACCTATATACACCATAGACGATTGTCATAAGATACAAGAAGATCTAGATAGATTCTCTATATATTGTTTAAATAATGATCTTTTTATTAATCTAGAAAAATGCTCTATTTTAAATTTCACTAGAAATAAGTCAATTATTACTAATCAATATCAATTAAATCATTCAATCCTTAACACGTCATCTTCTATTAAGGATCTTGGTGTAATACTCAATAATAAACTAGATTTCTCTGAACATATTTCTTTTATTACCAACAAAGCATTTAAATCTCTTGGATTCCTACTCCGCTCAACAAAACCCTTTAATGATCCTTATGTACTAAAATTACTTTATTTTTCCTTTGTAAGGTCTCACCTTGAATTTGCCTCAATTATCTGGTCACCTTTTTATTTATCCCATATTAATTGTATTGAGAAAGTTCAACTTAAATTTATTAAATCCTTACGCTACCTTTTTCCTACCTATACCCATTCTACTGTTTCCGACATTTTAAAAATCCTTTCTTTTAACAATCTTTCTGTCAGGCGACGACATTCTGATGCTATATTCTTCTTTAAGCTCATAAATGGTTTCCTTGATTGTTCTGATTTACTGAATAAGGTTAATTTCAGAATCCCAGTTCGATACCCTAGACGCGTTACACTCTTTTCACTTGATCCTTTCAATACTAATTCCCAAAAATATTTTTATCTGCAGCGCGTTTATCGTATGTTTAACGGAGAGCTGAATGAGGTTGATCTGTTTGGTATTTCCCTACATCAATTCAGGTCTAACATCAAGAGAATCTTGACCGATTGATTCATTTTTTCTTCTATTCTATTTTTCCAATATTTCCATTATTTTTATACTTTAGTTTAGTTATGTAATGTGCTATTTAATCATATTATAGCTTTCATTCCTTTCCATTTCATTTGTTTATTTTGTATTTACCTTTTTCATTTGTTTTTTATATTTGTAAATTTCAATTTCTTCTTATATTCTATCTTATAACCTTTTCCAAATATTTTAATACTATAGTTTAATTATGCAATGTACTACATATTTTGTCATGCCTTTATTCTTTACTTTTTAATTTGTTTTCCTTATATTTATCTTTTTCATTTTTGTAAAAATCTATTATTGGACTCGGGTGTTACATATATTATTTATTTACTTTTTGTGTTTTTTATACCTATCTCTGTACATCCTGTCTGTTGATTTTTCAATTAATAAAATAAAATAAAATAAATAAAATAAATATGTCTGATCATTTAAATGATTAAAAAGCCCTATGGCTGTGCATATACATATGTACATATTATATATAGGAGTATTTAAAAGAATGTTAGTTTTCGCTATAATTGGCGAAAACAGAACACGTTTGCGTATTTTAAAATAATTTCTGGTGCATATAAAGTGAATTCGCCAAGAATTGGTGGATTATATGTTTCGTTGGTTATAAATAGAAAACTGTAAATTTGCATAGCGGATAAACAAGCAACCATTGACTTTTGTATGCATAGATATAAATGTATGTAGATAGAACAATATAATCATTTGATACATTTTAATGGAATATTTGTCATAGATAAAATACTTTTATCACAAAACGATACAACAGGATACAATTTAGTGTGTATGCATGTACATTCAAAAGTCTGAAAAGCAATAACATCCAGAAGTTTGACCGTATCGCAAAAATGCATTAGCAGTTTGACATTTTTATGGGGGATTTTTACACAAACATGCATTGTATTTATTGTATAGGTATAGGAATAGACCAGTCGTTAAAACTCTGAGCGACAAAGTTGTGGGGTTCGAGGCTGGGGCGGGGTTTATTTAACCGTACCTTACTTATCGGTCCACCCTTACACAGAAAGGGTTGTCTCGTCGTCGATACCCCTCGATCCGGTTAATTGCGCTGACTTGGACCGGAACAAAGCGTGTTCCGGTTAGGTGGGCTTTCAATCTGGAACCGTCGGTGTTACCTTTCATAGGCGCACACTATCCTGCTTGATCTGGGTACCACTTGGGTCCTCATCAACTTTCACTGGTCAAGCTGCCGGATGTTGATAGTTTTGTTTCCTTTGTCGAAACTTGTTACGGGAAACCATTCGAAAGAACGGACGCGTGAGATCGTTTGTAGTTTGATTTTGAGAGGTGCTATATCGAATCTGCTTATTTATTTATTATGTACTAGTGTTATGATAGCCTTTGAAATTTCAACGGGTGCTTTCGGATTGGTACATGATTTAAAATAAAACTAGATGGCGGTTAAAACGGATATTCACAAAGAAAACGCCGAGGCGAGCGCAGTGGGCGAACAATGCCACTGAACATTTTGGGCGATTAACGTCAGGCATTATTTCGAGAGACAGGTTTCAAACGCGTCTTTCACGATATTTTTGCACCATCGTAATGGCAGAGGATCCATTTACTTATATTGATGACCAAAATGAGCAATATGGCAAAGTGTGAAAACGATCGGATAAGAGGAAATTTTTTTCCTGAATTGTAATTGTAAGTGAATCATAAAAGAGGTTTGTAATTAAATTAATAATTAATCTGAATCGGAACTGAAACAGAAATCGAGAGTTAAATTGTGCAATAAAAAATAATAAAATCCGAAGTCAACATCGAAGTCAAAATCGGAATCGGGAATCTAATGAAATGATAAGTACGTATTTTTACATCGCGAGATTGAAAAGTAGTAGTATATGCACCATCGTAATGGCGGAGGATCCATTTACTTATATTGATGACCAAAATGAGCAATGGCAAAGTATGAAAACGATCGGATAAGAGGAAAAATTTTTTTCTTGAATTGTAATCGTAAGTGAAACATAAAGAGGTTTGTAATTAAATTAATAATTAATCTGAATCGGAACTGAAACAAAAATCGGGAGTTAAATTATCCAATAAAAAATAATAATAAAATTATAAAATCCGAAGTCAACATCGAAGTCAAAATCGGAATCGGGAATCGAATGATATGATAAGTACGTACAATTTTTTTATTTGCGCTCAATTTGTATCGCTATCATAGTTATTAGTTCAATATAGAATTTTTTTATAACATTTTATACCAGGAAGGCTTTACAGATAAACCCCGATGCGCCTTCCTGACCAATTAAAAACAATACAGCATTTTTATTATACAATTTACGAGACACTGAAAACTCGCAAATTAACGAGACGTCATGAATTTTACATAAATTTTATTGTAATAAATACACGACGACGTAGGGAGGCCGCTCTCATTCTGAAAATTTCCTCAAAGTAAGGCACGTCCCTTCAACGCTTTATAGCCTGAAGAAAACCAGATAGCAGTTGTTGTATTGTACCATTATCCTCTTCATTTTCTACTGCTTTTATTTCGTCCATAATTCACCAGTTTATTTTATTTTATTTTATTTTTTTACATATACATATGTACATACATATACCAGGAAGGCCTTATAGGTAACCTAAATGCGCCTTCCTGCCCAATTACAAACAATACAGAATTTTTATTATACAATTCGCTGAATTACGAGACACTGAAAACTAAATTAACGAGACATCTATGAATTGTACATAAATTTTATTGTACATTTAATCATACTCAAATCGTAGTGACATAGTAGGTAGGAAGGATTTTAGCCTATTTTTAATCGGGAACCGTTTCAACAATGAAATCGGAGAATATTGGCAAACTCTGATAGGAAACGATCGACTTGGAGTCACAAATATCCAGGTCTGACCAGCAGCACTACAGATATACTTTTCAATCGAGGTCAGCTCATGGGATCGAGCCCGGCGCCTCTCTATGACTATAGATAGAGCTATGCTTCTGGCTAATAATATTTTTATTTATCTCATCTCATTGTATTCTTTCGACCATAGTAGCCCATTAAGGACTCCTGTAATGCCACAATGGTCCAAACTTAAACATAAATAAATAATAAATCACTTTAAACGCAACTATCAGAAATCTTACAACAACGTTTATTTATAAATAAATACAATATTTCGAATCTTCAACAGCTCACTCATCCTTTTAGCACATTCATAAATAAATCCAGAAAATTTTCATATAAAATCAATTTTCTCAAGCAATCGACTCATTCCGTCCAATATTTCACACAATAAATCAGACACACAAAAATCAAACACATACACATATCCAGTCAATATATCTTTTATACGTTTCGAGTGCACTTAATGCCCCCATATACGTACACACCTAAGCGAACCCGAACACGTATTCACGATATATTGAACTGTCGACCTGAGTGCAGATAGGGACGATAACGTTATTATTATACGGCGAGTGTGTATATAATACTATACTTTGAACCCGCACCTAATGTCCACATACTATACTAGACATTACACGAGTGTGTATTTGATCGATTCGAGGCTCGCTAATATATCGGTTTATCGGATTGGTCCTTTCCTGTGCGGACGCTGCCGTGCGCCTCAGGGGTCGCAGAGAGGGCCTTTTTATTTTTGTTTATTTTTTCAGCCCCTGATGTGCTTACTTTTTTCCTCCATCGCCACTCATAGAGTGTCAATATTGATAGTCGAACCGGGGCAAATAAGCGAAAGTGAGCGGACGGAGAGTGTCTAGCTGAAGAGCCACTCCCATGCAAAATATTTATTGGATGTAAAGCACTTTTGGGGTATATTTTTACAGTGTGTAGGTTTTATCGATTTCGACGCGAGCAAAACGCGTATCAATCAATCACTTGGTTGGTCGAGTGTGTGATTTTTTTCAAGGTGCGTATTGTGATCTTTCAAGTCTTTGTGCTTATAACATAAGACGACTATATCCATATATAACTTCTTTGATAACGTTTACCTAATCATCTGGTATTCAAATTTGTAAATATCTTAATCGTATCAACACTTGTTACTTATTCAACCTTTTTATTATGTATGTGATAAAAAAAAGTAATGTAATGAGTAATAATACAACCAAACTTAACTTTAAATAACCTAAATTAGCCCAACTTGCCTCCTTTCTGATCTGATTTCTCATAATAATTGGTTATTATTTTAAATAATCTGATCTGTATCACATTTGATCACGTTTTAATTACAATTTGAACCAAAATGCGATTCAAGAAAGCGCATTTAAGCCCAAGGAATTTAATCTAGTCTGTACCTTACTGACCTTTTATCAATGTCAATAAATCATTTGAAAACATTTTTTTTCAGCCCGCCTTTTACCGATAATGTATGTATTATATAATATTATATGGGGTAAAAAAATTAAAAAGATCGTATTTTTTAGCTGACAAAGTTTACGTAAGGATTTTTGCTTTATTAATTTTTATTGAATGAAGAATGCTTGAAAAGTTAATTATTCTCATAATTACATGCTTAATATGTTGTGCTTTTGAAACTTTAAAGGAAAAACTTGACTCTCCGTATATAATTTAAAAAATTCCATAACTTTATGGAACATACTTGAATAACTTTTTCTTAATTTGATTGAAATGGTTCTCTATATGTAGGCTTTTCAAAGAATTTATAAATATTAAAATGCTTAATGAGAGTAATTTACATTGAAAACTTTATAATGCATTCAGTTTTGGTTCGAGCAATTACACATACATAAAAAGCTAATTATTTCCTTTTTTATAAATGGTTTGATTTTTTAAATCAATTATAACCAAAATTTTGATGAAGTTCATAATATGAATTATTTAACTATAAAACCTTCATACAATATTTAAATAACGTAAATCAAAATCGTGAGGGATTTAAATGAAATTAGATTAATGAATATTTAATGACTTAAAACTTCAATTGAAAATTATAGTAAGTACATATAATTGCCCAGTTATATTCATATACATACCTATAATATAAGAATACACATACATATGTATATAGACACGGATGCGATGTATGTATGTATTTATGTTTGTGGGTATGTGGCGGACACGTCGACCAGTATGAAGATTTCAAAAAAACAATCTTAGAATGCCAGGAGTGTTGTGCCTAGAGATTTTTAATGAAATAACTACATGCGAACGAGGCGCACAACCAATCAGCGTGTAGTGGTCCAACGACGATAAATTCTGACCAATGGTTGCATTTTAAGCATCCGCCATGAGAATGTGGCATGACGAGCGATTGTATCGAGGAGACGCGGGGAAGCGGGGTAGTAGGGAAGTGAGGGGGGGGGTGTGGAGCGTCTAATATATGCTCCTGATATTGAGCGCCGAGTGACGGGTGATGTCAGCGTCAGATGCGCTGCGTGGGAGCGTACAAAAATTAACACATTCATGAAAACACACACATGGACACACATTCATTCAGTATTTCTAACGTGTTGAATCGGCGAGCATTTAATATATTTTTTATTTTTTTTATTTTTACATACATATATACAAATATACCAGGAAGGCTTAACAGGTATTATGATAACATATAATTTTATTTTACTTCACGTATCAATTCCTTTTCGGAACCACCCGTTGAAATCAACGGGCACAAATATACAGTTTTAAATTTAAAAGTACCAAATTTAGTATACTATTTCATTGTACTTAAAGATGGTAAATTTTTCTGACAAATTTTTAAGCTTTCAAATCTAATATTCAGTCGCCTGAGCAATGCTGGGTAATTGGGCTAGTATTTTATAAATTTTGAAAGCAGCCAAGCATGAAACATAATAGACAGATTTAGCAGTGTTATTTCGATCGGAAAATGGCTAGGTTTTCTATTCAAGTACGCACGCGCAATATTGCTAATTACTTAAGAAAATTATACAAGAGCATTTCCTGCGAATAATTTTCCGTTCTATTTAAAAAAAACATATAATTTAATTATTTCCGTTTTCTATTCCGTATCTCTTCATCTCCTCATTAAATAAATATTCACGTCTGGGTAATTTAATACAGCAGCATCCAGGCACTCTGTGGCCGAACTTAATTCTGGAAAAATGTCGCAACCCACTACTGAACACATCTATACACATAAACAAAGGGACAAAGGGAGGCTGCATGATTAAAATTAGATGAGGCTTTTCTCGTAGATTGCATGGAATATTTAAAACTAATTCCGACCGTTTCAAAGAAAAACTTTTACGATCGCCCTCTTCTCAAACTGTTCCCCACATAAAATAATAAGCTTCGAATTACTGATACTCAACTTATACGCTCTTAGTTGGGGTTACCACACGTCCTGCATACATACATATGTACGTATATTTCCCAAATATTTCTTCTTTTTGCAATAAAGTAAAAGTTTGCGCGTACCGATGTGCTTCTTTGCATAATTTATGCGGGTGGAAATAAATCGAGATTTTCCGCAAAAACTTATGATTACATAAAATTAAAACACAGAACTGTTGTCTCGAGAGTGAAACAATATATGTAACTAAACACAATTTTTGTTACTATTTTCTATTTAAATTTAAAAAAATTACAAAATTACAATATAACACTGTTCGGCACAAAAAATGCTTCATAGACGAGATATGACTTTTCTTATAGATCTATACCCAGTAAATACGAATCTGGTAATAAAAAATGTTGATTGACTCGAGATTCGAAGGTATGTGTATTTTTTAAATCGCGCGATTTTTCTATATCTTGGTGTTGTTTGGTCGATGTCACAAAATCTGTCAATTTCCTGTTCAAAATGAATATTGGAATCTAAAGTCGGGTATTTTATGTTTCATTTGCAGTACTTTTCAGCTTTCAAATCTCTCCAAGTAGTCGTCCAGTTCAAATCAAAAGTCAAAAGTACGTATTTTAATTTGGGATTTTTTCCCACTGTTAATACTATTTTATATTTTTGACTTTGATTTGAACTGGACGACTACTTGGAGAGATTTGAAAGCTGAAAAGTACTACAAATGAAAGCTTAAATACTCAACTATAGATTCCAATATTCATTTTGAACAGGAAATTGACAGATTTTGAGACATCGACCGAACAACACCAAGATATAGAAAAATCGCGCGATTTAAAAAACACATATATCTCCGAATCTCGAGCCAATTAACATTTTTTATTACCAGATTAGTGTTCACTGGGCATAGATCTATAAGAAAAGTTATCTCGTCTCTGAAACAAAAAAAGTCATCATTTGTCGAACAGTGTAATTAATGTTTAATAGATAGTGGGGTTTCGATCTTTTTACAAGCCATTAAAATCAACCGAATGTGTCCTATTTTCTAATGTCCACGATACTGTTACCCTAACGGAGTGTGCTTTACAGTCATATCGAGAGTTTTCCGCGAGCTTTTCCGACCCATCCTCGTCCAGATTTCCAGGCGGTCGTAAAATCTTGTAAGTTTTACGTTCTAGTCTGCCTCGTTCGTCGTTGGTGAATATATTCAATCCAAATGTGAGGCATTCCGGTACGAATGCTATTGAAAATATTTATTTACGATATTATATTGATATTGTATATGTATGTGGGGGGTCGAAGAGGTTCGTTTCCATGGCTTCCGTTTTCGATATTGTTTTCTCGCGATGATATTGATTTTTGCAAATGCATGATTGATTCTCACTCCCTTCGTTCCATCGCCCTCGTTTTCTAGTGTATCGTTGGCTTAATTGGTATCGTTTTACGAGTCGATGAATGTAATTCGATTAGGAAATCGGCCGATACGATTACATCGCTTCTGATATTTAAATAGAATTCCATTAAAGTATGATAATAATTAAATTTGTGACGAGTCTGGCTTTCCCCTTTACATATTATCGTTATCGACTTCCTCTTTTAAACAATATGAATTTTATGAAAATTCTATTATTTCTCTTAAATAGAATTCACACACTGAAACATATGTACGCTAAAAACCATGAAAACATGAACAGGGATACATTTGTTATACTAGATGGATATTCAGTCGAAATTCGAAAGTCATCATCACAATAGTTCATGTATTGTGATGATGACTTTCATAAGGAAGAGATCAAATTTGTAAATTATCGTTACGTTGATCATTTCAATAAACAAACGATATCATGTTAGTCCTCTTTAGATAATTGAATTGATCAGTTTCATAAGCTTTTTTCTCGATTTAAAAATTTGACTATGGCTTACTGTTTATGAAAATATTAAATTATAATTTATAAATGTTCAGCTCTATATTTACCGTTAACCCATTAAATGTCTGGTTACAAATATCCTACAATATAGAACGTGTTGAAGAGAGCTGGTAATATTCAAGGATGTGATGCATGACACGCCGAATACATTGTAACGAATCGGAAAATGCGATGAAAATGATGAATGGCTCGGCGAGTGCCGGGATTTATGTGAAATTAAGATTTTCTTCTTTTCCCGGAGGTTTCCTTGACATTATATACATATATTATAATGGTAGGTAAGACGTGTGAGGTGAAAGATGTGTCCACACCGTCAAAGGACATGATGAACGAGGTGATATTGTGTTAGAGATCGGACGTAATTGATACTGTTGCCAACTTATATAACATATAAGATTATAATCTGAGGTGGAATTTTCCGGAAAATATTTTAACACAAGTCTGATTGCGTAGCAGCGAAAAAATAAAGGGATGGAAATTTGATCGTTCGAGTCCTCCAATTGTCGAATATTTGATCGGTTATTTGATATAAAAATAAATAAAAACAATATACTACTTTGTATATACGTGCATTTATTTCGATGTTGATTGAAGTAAACGATTTTTCCCATCGTCTTCTCGTATTATCGAGACTCGGATTTTGATTTGTGACAAAAGTTGGTTTTTTTGACACTTTCCCGGTCGATAAACTTCCCGTGTGTGATCTTAAATATACCAAATACAGTAAAATGTGAATACTGCATTAAGAAACGAACCCGTGACTTTTTCATCTATTATGTGACTTATAATACAAGAGCTAAAATGAATCACGATAAGTGATATTACGGATGCTCAATTTTATAAATGAAATCTGTCGTATTATTACATTTTTTATTTGATATTTTATACCATTGAATAAAGAGAAAAATTGAACGAAGGGGAGCGAAAATGAAATGAAATATAATAAGATAAAAGAATCTAGTATCATTTTCGGATAAGGAAAACTTTTTATTATATAAATGTGTATGTATCGTTTATGGAAAATTTTTCTTATCATTTATTTTAAAATAATAAATCCTGAGAATTGATGCTTATTTTGTATGTCTAATTAAAATATCGTTTCAACGATCAAACAAAATAGGCAGGTTAAAATAAGATATTACGATTTAAACAGAAAGTATGCTACTTTCTAAAGGAGCTTGTATGTATTTACGTTATTTAACTTTTTAACAAAACCGGTACGAAAAAGAGTTTTAATTGAATAATAATAATACTGCTGAATGAGCTCACAAAATTATATAAAATAAAAATTAATTAATTTGTAAGTCAAAGAAGTATAATAAAAAATTTCCGTTTTTCTCTTATAAATATTGGGATATCCCCTTCTATATTTAATTCTCATTATTTTAAATTATAAATTATTAAATATAAAGTTTTTAAGTATTTCAACATCAAAAACACTTTTGTCGATTTTACTTTACTTTGTGTAATTTTGTAAAGTAGTGTTGTGCCCGTTAATTTCAACAGGTGGCTTCGGAAAGGAAATGATACACGAATTAAAATAAAGTTATGTGTTAATATTTAAATATATTGTAAGGTAAATTATAAGCTCACGCGCGTGTGAATGATGAATGAATGTGTGTGCCTTTGTGTGTGTGTGTGTGTCTTCGTGGATGTGTGTACGCTCCCGCGTAGCGCATCTGAAGCTGACGTCACCCGTTCCAAGTCAGGTGCTCAATATCAGGAGCACATGTCCGACGCTCCATACCCTCCACTTCCCCACTACCCCACTTCTCTACTTCCCCGCGTCTCCTCGACACGATAGGTCGTCACGTTACATTCCTATGCAATTCGTATACTCCTGGTATTCTAAAATTAGTTTTTTTGAAATCTCAATACTTGTCGATGCACTGGCAGATACCCATAAACATACCCACATACTTCGAATCTACTGTTATATGTGTATATTATTCGATACAATTATGCAACTTTTGCAAAATTATAATCGATGATTGTACAAGTTCATGTCCGATTTTTATACATTTTGAACCATTTAATATTAATTAAAATAAACAATTTTAATAAATCTTCTTTATTTGCTAAAAAATCTCAATTTTTAATATATAGGAACTCGTTTAAAAAATAAAAACAAAAGTGCGCCTGCGCATATGATTATTTTTGTAGACGTCATATTGTGACGATATTGACTTGATGCATGCAATATTGCGCCGTATCGTTGCGCTCTGTAACGTATGTATGTATACAATGTAAGCTGATTTTACCTTGTACTAATTCAAAACTTGTCTGAACGTGTGCTGCAGGATGATAAGAATAGAAGAAGTCTTATCCGTGCACTGCTGTGCAGTGCTGTTGCCTTGCAGTTCTGCATAGTATGAATAGACATTTAGTAACAATTTTATTTTTGAAATTTTGTTATTTACTTTTAGTTATCGACCAAAGCTTGTCTGAACATGCAGGAACGTGCGCTGCTATATGGTATGGATATATGTAAGTAGTCGTTTCCATTCACTGTTGTACTGGAATGTTGACGTGATATGTTTAATATAATTAGTTTGAAATTATTTTTTTTAAAAGCCATAGTTTCGGCTTAAATTTACCTGTCATGGTATTGTTGCGCAAGGGTGGGTGGAGGATCCAAAAAAAAGTCGCTTCACAGCATTTATTGGGTGGTTAAGGAGATCCATGCACTGCGAGTGCTCCGTCCAGAATGTCTTGGTATGGCCTGAGTACCTGCTTATAAAGTGCAGGTCATTCAGTGCTTCATCTTCCTCGACACGTTTGTTTACCTTTTGTTATAGTCACGTACCAGATATGCAGTGCCACGGTCTCGCTCTGTCAGTTCCGACAACTCTAGCGGGAAGTGAATGGGTGCCGTTACCAAACCACTAAATCTATTCGAGGGTCTCCAATGTTAGCCGACAGCACTTAAGTCTGGAGATAATCCTCGAAAACCAATTATAACGGTGGCTCTTTTTAGCATATGCTACAATATAATAGAGAATTCATTATTTTTAACTGTAACTATAAAACTTGGTTTCAATCCATCGATATTTTTTTCTCGCGATGATATTGATTTTTGCAAATGCATGATTGATTCTCACTCCCTTCGTTCCATCGCCCTCGTTTTCTAGTGTATCGTTGGCTTAATTGTCTAAGTCTATCCGAGGGTCTCCATTGTTAGCTGACAACACTTAAGCCTGGAGATAATCCTCAAAAACATATTATAACGGCGGCTTATTTTAGCATATGCTACAATACTGTTGCGTATGGGTGGGTGGAGGATCCAAGTAGAAGGCCAACAGTCGTTTCACAGCATTTATTGATGATTAAGGAGATACACGCACTTGCAGTGCTCAGTCCAGAATGACATGATATCGCCTAAGTATCGCCTTATAAGGGATAGATCTCTCAGGACATCTTCGACGTCTAATTTGTTTACCTTTTGTTATGGTCACGTACGGATATGTCTTCCCACGACATTCGCTCCCACGGAACAGATCAATTCTGGGAAGTGCAATCATTGTTTAGCTTACTTGCACTTAGCCTGTCGCTAATCCTTAAAACCACTACCCGGCCTAATCCGATCGCAATTACTCGGCGGCTCTTTTTAGTATACGTGACAATACCATTAGCACCTGGAGCTTATTATAATAATTACTTTATTATAATAAGTATATATAATATATATGAAAAAAAAAATGAAACACGTCAAATAAATCACTTGATATATGTATATACACACGGTTTCACAACATCTCGATGAGATTCGTCATCAAAGTCGAAATCGGCCAAACCACACGGGATAGTTTACGCCCCCTCCATGGTATAATTTAGCGACAAACCATGGCCATGGGGGTGTGCTATGGTATAATTTGGGGACGGGCCATTTCGCCACACGGCCGTAATAATGTCACGATACACAAGTTACACACGCACTCGGATATATTTCACCGGTGGAGGCCATTACCGCCAAGATTCGACGCGGTTTATCTCTCGGAAAATTTTTGCGCGTCCAAACTGCTTGTTTTTCCGTATCGCCATTATCGTGAAAAATTTCCATGCACGGGAAAATGATAACGCGACGGCCGCGCGGCGATAAAATTTGCACGCACGAATTATTAACGCATTCTGTGTATAATGGGTATCTATATTAAAAATGGCATGATTTATTGATGGAATATGTATACAGGTTGTTTCATTGGATGTGTCTGATATAAATTATTTATCAAAAAAAAAAAAACCAAAACGGTTTTTAAGTTTTTTTTTAGTAAGCTTCCGAACATGAGGTATTATTTTCATCAGGATATTTTCAAATTGATTGATGTTTATCAATTTTTAGGCTCTTTATTAGCTTCTCTTTCAATCGATTCATTATCTATTCCTACAGTCTTCCGATGGTTTTGAAACTTTGCTATTTTGCGTGGTTTGTACAACGATGGAAATTTAAATCGTTTCTGTTAGTTCGATGGTGAAAAATAATCGTAATACACACGTTTAAAAATGCTAAAATTTTGAGCATTTTGACGTTTACTGGTAAGTAGACATATATTTCCCTTTCCGTCACCCTATCGTTTTGTCAGACTTTAATTGTTTAAACGCTAATAATTTAATTTTTTTCGCACTATATCTAATTAGCATAATAGGCTCTCATTATCTCTCATATATATTTTCACTTAAATCATTGGTTATATCATTAAATCGTATATTTATTACTGCAACGTTTGTATGGTAAAACCATTTGTAATCAACTGCTCTTTGTTCTTCTTTTTATGAATGCTCCTAAATTATTTTTTTCAAATCCGAAAATAATATGTAGGCAGCGTGATAAATATTATTAAAACTGTTTCTTAAAAGATAAAATCAAAAATAAAAAAAAGGACTTCTCTTCAAATAGTATATACATCTAGGACACAAACTTGATCAATTATAGCTTTTTTTTTAATTATAGGATTTTTGAATTTTTATTTCAATTGATTTATTCTTTTTATATGTATAGATATTACATATATATAAATCAAAAATGCCACTTTGCCTGAAGAAGAAAAAGATCTTTATTATTTTTATTTTTTTTATTTGGCTCACCAACAATGTACATACATAACACAATATAGTCTTTACACATTTATGATTCTGGTATATATGTACATCAATTATAGGTGTGCACAATAGTACTTAAGCATATTACAAATTTATTTTTAAAATGTTAAACAATCAATCTAGAATACAGTAGAAAAATAATAAGACATATTTGTCGATTACAATAATAATTTCTTCCTAAACATCATAATGGAATCATTGAAAAAATCTATCATACGTCGTTCAGAGTTTACTTCATAATAGGTTCTACATAATCTTGCAATAGGTGCATTCAATCCGAGATTAGTGTTACAGACAGGGATTGATCTTCGATCAATATGTTTTCCCAGTGGTGACGTATGGATGTGAAACTTGGACATTGAACGCTAAATTGCTACACAAAGTCCAATGCACTCAAAGAAGTATGAAACTTTGTATGCTTTAGATAACGAGGATACACAGGAAACGGAATACGTGGGTGAGAAGTATGACAAGGGTAGTGGACATAGTGGATAGAATGAAGAGATTGAAATGAAAACGGACGAGCCACGAGGCTAGACGAAAGGAGTGCTAAAATGGTACCCGAGAGAATGCAAAAGGGTAAAAGGAAGGCCACAGGAAAGATGGGTAGATGAAATTAGGAAAATGTGTGGGGTAAGATGGATGAGAGTTGCGTAAAATAGAAACGAGTAGAAGCGTGTTGGAGAGGCCTTCATCTAGAAGTGGAAAGTAAATAGCTGTATATAGTGATGATGATGATTCTGAGTACCCGTTCCGACAGTTAATCAAAGAATTTAGCAAATACTGTTGACATATTTTTTAGTATTCTCTTTTGCTGATGTTCAAACCGGTTACAGAATTAAAAAAATATTTTTCGGAATAAAGAAATGCGTTATGGTAAAAGCTACATAGTCTAATTTAAAAAAGAGAGGTACTGATGGATTTTAACCCCAAAATTACGAAAAATAAACACGATACTTTCACGGCGCTTCACTTTACGCTGGTTTCACATTTTAAATATGCATTTTGATATTGTTGTTTTTATTCACTATTTCGACCACTGAGGCCTTTCCATTAACTTTCCATTATATTTGATTATTTTTCCAAATTCATACTTTTTTATATAACACTAGCTGTATCACCCGGCTTCGCTTGGTATTTGTAATATAAACCACTTAAACATGACTAATCTAATAGTAAAAATTTTATTAAATTTATTTGAATAGTTTTATTTTATATAAATTTACTTGAATACTCATTTGTTTATTTTTATTAAATTGACTGATACGAACAAACATATATAGTAAGTCTCTTAAAAAAAATTATTTGTATACCAGAATCCGGCGCCTGCGTTTCCATGGTTGCGCCCCCTAGGGCTTCGCCCTCGGTGCCTTTGTCCCCGGGGACTTTGTATCGAAAAAAATCGAATCCTTTGTTCGATGACGTCACGGATTTACGAACCAACAATACATATACATATACATACATACATATATACAAAGTCTCTTTCGAAATTATATATTAGATATAAGGATAATGATCAATTCATACAAAAATAAAATCATCATGTATACACATTAACACTACAAGGTGCGATATAATATTAAAAATGAAATGATTTATTATGATTAAACGTACATCGAAACCCAACGATTTAATTACACTGATTTATGATAGTTGTAAAAATATTCCAATGCAATATTATATGTTGGTATTGAATTTGTATATATTTACAACTATCATAAATCGTTCCCATTAAATTGTTAAAATTTGAAAGCTGAAAATTTAATTTCATCTGTATGTTGACATGAAATTTTATGTTTTTTAATACCAGTGTGGATTCAGTGACTGGAGAGTTTCTCCATTTTAAATGCGATGGCAGTTGTTACCCTTTCGGAAAAAGGATTTTCTGTCAAGCGTGGTCTGTTTTGTGCGGGTGTGCATTTCCACATGGGAGGGAAATTTACTGCGCTCGTTATACATATTTAGCAACTGTGTAGGAATGTTTATATTATTTCCAGTTCGCTTGATATCGAATCGGTTGACTGTAGTGAAAATTGAAAATGCGGGTGTATAAAATATTATATAATTCCAAATATGTACATTCAATTAAAAAAATCGCAATTTATAAAATTAATATTATAAAAATGTGTACAAACATGAAAAGAAATGAACAGACCACAAAATTATTGGAATGAAAAAATATTGATATGATAAATGTAAACGCCCCAGATGTGGAACTTGTGGTACACCAGAGTTGGCCACGAATTCATGAAAACAACATCGTTTATAATTTATTTAGACTTTTTATTATGTCATATTGTAAAATTGGATATTTATGAAGCTTTTTTAAAGTCTTTTTTGGGCATTCAGATTCTAATTTAATATGTGGAATGCTTTCATTCAGAAAATATATTTTTTTAATATTTATTCTACTTTGTTACATCGCGTACGTATTTTTACATCTCGTGACGTAAGCAAAAAGATTTATGAGCTACATATGTACATATGTTTAATTTACAAAATCTCATACGCACAATTATTATTATTTTTTACATCTATACCAGGAAGGCCTTACAGGTAAAGCCCAATGCGCCTTCCTGGCAAATTACAAACAAAGCAGCAGTTTTATTATACAAGTCAATGAATTACGAGACACTGAAATCTCGTAATTAATGAGACATCTATGAATTGTACATACATTTTATTGTACATTAATCATACTCAAATAGTGGTGACATAGTAGGTAGGAAGGTTTTAAGCCAATTTAATCGGGAACCGTTTCAATAATGAAATCAGAAAAATTGGCCTGGAAAAGATCCACCTGGAGCACAAATATCCAAGTCTGACCAGCAGCACTACAGATATACTCAGAAAAATTCTTTTCAGTCAAGGTCAGGTCTTGGGATCGAACCCCGCGTCTCTCGGTCTTAGTCAGAAGCTTGAAGACCGAGCTATGCTGCTGGTTAAATTTAAAATAAAGTGACAATATGTCAGCTCATGGGATCGAAACCGGTCAAGTCTCGGTGCTTAATATCAACGCAATTACCGAGCCACGCTGCTGGGTAAAAATGGCTTCTGAAAGGATAAGAATATTTGACTTTGAATATAAAAGTGTGGGGGGGGGGGGGGGAATAATGATACAAACCAAGAGTGGTTTTTTTTTAAAGAAAGCTAACACAATTGGAATAGATTATTTTCAAACGAGGTCAACTCACGGGATCGAACCCGGCGACCTTTCGGTGCTTAGTATCAACGAACCACTGAGCCACGCTGCTGGTTAATTATGTAGATTATTGCATAAATCTGTGAACGTTTACTGTAAAAAATCTATGAAAATCAGACATGAACTTTTGCAATCATGTATTTTAATAGAATCTGAGTATTTTATTTTATAGCTTTAAATTTTCATTTTCATGATTGAAATTATATGGTATTAAAATAAATAGAACGGATTAAAAAATCATTAATATAGCATGCTGAGATTGATCATGAGAGTATATTTTATAATATTTTTTTCCTGTTAAAAGGTTGGTTGATCGGTTTTATAATAAACTAGTTGTTTTACCCGGCTTCGCTCGGTATTTGTTATATAAAAAGAATGTAATAGTAAATATTCATTTGTTTTTTTATTAAATTTATTTAAATGAAAAAAAAATATTCTACCAATTGAATCGTCATAGAAATCGTCATAGTTACAAACTTACAAAGTCTCATTCAAAATTTTATATTAGATGTATTGTATATTATACCAGAATCTGACGGCTCCCCCGGCGCCCCCCGGGCCTTCGCCCTCGGCGCCCCCCGTCCCCCGTCCCCATGTCTTCATGGAAATTTTGACTTGTTTTCCAAGTTCCCAACCATTTTCCAGCCAACAATATTTACTACATACAAAGCATCTTTCGAAATTATATATTAGATTATTAAATAAAACTTTTGCTATCGAAAAGAATAAAATGGTACAGTTTTCTTTCCATAAAAATCCGAACAGACATGTGGGTCATGCATGTGTTATATATAAAGCAGAATATATTCACAAATTTTCCATCTACAATTTTGCGAACACAATGAGATTTTTCTCATGACGAGTTGGCCGAACGCCTAGGCGCCGGAAAATTAGGGATTTCGGGCGGGATTTTTGCGTTATCGTGCAAATTTTTCGTTACTATTTATGCGGAGGGATCAAAAGCTGTGTTGCGTTAGAACATATAAGATTTCCCGCCTTTTTTTATTGAACTTTTCATTCCTGAGTCATAACTCTATACTGTTTCCGAGCGTGCGATCGTTTGTTCCGCGCACCATGGTCCGATACGCACTTTGATCGTTACTCAAATGTATTGTACGCGATATAAATATAATACTATACATTTTTCTTTTTCGTTTCGCGTAGCCTTGTTTCCGGAAAAATATCAATGCCTCAATATAAACCTTTTCATCTGGCCAAATCGAAATCGACTCACATTTCTTCCATTGTTGTTTTTATTTCTCATTCGATGTTTCATTTGACGGCGAGACCTCAATTGGTGATAAATTTCGATTTAAATCGAAACACTACGTACATAATGGATGAATGGAAATAGAAAATTTTCCTCATTTATTGCATTTCGAAAATGGATTGAAACCAAGTTTTATAGTTACAGTTAAGAATAATGAATTCTGCATTATATTATATATTATTTTACATATACATATATTTAAAAGACCCCAACCCCTTCCTGGACAATTAATTACAAACAATGCAGCATTTTATTATTAAATAAATCACTGTATTTCCAGAAGCTGAAGAACACGAAATAACAATTAATTAATTACAGAATTAATCCATTGAGACATATGTATGTCTATGGATTTAGATTTTGTACACAATTTTTACAAATTATACACACAATAAATACAGAAGGTTTTGTGACAACAGGAAAGATGATTTTTTTCCAATATTTGAGGAACCGTTTCAACAATGATCAGATAAAATTGGCAAACTCTGATCGATTTGGAGTCACAAATACCCCCAAATCTAACCAGCAGTATGGCGGCTCGAACCCACTGATCACTTGGTGCTAAACATACACGCTACCATTAAGCCATACTGCTGGCTGTATTGAATATATATGTTCATTATATATATTCAATTTAAATTTTTAGTGAGCATATTGAGATGTGTTAAAAATGGAATATAAATCCGAACTGCCCACATTTAGACACATTGATGTCGTTTGAACCCTTTTCACTCAGCTGTATGTGAAGTATTTTCTTCTTAAATGGAGATAAGCTGGAATTTATGTATTATGTGGTGTGAATTTTCAATTCTATGAGCGATTTTTAATTCTGCGCGTATATGTATACACTCGTTATATAATAATTATATAGAATATTTTATTAGAAATGAGATAATAATGCCGTTAAGCGAGTGCATCTTTCAAATTAAATCTGGCGTAAAAACAAATTTACATGAACGACAAAAAGCATAATGACAAACAAACAAAAAATAATTATCATCAGAGGAAAATTCCTTTATCGTTCCGAGCACAACGAGCAAACAAAAGCATGATTTAATTACAGATCGCCGTTTGCGTCTTAATGTATTTTTTCTCTCTACCTAACGAAACCATCATCTTGTCGATCGATAGGCACCAGATCGTTACGCATATTGAAAAGGATACCATTTTCTTTTATATAAATGTATAAAAAAATACCACAAAACCTCCCTCCAATCTAAAAAAGAAAACACATTTTATTTAAATTTGAAAGAAGAAACAGATTTTCTTTTAGAAATTCAACGCCGTTTCATAAAATATGTATATTCCACAGAGTATAAGTGAACGTTTTGATATTTGAGTGTCGAAACGGATGAAGTTTTTGATATTCGATTTGTCGGCAATCATCCATTTTCCAGCCACATGTACTCTTTCTATCTCTTGTTCCCGACAAAATCCCTTTCCTTATTCGAAAACAATTGCCACTGTCACGAGTGGATTTCCTCGCTGTCGGAAAACTCGTAAGATAACCGATTTTGCAGTGAGATTAATGTGTCTGCACGTTTCATCGTCATGGAAAACTACTATTAAAAATCACATTTGCATAATGGACTCTTCGTAAGCAGCGTAAGCTTTATGAACGCAAAATATGTAGATGCGATCACCGATTTAATACAAAAGTACTAAGTAATTTTTAATAAGTCTGGAATGTTGGATTCATTTGTTTGCTGACTCAAACACACTGACCGTCTATTTTGTTAACTGACCATTTATTGTAAAAACTGACTTTAGCTTTTCTTAGACCATATTAAAACGAGTCTATTCATTTGCATGAAAAGTTTCAAATCTTGTGTCTAAATTACTTGTAAAGAAAATTGAATGCGAAAGAAATATTATCAATCTGTATTCAATTATAAAGAAATATACTCTGACGATTATTTTTAATAAACTTTGTTCGTATTTTTAAAAGGTTTCTATGGTAAATTCAGAATGTAGTGTGGTTAGTAATTAAAGCATTGTTTGTTATACATATTTTATAAGATATATTTACCTATGTACATATGTATTGTTATGTCCTGACGGACCGGAGACACAAAAAATGATATCCGATTCACAAGCAGATCAATGTTTGATCTACGAGCTAACCAGATAAACACTTTTTTGTTTCCGTAATAAAAGTCACTTGTTTTTCTTATTAGTTAGAATTTATTATATTCTTTAATAATGTTTACAATATTAGCCTAAGAGATATTTATAGGCACCCTTTTATAAAAAGGTCCAGATCACTTCGATGTTTTAAGTTTAAGTTGAAGTTAATGTTTATAAATGCTAGTTTTAAACATAGGAATTTCACAAGGTTTTTCTAGGCTTTTCACAAGAGTTTTCACAAGGGTTTTCACAAGGGTTTTCACAAGGGTTTTCACAAGAGTTTTCACTAGTAGAGTAGAGTAGTTATACGTGGTGTTGTCTGAGGTAATCTGACTTATCGGGGTTCGTGTATCCCCTTTTATACAAAATAGATGACGCCATTTCTTGTGTTATCTAAAGAATGTGGAATGTGGAATGTGTTGACCATTCGCACAGTTCGTAATCCGATTCGTCTGGTGCGTAATCTGATTCGTCTGGTGCGATCGTATGTGGTTATCTAAAGAATGTGGAATGTGGAATGTGCTGACGGTTCGCATGGTTCGTAATCTGATTCGTCTGGTTCGTAATCTGATTCGTCTGGTGCGATCGTATGTGGTTATTGTTGGTGGAAAGCAGATAAGGCTTTCGTTATAAATATCAATGCTATGAGGTCATAACATCCCTCCCTTCTTAAAGTAATTCACTAATATTTGAATTTAGTGAATTTGAATTGAATTTAATCTTTGTTCGGCTGTCATAGGCGAACTTTCATTATCTAGAATTTCTACGTTACTTGATTCTAAATTATTTCTTTTCTTGAAGTGTATATTGAATCTGGGCTTATTTTTACAATATTTTTTTATTATGTATCCTTTAAGCATAAAGGTTATGATTATACTTATGATTATAATTATTGTTAAAGATATATATAAAAGTACATGTGAATGTTTCACAATGATTGGTTGATTTTGATAATCTTCCAATTTGTCGTTGAATTTTTCCAGTTTATTTATTGTATTCATTGAATTCGAAAGTTCAACGTTTTCTAGTTCAATAGGATCTACGTTATATAAGGAGCTGTTAAAGTCTTTAAGTAGACAACATTTATCGTTAATGATGTTAATATTTGAGTATGGATTCTCATATTCTACTTGTAATTGATCGTTAGATGAGATTTTTATAAGTCCATTATAAGTTTTACAATTCTTGTCTAAACTTAACATTCCTGTATGTATTAATTCTACAATTTTACTGATTTTATCTTTACATTCTATTTTAATTCTGGCATTTTCAGATAAGGTATATAACCATCTGTTAGCTGTGAGCTTTTGCCAAAGGTTTATATTTCCTTTTATATTTCTAGTTCTGCAAGTTTCTGGAATAATTCTTACATTATTGATTAGTAGACTGGGTTCACATTCATTATTTTGATGGACTGACAACAGATTCAGTTCCGTGCATACATATTTTTCGTTACTTATAATCTTACATTTTTCTTTTATTATGTCAAACATGGCATAAGTTAGTTCGTCTTTTGACTTTATTATATAATTCTTATTTGGTAGTATTAGTGAGTAAATGTCAGTATGATCATCGTGTGGAATTGGTAATGGATACATTTTTGTAAAGTTTGTATTCGTTTGAAGTTACTAGTGGTATTTTTAGTAAATATATTATTTTTCCATAAGTGGAATATACTATCAATTCTCCTATGTCCATTAACGTATGTGAGGTTTCATATCTAAGTGGTAATGGCAATTCATATCCACTGGGTATCATTTTTGATTTATCTTCTAATTCTTTATATAAGGTTGCTGGTGATAATATGTCTGGGTGTAATATTTGCTGTTTTGCGAAAAGAATGGAGTAAATTATTGTCTCTATTCTATCTCTTAATCTATCTAGATTTAAAGTTAATAATTCCGTTTGTTTCCTATAAACTGAGTTCATTTCGGTAAAGTCTATTTCTAATTTAGTTTTATTTAATAGTAAATCTATTTTATTTAATCCTATATTCAGGAGTTTTTCATTATTATTAAGGTTAACAATTGTTTTGTTAAAGCTATTTATTGCGTCTTCTGTGACGTGTATCTGACCTTTCATAAGTTCTATTATGTGGGTCTCGTCTTGGTTTATTTTATCGATTGATTTGATTGAAGTAAAGGCCGTTGCCTTTTGGAATGGTAGTGATGTTTTGTGAGGATGCGAGTCTGGTGGTTAGGATGAGCAATCTGAAATATTTTATCCATAGAATGGTTTTATAATGTTTTTATGAACGCGTTTCAATCGGTTATTTTCGATTCGAATGGTGATGGTTTGATTATTATGTATTTCAGTAATGCGATATGGACCTTTCCAGTTCGCAGTCAGCTTCTTGTTTAATGAACGTGGTATAATATTCATTTTTAACAGTATTAAGTCATTCACTTCGTAATTGTAGTCGTGAATGTTCTTATCGTAATTTCTTTTAGCTTGTATCTTGGCGCGAATTATGTTTTCTCGTGCAAGATTTCTTATTTTTGCTAATCTGAATTTTAACGTATTTATATATGTTCCATATGTTACGTCTGGTTCTAATTCATTCAATGAACTAGGTAATATTGGCGTATGTCCGAATACTAGTTCGTAAGGTGTGAATTTAGTTGCGGTATGTTGTGTTGTATTATAACACAGCATTGCGAATGTTAATAATTCGTCCCAATTTGTATGAGTATTGTTTACAAAGTTTGTTAAATAATCTTTAAGAGTTGAATGGGATCTTTCTAAGGCTCCATTAGTTTGTGGATGATATGCCGTAGTTTTCAAATGTTTTATTTTTAATAATTTCGTAAGCTCTTTCGTGATGTTACTTGTAAATTGAGTTCCTAAATTCGTGAGTAATAATTTCGGTATTCCGTAATGTGAGAAATGTGTGATAAGATTAATTGCGATTGTTTCTGAATTTGTTATTTTTATCGCGTACGCTTGAGAATATTTCGTCAAGTCATCTTGTACAGTTAGAATATATTTATTTCCCTTTTCGGTTTCGTTTAATGGTCCTACAATGTCTATGGCTATTCTTTCAAATGCCGTCGTTGACGTAGTGGTAATTTCCATTGGTGCCTTGTATTTATGTCTATCAGTTTTGTTTTTCTGACAATTAATACAGTTTTTTATATAATTTAATATGTCGTCTTTCATATTGTTCCAAATATATTTAGTTTTTATTCTAGCTAAGGTTTTCATCAATCCTGTATGTCCTGCTGTTGGAGAATTATGATTTTCCTTTAAGATGATTGGTATTTGGCTAGATGTTGGAGCTATTAATTTATTATGACATATTAGTATTTTTATGTTTGTATCTTTAAATATAAATTCAATCATGAGTTTTATTTTAGCAGTTGACATAGTGTCATATTGATTTTGGAAATTTGCTATTGCTAATTGGTCAATGTTAAATTCGATTAATTTAATTTTTAAATTAACTAACGTTTCGAATATTATCTTAGTTTCGGTTTTATCGAAATAGTGAACTTTAGTGAAACAGTGAAAGTATTTCCTTTTGAAATCTTTCGATTCTGTTAGTATCACATCTTTTAATTGCTTTTCTCTTTCTGATAACATTTCTTGACTGGATAAGTCTTCTAATATGGATAAACAATAAGGGTTGTTTTCATCAAGGTCTAATGATGTTGGATACGCAATATTTATATTGGTTAATAAGTATCCGTTCGTTTCCGTAACGTTTTCGTTGTTTTCGGTTGTTCCTAGTTTTATTGTTCTCATAAAGTTTTTAAAGTTAATTTCGCTAGAAGAATCTATCTCTTGTTCGTTATCTGAAGGTTGGTAATTTAATTGAATATCTGGTTCTTCATCGAACAGGTTTTCGTTGAAGTCCATGGTTTCTTCGTCAAGATCGTCTCTTGTCCGAATTAGTTCGTCTATATCAGGCGTTCTGATAGGTGATAAAAGTTCTGAGTCGTTTATCAAGTCGTAAGTTATTGGATTTACGTTAATTGGTTTTATATATAATTGTATATTTATTTCCGAGTCTCTAAATACGTATTGTATCATTTGTTTAATTCGTTTCCAAGTTAAATTATCTTCTCCACTAGCAAGTTTTGGTATAGCTAGGGTTTTGATTTTATCTTCCTTTAAAAGATCTCTAAGGTTTTTAAGCGTTTGAAAGACATTTTCATATGTCGGTTTGTCAAAGTATTTTGCTTTCGTTACTAAATGATAAATTATTTTATTCTCGAATTTTGAATGTAATATATCTGTTATATCTCGTCTCGTATTAATTAATTCATTATAATTTTTTATTATTCCTTTTATTTCTTCTGCAATGCCTTTAGACATTTTCAGATCTTTAGAAACGCAGTGTGCAATATTACTGTCGCTTTCTAATAATGATTTCTGTATTTCCTGCATTTTTAAATTGAGTTTAGTGTGATCATATCGTAAAAATGATTCATAGCTTTCATTTTTGATTCTAGATAAGAAGTCTGCGTTACAGTTAATTCTTCCTTCTTTATACTGAATATCATAATCATATTCCTCTAGTTTGAGTCTCCATCTAATAAATTTAGATGTACCGGGCTTTTGCATTTCGAATAGATATCTTAAGGGTCTGTGATCGGTATAGATAGTAAATTTCCTGCCGTACAGATATGGTCTATAATGTTCTACTCCCCAAATTATAGCTAATAGTTCTTTTTCTATGGTACTATAATTAATCTCTGCTTTGTTGAGAGTTCTAGAGCCGTAAGAGATTGGTAAGTCTTTTCCTGATTTTCCTTGGCTTAATACTGCGCCTATTGCATAGTCTGATGCGTCAGTAGTCAATATAAATTGTTGGGTAAAATCTGGGTATTGTAATATTGGAGTTGAGGTTAATTGTTCTTTAAGAGTGTCAAATGCATTTTGCTGTTCATGACCCCAATTAAATAGTGTATCCTTTTTTAACAGGGTTGTTAAAGGTTTAATGGTTTTACTAAAATCTTTTATGAATTTACGATAATAACTAGCTAATCCCATGAATGATTTGATTTCCTTCGGTGTCCTAGGTTCTTGGCATTCCTCGATGCACCTAATCTTGTCTGGGTTGGGCAATACTCCCTTATCAGTTATTATATGGCCTAGATAAGCTACCTCTGTTCGTAAGAATTCGCACTTATCTGGTTGTAATTTTAGGTTATTTTTCGCAAGTTTGTCGAATACTTTTTCTAGTTTTGTGTTATGTTCTTTAAGCGTGGTTGCATATATGACAATGTCATCTAAATAGACAAAGCAACTCGTACCGTTAAGTCCGCTTAATATGTTATTCATCAGCCTTTGAAAAGTGGCTGGTGCATTCTTAAGGCCGAATGGCATACGATGATATTCGTAGTGTCCATTGGGTGTAGAGAACGCAGTTTTTATAATGTCTTTTGAATCTACTTTGATTTGATGGAATCCGTTTGCTAAATCTAAAGTGGTAAAATATTTACTTTTTCCTAGTTGGTCAAGTATTTCATTTATGTTTGGAAGAGGATATGCATCTCCTATGGTGATGTTATTTAATTGTCGATAGTCGATAACTATTCTCCATTTCTCTTGTCCTGAGGCGTCTTTCTTTTTGGGTACGACCCATAAAGGCGAGGACCAAGGAGAAGTTGAAGGTTTGATTATGTTTTCGTTCAACATTTTCTCGATCTGATCGTTTACTTCTTTTTTATGAACTTCTGGATACCTATATGATTTATTATGTATTGGTTTATCCGAGTTAGTTATGATTTTATGTTCTATGCAATCCGTAGATGTTAATTTATCTCCCGTCAAATGAAATATGTAATGATATTTTTCGCAAAGTGATATTAATGACATTTTTTCTTCTGGATTCAAGTGATCCATTCTAATAGTTTTGTTCAATAATTCTTTTCTATCTTCGATTTTAGATCTATTGTCTCTATCTAATTTATATACTTCTTTATTCATTGGCTTTAATTTTATTTCCAATGTATCTAGCGTAATACTTTTTTCCGTTAGATTTAAAATTGTGCATAAAGCTTTAGAGTTTTTATTTACTTTAACTATGGCTTTAGCGAGATATACACCTGGTATATTTAATTCTTGTTCAACAATGCCTTCCTCTATTTCAGGGTTAAGTACATTGATTTCTATTAAAGTTTCTGTTCTTGGTTTTAAAATATTAATATGATTTTCGTTATCATAATTTTCATTTACAGAATTATTATTTTCATTTAAATTGTTATAATTGTTATTTTCATTTAGAGGACTTTTATGTTTCAATTTTATTTTTTGACCGTTGTTTAAAATCAATAGATTATTCGCGTAATCTAAGGTTGCCTTCTCTTTTTCTAAGAGATCTCCTCCGATTATCCCGTCATAATCGAGGTTTAAACTATCATCATCTTGGATGACTTGAAACTTATTACTGAGCCGATAACCATCAATATTGAGGTTAATAAAAATACTTCCAAGGGCTTTGATCGTGGAATCACCGGATATTCCGTTTAGATGTATATTTTCGTCTATCAACGAAACAGTTTCATCTATGCAATAATCTTTTATTAAAGATATTCCTGCCCCAGTGTCGACAAGGAATGATCTCGAGATGTAGTCATCTCCTTTCGGTATACTAAGTCGAAGGATTTTCATGTTTCCCAGACTGTAGTCACCTAGATGGTAGATTATTGGATCTAAAGCAAATCGGTTGAGTCGATCCGAGCATCGACCGATTGCCGCCCGTTTTTTGATCTATTGATCATGTGGAGATAGATGCGTCTTTTGCGCATTCCGATTGAAGTTTTGCTGCGGATTACGATCTTTGTCGTCCCGTCTTACGAATTTATTTTGAGGACGCACGGGAGCGTTGGTTCCCCAATTAAAATTACTTGTGGGTCGCTCTACGGCGTTGCCCTGATTGGCTCTCTTATAACACTTATCGATTAAGTGTCCTTCCTTTTTGCAAAATTTGCATATTTTTTTAGTTGCCTCGTATGTGTTAATGTTTAAATTTTTAAATTTACTATTAAAATCGCGATTATTCCGATTTACGTTTCCCGATTTTTTATAACAATTATTAGCCGTGTGGCCATCTTTATTGCAGATGCCACATCGTTTTCTGGTAAAATCTTGAAGCTTGTTTATCCTTTCTTCTTCAAGCGCTATGTTTATTGCTTGGTTTAAGGTCTTTGGGTTTCTTGCTCTTAGAATTGTAGCTAATGAGCTATGTATTCCGAAGTTAAATACTTGAAGACTAAGTTCTTCGATGCTTTCTATCTTGCCCTTTGCCATTTCCGTCGTGGCCGTTTGTTTTATGCAAACTAGGCAATCTTTAACGCAGGTTTCAATCCTGTTAACGAAAGATGCTACTTTCTCACTGGCTACTTGTTTTGTTTGTTGCAGTTCCATGAGCAATTGCGCGTAATGTTTCCTTTCGCCGAAATTCCTCCGTAGGATTTCTTTAAGTTCTTTCCATGATTTTATATCATGATTTGCACATACTATTGCCGCTTTATCTATTAATGATGCTCAGATATGTATATTTAAAGAGTGTTTCTGTTTGAGACGGACTAGCCATTAAAAGAGTTCTATCGCAATTTGTCAAGAAGATTTCGAGCGTGTCCCTATCTCCATTGTATGACGTTATGAACTTGAATAATATTGTTAAAGATATTTCACCTATCGTGAATTTTGTTAATGCTTCTGGTACCTCTGGTATTATTGGACTATCACCTGAAGTTCCAACCATATTGAGTTTTTAATTAATTGATTAATTGCAAAGTTTAAGAAGTGAGTTTAATTTTTCTTTGCAATGAGATTACCTTTCGTGTGTAGTGTGTGTTTATGTATGTGTGTGTGTGTGTGTTTACAGTGTTTGTACAATTTTATGGTTAGTATTTATAATAAAGACCTACATTAATATCTTCATCGTGGTCGTTGTACTGCTGTAATGTGTAGAAGAAGAATTCTCTCTCTCTCTCGTGATGTGAAGTGAAGTAAGGTGAAGTGATGCTGTTAATACTGTAGATGTAGTAGTCGTAGTCGTCGTCGTAGTCGTGGAGTCTTGGCTTCCTTGAAGAACGAAGTTCACCACCTTGCGCGATCCGCGAAGATGTTGGTTGCCAGGATTTGAATCCGTCGACGTGTCTTGGGTGATACTGTTCCAACGTGTCGATTGAGCACGGCGTTACGTGAACGCGATTCACGAATGAATATCTGGGTGAGATGAGTCTCTTCCAGCGAAGCAATATCTTGACAATGACTTTTCCAAGTTTGTAGACTTAATTGACGTAGAAATTCTTTTGAGATGGAGTTTCTATTTGACTGTCTTCTGTGAGGTTTTCCTTTAGGAATCCCACCACGCTGCCACCATTTTATGTTATGTCCTGACGGACCGGAGACACAAAAAATGATATCCGATTCACAAGCAGATCAATGTTTGATCTACGAGCAAACCAGATAAACACTTTTTTGTTTCCGTAATAAAAGTCACTTGTTTTTCTTATTAGTTAGAATTTATTATATTCTTTAATAATGTTTACAATATTAGCCTAAGAGATATTTATAGGCACCCTTTTATAAAAAGGTCCAGATCACTTCGATGTTTTAAGTTTAAGTTGAAGTTAATGTTTATAAATGCTAGTTTTAAACAAAGGAATTTCACATGGTTTTTCTAGGCTTTTCACAAGAGTTTTCACAAGGGTTTTCACAAGGGTTTTCACAAGGGTTTTCACAAGAGTTTTCACTAGTAGAGTAGAGTAGTTATACGTGGTGTTGTCTGAGGTAATCTGACTTATCGGGGTTCGTGTATCCCCTTTTATACAAAATAGATGACGCCATTTCTTGTGTTATCTAAAGAATGTGGAATGTGGAATGTGTTGACCATTCGCACAGTTCGTAATCCGATTCGTCTGGTGCGTAATCTGATTCGTCTGGTGCGATCGTATGTGGTTATCTAAAGAATGTGGAATGTGGAATGTGCTGACGGTTCGCATGGTTCGTAATCTGATTCGTCTGGTTCGTAATCTGATTCGTCTGGTGCGATCGTATGTGGTTATTGTTGGTGGAAAGCAGATAAGGCTTTCGTTATAAATATCAATGCTATGAGGTCATAACATCATGTATATTTGTAATAAAAAAAAGAAAAAACTTAAACACCCAATAAACGATTAATTTAGCTACATACAATTTATGAACAATGATTCTTTTTAAGCCATTGAATCCGAATGTATTATAATTCTAAGCAAAATTATAGTCAACCATTTTTTTTATATAATCAATATTATAATTCAAATATACATACATACATTTACAACAACATGGCAATCGCTTAAAATTGCAAATAAATCGATAATATTCAAATTGAATTAAATTTTATTTCCGATCATAATTTACAGTCGCGGTGAAATTTAATGATACGCAATACTGGGCATTGCCGCTGAGTGCTCCCAGTATTATTGTTTAATAATGGCGATAAATTTTAATGAAAGGTATTAAAATTTATTTATACCTGCTATATGTATGTAGCAAACGGATCGCGAGATAGAATTTACGAGCCGGTCGTAAATGCTAGTGCAAATTTAAATATTTTATTAAAAATTATCGAGGATCGTTACTACAACCCACCCCCATCCCTTCAGTATATGTACATGCTAGTTCATATTCAGAACCACACTTTTGGTTTATTTTATTTATCGAATCGTAGAGATACTGTGATTTATTGATGTAAAGCCGGAATATTATACAGGATTCCTTCGAGCGCACTGAAAAGGGGCAAACAGATAATAAATAAATTTATTTGAAACCCCCCACGATAAGATACAAGGTATGTTATTTAATTTATGTGCTTTTTTCGTATTAAATAATTTAATAACTTTCACGTATTCTAAAAACTAAAACCATCGGGAACAGGTTTAATTTTTTATCAAGTTTCACTAAAATTTTCAAGTATATACGATTAAAGATAATATCTGCTTCTAAAAAAATAATACGTTCACATAAGAAAACAATTTTCTTCTTATTTCATCGAAATAGCGTGGATTAGACGTTCTTTGAACCAGAGAATGAAGATAATCCTCATTCATCTGTCTAGTCGCGTGTGGACAATGGTGGATTATTTATGACGAATGAAAAGCTCGTCGGAAAATTTCGATATACAACTAATGCGTTTTTCTTTTGTGTGCTAAATCGTTTGATGTTGAATTAGTGGAAGAATTTCTGACATCGTTTGAAATATCATATAAATATCGATTTTGTTGCATAGTTTGAATACAGAATTGAGAACGTCGAACCGGCTAGTTTTCGACATTTTCTGATTGGCTTTTCGGGTCGGGAAAAAAGCTCTTGTTTGGAATCGTTCCAATAAGATATTAGCAACGTGAATAAATTTTGGGAAAGTGAACGATGTGGCAATTTCGCTTCTGAGGTTTTTGGGTCGTTGTATAGTTGTGTAATAGTTCGAATTTAATACGGAAAAGATTTAAATTTTAATTGAAAACTCTTCATTCAATAGAATAGATGTTATATAATTGATATTAAAATACAATTTCAAATATTACCCATAGTAATACATTCGCCTCATGAACAAACTAATCAATAGAACAAACTAATATTTTAGCATTCATACAACCATTCAATCAATTTTCCGACTGATAAAACATATGTATATCTAAACATTTGTAAGTTTCATCAGTAAAAATTTTTTTAACATTATAAATTATGCGATAATATAACTGACACAATTTGTTTTTATTTTTCAAATAAAACATTTATTACATGAGCTAATGTTTTATATAGTTTCATATATAATACTTTTGAACGATTTTGCCAAAAATTTTCATATCTTCTATTTATGACGTATAATTGATTGTAGAATGCAACTGATGATGTTTCAATATTTTTCATCCTGCTCGTGCATATGAAATTAAGACTATATGCAAGTTATGCACTTCACTGCAATGAGGAATTGATGATATTTAAGACTATAGGCGGGTTTGGAAAGATTTCGGTGCTTTGGATCGAAGTTTTCCCCATACAAAAACTCCCGGGCAACGCCGGGAAGTGTGTTTGTTGACAGTTAATTCAATAGTTTTCAATATATGTACGTACACAGAACTTGCGAAAGCTTTAATGAGACCGTAAACGTGTTTTGGAAAGGTTTACAGCTCAAGATCGAATGACTTTCATAGAAAAAGCCCGGACAATGCCGGGCAAGTGTGTTATTCCGCTATATTCGATAGTTTTTAATATAGAATCTTTTTTTTTCATAGTATAAATCAACCTAAATTAGATTAAACAGGTGTTTTGGGAATGTTCTGAGACCAGAATGTAAGGGTTTACATATAAAAACGCCCGGGAAATTTTGGGCCAGTTTCCTTATTCATTAATAATATATTTCAACAGTTTTCAATATTGAACCGCAAATTTTACACATTATCCCACAATTACCTAAATTAGATATTGTTTGGATTGGTTTGAAGTACGAGATATAATTCAATAGTTTTCAATGAAGAACCGAAAAATTTGGTAAACAGTAGTCCAATCTGGTCAAATAAGATTTTTGCGAAGGCTTTGGGCCCAGAATTGAAAGGCTGATATAAAAAAAAACGCCTGGGCAAATCCGGGTAAATGTGTTTATTCATAAGTCATATAATTCAACAGGTTTCAATATAGAACCGCCAAATATTATATTAATCCAATGATATTTTTTGGATTGGTTCAAAACACGTAATCGATGGACTACCATAGAAAATTTCCGGGCAATGCCGGGTAATTGTATTTGTCCGTTTTATAATTCAATATTTTTCAAAATTGAACCAACAAGTTTTGTATATAATCTTAAAATAACTTAAATTAGACTGTAGGTGAGCTTTATAAGTGCTTGGAGCCTGGGATCGGAAGGCTTTCATACAAAATCGCCTGGGAAATTTCGAGTAAGTGTGTTTGCTGATTATTATTTAGAACCGATTTAGTACTGGGAAATTATATTTTAAAGGACTTCAGTAACTTTTCTAGTTTTTACCTGCTCGAGTATCGCTGAGTGAAGCTTGAAAATGCTCGACTTTGCTTGGCAACATCAGCTAGTACGATTCATATATTATAATAAAAATATTATATATTTTATGGTTAAGCAAATATTCAAGCGAAAGTACTACTAATTAATGATATTTTTAACCGTCCGCTAAAAGGCTTTACATCATCATAATACCTTCACCGCAAAGGTTTTTAAAAGGTTTAATATTAACTAGTATCTCATTACAGTTTATTTTAGTATCACCAAAAAGGTAGTATCACAGGTTCAACCGCGTCAAATATCCTTAGTCTATATTTATTTTTCGGACACGTTGGGATCAACGAATGTTATAATTAGCAGAAAACATCGCTTTATATATATATAATAAATAAAAACATTATTTTAAATTTATACATAATGTAAAAACGACTCATTTTTTAATGCGCACGTGATATTTTTAATCGCTCTCACATCAACCCTTAATAAAAAGGGTTGATATGGTCGAAACACCTTCGCTCCAGAGAGTTAAATATTACTGTTAGCACCCCTCAAGTTGATTCGAAGCCCTTCCAGTGGAGGATCGTCGTAAAAAGTGTCAACTTTTTCATGATTTTGATTACGCGTCGGGAAAGCGCGTTTTTCCGCAGAGACTCGAGCATTTCCACACCTTTACGACTTATGCGTGTCACTCCAGTTGTTTTATTTACGTTAATCTCGACATTGAACATTCAAAGCTGTCGTTTTTATCATTGGTTATTATCGCGTCGAACTCGGCTCATCCGTGAAAGTCCTGATGAAAATTGCACCCTCACGAGAGTACACTAATGGCCCAACCCCATCACCCCCACGGCAACCGTACCCTTTTACATGTCAACTTAAGATCAAGCGTACAAGATGGCCCTAAAGGGATTTGGCACGGATGCCGTAAATTAGGATCAAAATTGTCCTGGGAGAAACGGTCTCCTGACGCACGCGATGAAGTATTTAGATACGTGTCTCTGAAGTTATGTCGTACAAATCTAAATAGAAATTTCAGCTTTCGGTTAAATCACACTATCGACCGTTCAAATATAATGTTTGACGTTTAATTGCTGTTCGGAACAACAAATATTATATTGATGTGGAGTGTGATGAAAAGATCTCTGCAACCTAGAACTCTCAAACTGTATTCGTTAGGGGAGGTGGTGGACTCATGTGGAGGGCTTTATGGGTCAGATTCGTTGAGCTTTAAAACGAGCCTAGAAACCAAGTAAATTAATAATAAAATTTAATTCATATTTTTCGATTTAAAGTGAAAATGATATGGACTAAGAGGTAGAATTAAGATTATATAAACAAAACTAATATTTTATTTTTATTCAATCAATCATGCACACTTTTCTAACAGATTGCTGTAACGCGACGAGTATGCTATAATTATTTTATTTATTTTGTTTAGAAAGTTTACATTTTTTTATAAGTTATCCAGTTATCAATGCAATTTTTGTTATTAATCCACAAGAATAGTTGAAATATGATTTTTCTAAGTGGAATTTTATTTAATTCTCATTTAAGGACAATTTAATATATTATCCCTATTAATTCAATTCAGATTCATTTAAATACGAGTAAATACTAGTACGAGCTTTTAGCTCGCAATTTTACCGATTTAAAATTCAGCACACTTCCAATTAACCCTTTTAAACGAAAAAAAAAAATAGTGTGGCCACAAAACTATCCCAATAAACATGTTTCAATAGAAAATACTCAATATAAAATAGTATTAACAGTGAGAAAAAATCCCAAGTGAAAATACGTACTTTTGACTTTTGATTTGAACTGGACGACTACTTAGAGAGATTTGAATGCTGAAAAGTACAACAAATGAAAAATAAAATACCTGACTATAGGTTCCAATATTAATTTTGAACAGCAAATTAACAGATTTGGAGACATCGACCGAACAACACCAAGATATAGAAAAATCGCGTGACTAGGCATAGATCTATAAGAAAAGTCATATCTCGTCTCTGAACCATTTTTCGTATCGAACAGTATTATTTATTGATTATTTAAACAGGTATAAACCCGTTTATTGAACACGATATATATGGTCAGACGAATAATAGCCACAGAGACATCTATGGACAAATTATTGCAGCATTTTCTAATCAGCGAAAATCGAGATGCCGAATTAATCGAATTTTTGCTTAAGGGATGGGATAAGGTTGCTAATTTGTTGGAACCGTTTCAATGAAATCAGATAAATTTTCAAAAGGAAACGTATCCAAGGTCTGTCCAGCAGTAAAAAGCCAGAGATAGAACTCGTGACCACAAAATTAAAAGCATTGTGTGCTAACTATTGATCTTTGCTGCTGGTTATACACATACATATGTATATCGCACATTCACAATATTGTGCCGTAATTACTTACACATTTGTTTATTTATGACTTATAATTATGTAGATTCAACCCATATCAAATTTAATGAACTCGGAATATGTATTTAGATAATCGACATCCGTTTTAAATTTAAGTAATAAATAAAGGTTCAAATATTTGAATTTCAAATGTATTACATTATATTTAAGAGAGTTTTGATCAAGATAAAGTCTAGTTAATTGAATTCTACACACAAAAAAAAGATTGACGAGCAACATAAATTAATTAAATTGCATATTCAATTAAAACTAAAATTAAGATTATAATTCATAATGAATCTTTTCAAACTTTTCATAGTCATGAATTTTTATCTTTTCTCATTTCTCATATTTATTGAGTGAAAAAGCTTTCTAAGCCGAAACGCAACTATTAAAGTCGCCATTTTATCATATAATATATACTATATTTTTGCATAGTTGGTGAGCCCTGACTTCTTTTGTGTAACATTCAGGACCACATCTAGGATATTTGGCGCCCCTTTTATCGCTCTATGTGGCCTAATAAAAACGACCTTCTTTATTCGCATATAGATAAATATCCTATTAGAGTATGGGATAACGTACGCATATAATACTTTATTAGGCGATTTTTTCCCCTTGTGTAAAGGTTGAGAATCGCTGGATATCCATAGTCAAACTCGTATGTTCAAACAATATTGGAAAAATGTAGATAATGTAATATTTCGGTAAATAAAATAGCGAGTTGAATAATAAGAGGAGACGCGAACGCGAAATCGAATAAAATATAATACAAAAGTGAACGGGTTGAATGAATTCTATGAAACTTTTATCATGTCTTTTCATGCATTGCATGATAATTTATTTGTATTCCTCGTACGTATTTTACGAATTTTAAGACGTTGAATAAATTTGCTACGAAAAATAAAACGTTTCGTTGAGTTTAATTATGTATTCATTCATATTCTGAGAAGTTCTATTTTTTTTATATAATTATATAAAATTAAAGTGATTTGATTTATAGATAATTTAATGTGTGATTTTATTTGTTTCATAATAAATAATTTTTATTTAATCGTTTTATTTAATAAGAAGAAAACTTGGTTCGCATAAGAAAACATACGTTGTTATATTTTATTTTGGTTGGATTCTTTGGTTTGTTATTATTACATAAATATATACAAATATATGCGAATATGGATAAAAAGGAGGGTTTTTTAGTTGTTTTATCTCATGTAATAATATTATTTTATTGTTGAAATCACAACTAATTTATGGAACAAAAATTCGTTTTAAAAAATGTTACCATATAAACATTGTAAATATAAAAATTTCAGCAAATTCGAAATGACTTACTTTTCGAAGCATTGTGATTATTCATATTAATATACGATTTAAAAATGGGTTTGTTTTTCTGACAAACGTACAAATTTACATTATAAAATTTGGAACCACTAAAATTTGAACACCATCTTATAGTATTTTAAAAGCTTTTGATAAAAAATTAATTTTGTGATTTTTTTTCAATATACATATGTATATGTATATCTTTATGTACAAAAGTATATAAGGATGCATCTTTGTAATGTTTGCTTGACCGTTGTCATTGAAATGCACAGTTTTCTTTTTTTTTAGGTATCACCATATATGTGTTTTCTATTCCGGAAACGCTGGCTAGTATTTGTTATAATATAATCGATTTGTACAAATCTTCATTAGTATTTTGACTAAAATATATGTATGTATGTATGTACTTCACACGCGAATAAAATATTTCGCCGAATCGTAGAGAATTAAATTCACTTTCCTTTTTGGTAATAAAAGCACTTCTGTGAAAATATCCCTCGGGGAAAATTTCGATAATTGGCCATTTTCAACCGTAATATTCCTTATTTTATTTGCGCTTCAGAATTAAAATACGATTTATTACTCATTTGGAACGTTTTCATACACTTTAAAAATACTCACGCATATTAAAAACTCAATTGAATCGCAATCGTTTATCGTAATAAATTGCGCCATTAAAATTTATCATCGTATATTTATTTAAGGTTCAGTGTATTCAACATTTTAGGACGTGCGGTATTATGTTATTATATCTCAAAAATATACACGGAAAAATGGAACAAATACGAATTGCTCATAATAAAACAAACACCACTTGTATGTCTCAATATGATAAATGAACCAACACGAGTGGGTAAATAAATCTCGATTGAAACACAATACACACGTATAATATTTGATTACATAACAGGATGTTGACGACATTACCAGAATGTCAGGACATTGCTTTTAAATTTCGTCTCGTCGTTTAGAAAACGATTTTCTCACTTGCCGTATTCACTTTGCGAACGTTTGAAACTGTGATATGCATGCGAATGTTAAGCAATAGCCGCTTATCTCGAACGACCATTTGAGAACAAGCGAGTTTTCCCGGCGAAGACGAAGCTTTTCCGCCCCTTGGTTTTTCCAGCTTTCTTAAATAACACTCTCGAATAGCGCACGTTGGGGAAAATTTTCCCCGAGGAACGGTGATAGTTTGTAAAAAGTTTTCTATAGCGTAAGGGCTTTTAAGATTTAAAATTTACGATGGAAAAAGAAATTTGATATGCGAAAGAAATCCAATTATTTATCTAAAAAAGTGTCGATTCATTACATAATTTGGTGTTTTTTCCACGTAAAAGTTAATACTAATATAGTCTTCGTAAAATATTTAAATGCTGCTTTTCATACCATATACTGAAATAGTCTATGTAAAGATGTGGAAAACAGTAATTGAAATCATTTAAAACAATTTTGATTGCATTTCGAATGTATTTTACATTTCATTTTAGTATTTTTTTCGTATAATATTAAACACCGTGTGTGAAAACGTTGATTTGATCCATTTTATTGATTAAATATTTTTTTGGATTAGTTATTACTAAACTATGTATTATTTATGAAAGTTATAATGTTATTATATAAGATTTATTGCCAGATACTGTAATATATAGTCTCTATAAAAATGTTGAAAATCTATTACTTTAATATTTTTTTAAGGAACAAACAAACATTTCATAAAAATATATTATCTATTAAATGGAATCTGTCCGTATATTTATTTACAAACATATGATTGATTTTATTTTTTATATAAAACAAAGAAATGAAAAACATATCATACGGAATATCTAATTTTCTTTACAAAAATTTCGTAAAATCTTATGCGTCTTATAAATATTTTAATAAGGCAACATGGAAAAAGCACATTAAATAAAGAAACCTGTTTAGATCAAAGTAAAACTTTTTTAACATTCATGTTAATTAAATTTTTATCCACATTCATGTTAATTTCCCACTTTTTAGACAAAAAAACTAATCAACCTTGTGATAACATGTTCAATTAATAAATTAATATTTCATATATAATATAAAGTAAAATTTCAATAACTTTCGGTACTTAAAGTAATTGTACTATATACATAAGTCTATTTATGAACTACTCTCAGCTCTTGACTAATAAGCAAATTTCCTACCACTCAAAGCTGTAATTAGTCGTCAACTTATATACATATTTATTAAGAAGACGTTTAAAAGCCAGTCAAAAGAGCTGTCTGCTTTTTGAACATTCTATTAAAGACCTAGCAATATTACGTTTCTAATATGAATTCGCACACGTTAGCCATCTTTGTGCGAGCAAATATATTTACACATATCATTTCATATATGAAAATTTTATTGAATTTCTTCGAGCGAATACTTTATAGCTTATATGTTAATACCGATGAGACATGTGTATCTGTTTTTCACTATTAATCTAGGATCAGACAGAATCTAAGCCTCGATAGATTAATCTTTCGCAGATGTCTGTTTAATACAAGTGGATATTTGGGTGGATTTGTGCTATTGAACTAGCCACATACATATTCTAAAGATAGATGGAGACTATATATTATATTATATAACACAAATGCATAAAAACCAAAAGGGTTAAGTGCTTACATGTACTTTTAGTTTTTTCCAACTTGTATACTTGATTTATTGAACGTTTAATACGCACATTTGTATGTGTATATTTTTTTGTTTGGTAAACAATCATGAGCACGTCTAGATTTATTAGTTCCATTATATTATACATAATAGACGCATAGATAAAGCTGAATCAGTGGAATTTATCGGAAAACCTGCATCGTATGCTGTATCCTTCGGATTCCATATGGATGAAAACATTGGCTAATTTTTCTAATGGAAAACCATCGACATAGAATTATGTCCAATTGTGAAGGTACATTTTAGCAGTACAAGTAATTTTTACAGCACATATTTAAAGAGGATGTTATTGAAATAATAACCAATTAAATTTATCTTCATATTTTTGATTGATTTGTTGTCTTATTATATAAAATTAATTGCATTGACTCGAGTAGACTTTGAAATGAAATATTTGAAAAATCATTGAATATTTCGGTGGATCTAAAATTGCACTTCATTAATCATAATATAAAGCGTTTCAGAATTGATTCAGAGACATTATACTGTTCTTTTTGATGTCATTCATTTCAACGGTAAACATTCACGCAATATTACGTATTTATATTTGATTCGAGAGATTCGATTGCGAAAGGTCAACGCTGTAAAGGTTTTCGGGTTCCAAAAAGGGAGGCGAGATTGATGAATATTGCGAAATTTCCTCTAATGGTAATTTTCATTTCGCTTTGAAGCAGTTTTGTGTATGAAACTTTCCCTCGAGAAAAACGAATGAAACGCTTTTCGCAAACTGTTCGAAGGATCTTCAATCATTTTTATGCAGAATAAAAGCCTGGTTAATATAAAATATGTATATCAAACTGCACAGTACTTGTCAGAAAGTTTCGTCTTATATCTTTCAATGATTGCTATTGTATTGAGGGTTTCTGAATTCGCAGATACTTTAACTAGGCTGCTCGTCTATATATAATAATAATGTTTAAATAGAATCAATGTTTGTATAGAATATTAACATTATCGTTATTAAATTTTGCCGTTTTCTCAGAAATCGATGCCTCACATGAACATAATAGATGAGTAAATCGAAACAAAGGTTGATCGTAATGAGGTTTCGTATATATGTATTATATATTATATACTATTATAATAAATAGCTGTCAATTTCTTGCGAACAATAATAATCAAGGTGGTTTCAATCTTAGCAAATTAACAATCTGGGGTTTGAACTTCGGCTATTAACAAGGGGTTAAGTTGGGTTAGAAGTACAATTTCAGTATTTCAGATTCGTAGACGAGTTAATGTAATATTATATAAATGTAATATTATGATGTTTTTCACATGAAAAACAATGAACGGAAATACTCGTAAATGCGAGTTATTTTACAATAAAAGTATATTGAAAATGAAGCTTTCGATTCAATTCATCAAATGAAAGCATAAAAGTGTACGAGTTTGATGCGAAAAATTATTTTAGATGTACGTTTTTTTATATACACATTTGATCTCAATAATATACATATGTACATATAAATATGTATGTAAATATTTTTCGACTCATTGAAGCACGTTTATAAAATATTCAGAATGGTTTTAACCATTTTTTTACTTTTTTAAGATACGGTAGTATTTTTTTACAAATACTTTTTTCAAAAGTTTTAATATTCACCCAAGTATTTTTCTGATGGATTCTAAATGGACGTTAAATAATTGAAACTTTTCTGAAAACGAGAATTTCAGTAACATTTTACAATCAAACATTTTTAAAAATCAATCAGATTATAAATTCAAACATTATTAAGCTATTTTTTTCATTATTAAGCCATTTATAGAGTTTTCAGCAATCTCGAATTTCGGTGGATGTTAATTGATATGATTTTCCTTCGTATAATACTAATAATCCTTGTTTAAAAAATCTACAATGTTTCTGGCCAGGAAGGCTTATTGGGTTTACCTGTTAGGCCTTCCTGGTATATACATACATATATTATACGTCTAAAATATATAAAAACCAGAGTTTGCAAATTACTCTGATTGTCATTAAAACGGTTCCTGCTAAATTGACATCCCCTTTCCTATCTTTCTTGCAAATCTCAAGGTTTTCAGCGTCTTAAGGTTAGCCGGTTTTTATAATAAAATGCTACAAAAATTTCTCCATAGATGTCTCTGTGGAGGACCGTATAAAATTCGTGCTGTATAAATGCATTCAATGCTACTTTGCAATGTTTGACTATAGTTGTCGTGTATAATGTAAAAATATATAATAATTGAATAATATTTTTTGCACGGCTGTAAAATAAATTACATGACATATGTCAAAACGACATTTAATTTCAAATTCACTTCTCTAAAATTACAATAATTAAATTTGACGTTTCAGTGAAATCATAACCAGTTACATTTTCACTGTATATACGTAGTTCAGTGAAATCATATCCAATTGCATTTTCACTGGCCCCTATTAGTGAAATAATTATTTTGACAGTTGGATGACAGCGCGTCGCCCCACTGCTATCCATTCCCACTCTCCTTGTGGTACACTATCTGTTTCGATTCGTTTTTTTTAACCGCATGTATGGGACGTCAAGCGGAAGCAAACACATCGTAATATCTTAGCAGCCAACAATTATTTATTTAGGGTTAGGTTAGGTTAGATTAAATTAGGGTTGGTTTTATTCATTTAAATTTTATTTTGTTACTGGCAAGCCATTTGACGTTTGATTTGCCTCTTTTTATTTGCAGGGCGAAATGTTTTAAAGATGGTCACTTGCATATTACAAACCAAACTAGAGTGATTGTTGCGAATTTGTTTTTTGATGTTTAATATTGTTGTTAATTGATAATTGGGATTGTGAATTTTTATTATACTATTATTTTTATTGTTTTATTATTTTTATTATTTTTATTATTTTATTATTTTCATTATTTTAATACTTTTATTTTTTTATTACTTTTAATATTTCATTATTTTTATTTTTGTGTTTCTTCTAATTATCTTACTTAATATATTACTTATTTGCTTATTATTATTAATATTATTATTTTACCACTATCTTTGGTACTATTTTATTGTTATTTTTATTTAATGTTTATTTTATTTTTATAAAAATAAATAAATAAATATTATCTCGTGATAAATACCTAATTTGTTTGGAAATAGGGCTATTTTGCCTGGCCGATAAATGGTAGCCTATAATAATTATGTATTTATATATAATTTAGTGTTTTTACATACCTCAATTACATTTCACATGGCTTTCGTGTTAGTGGTCATTTTTTATATCTCTTATCTCTTATCCGATCGTTTTCATACTATGCCATATTGCTCATTTTGGTCATCATTATACGTTGATGTATCGTCTGCCATTACGTTGGAGATAAAATATCGTATACAACGCGTTTTAAAAACGGGGCCCGTAGACCTTCTTGACGTTTAACAAGCGTTCGTCCCGTGCCAATCAGATTTTAATTGTTTTGACGCCTATAATTCACTCTATATTTTATAAAATTTGCTCTATAGGTTCTCGTTATCTCTAATATTTAAATATTTATAGTTTTAACTCTCATATGTATATATAAATTTCAAATTTGGCGTCTAGCTTCATGTAATGTAATACACGATATATGTATATTGATTTTTGGCCAAATATGTCAGATCTGATATTTCACTGTTTATCTCCTCAGTGAGTTTTATCTGCGAGATAAGTATTCAATAAGAAGAATTAACAATGTTGTATCTAATTGTTAATATGATTTACAATAAGCTTACATACATTTAGTTTTTTACAATAAGCTTAATTTGATCTGCTTATGTGAATATGATATTTGGATAGATCCCCTAGATACAATGGATGGGCATGTTTCACTCTCGATTTTACCCAGCCGTGAATAATTAATTTAGGGATATAGCGGTGGGCCAACAAGTGGTGCGGTTAAGCCACAAACTGGGCCATTAGTCATGCGGCTACATATAATATATAGCGAGCTCGTAAAACGGGGGATAAATCCCCGTGTTTTTTCAGGGAACGTCATCGGCGTGTGAACATCGCACGCGGCAGCCAAAGGGTTAACACCACTAATGTGTGAAAATTCCCTCGGCCACTAAAATTTTTGATTTATGCTAATACGCGAACGTGCAAAACTACGTGCACGAACAGATGTGCTTGTCGAAATGTTTATCGTGTTCAAAAATTACGTTACTTTATGCAAAATCACGTAAAAGTCTATTTATGTACGCGTGTGCAAAAGCGCGATATCTCTTCGGCGTAGTCCGGATACGGGTACAGACTCGTATCGAAGTAATAAAAGCTACTGTGTATTATTTTAAAGTAAATATGTAAGTCTCTGTCTTGTTGACATTATGAACTATCGTTATATGAAAAGATTAAAAAAAAAAACTGAAAAAGTTCAATTTATATTTTTTTCGGCCGAGCAACGCCGGGCAATTTAAACAATTCAATTAGTATTATTATCCAAATTATTTATTTATAGTTTTGGACCATTGTGGCATTACAGATATTTGAAAAAGAGAAGAAAAACAAAAAATAAATTAAAGTAAAATAAAAAGCAAAAGCAAAAAAAAACACGATAAAAAAAAAAGAAAAATAATACATAATTATAAAATATAGAGTGAAAAAGAAATAGTTATAGGGGTTTAAGCAATTAAAATCTGACAAAGCTAGATGACAGCGAAAAGGGATTTACACCAAGAAAACGCCAAAGCGATCGCAATGGGCGAATAACGCGACCGAACATTTTGGGCGATTAACGTCAGGCACATCTTTGTGGAAGAATTTTCAAACGCGTCTAATACGATATTTTTTCACCATCGTAATGGCGGATGATACCTTTACTTATATTGATGATCAAAATGATCAATATGGCAAAGTATGAAAACGATCGGATAAGAGGCAACATTTTTTGCCTCTTATCCGATCCGATCAAAGTGAAACATAAAAGAGGTGTGTAAAAAGTGAACACAGGTGAAAAAATCAATTAAAAGAATAAATAAAATCCCGAAACGAAAAATATTATTTAGAAACATTGTTCATATATGGACATATTAATCTGTTCCGTAATGTGCACGTGGCGTAGACGTAGCAGCAGTAGCTGACACGATATTTTTTATATTATACAGCAGTACTTATCACCGTAAAGTATCAAGCAACACTGGTTTTCTTTGGAAATATTCAAGTACAACGTGACGTCATAGTAGTGAGTGTACGTGCACGAACGAAAGTGCGCATGCGCATATGAATATTTTCGAAAGCGTCATATTGTGGCAATATTGCGCCGTATCGTCGCGCACCGTAATGTATATGTAAGCTAATTTTGCCTAGCACTAATTCAAAACTTGTCTGAATGAGTGCTGCAGGATGATAAGAATAGAAGAAGTCTTATCCGTGCACTGCTGTGCAGTGCTGTTGCCTTGCAGTTCTGCATAGTATGAATAGACATTTAATCTTGAATGAATAGAAATTTTATTATTTATTTTTAAAGGTTTTAATTGTATTGCCGCTTTCAATTTTATTTTAAAAAAATACACAGTTTACATAAAATGTAAGATACCGGTGAAAATTCATGGAATTCAAACAGCACGATTTTCCACTACATTTTTTTAAATAAAAAAATAGCGTTCAAAAAAGAACGTCACGTGGAATTTTGCCCGTGTGCGATAAATGGCCATTACGTTTTTTACCATCGCAAAAGGAATATCACAAAATTTGATTTTCTTTTCAACGACCACGATTTTCGTCGTGTTTGTTCCCGTTCAATTATTTTCCGAGCGTTGGAAAAAGGAAATGAGGATTAAACACGCATCAGACTCGTGTTTGACGTGATTATTTATGTTTGATCGGGAATTTTCTTTCTATTTCGTTGTTTCATTTTTCATTCGAAATGAGAAAAATAATATAGTCCGAAGCAAAATAATTTTGAAATAATGTATTATATACTATGTATTTACACACGAGTGTGATTCGAATGGAAAATATTATACACATTTATAAATGAAAGAACGTTTCTAAAAATGTACACCAATGTAATATATCATATAACATTTTATTATTTAAGAATTTCGAAATTTATATTTAGGTTAATAAATTGTTAATTTCTAATATAACATAAGTGGTTTTTGCTTTGTAAAAGTAATTTGACTTTTAAAATATTAATTGGAACTTTATAGTCTTATTTTTGTTTGAGAATACATAATAATTTTATAAACACAAAAACAAGATATTTACATATGTACATATATATTGTTTGTAAACCAAGTAATTTTATATTGAATAATTGGTTAAACTACGTGATAAATATACATAGTTTCACAGATGACGATATAAAGAGGATACATTTAAAAAGTATGAATAATTAGATATTTTATATAAATATACATATATGTATATTTGTATATTTGACATCAACATTTATATTGTAACTAATCTTGTGCCCGTTAATTTCAATGAATGGTTTCGGAAAGGAATACACGAATTAAAATAAAGTTATATATATAAATATAATGTAAGGTAATTTATAGGCATGCGCACGTATTAATAATAAAAATTTTGAGGTGCGCATTACACGCTTGCCCATTCAACCCGTCCGAAATGATGAATGAATGTATGTGTGTATTTTCGTCGATGTGTGTATGTGTGTACGCTCCCGCGCAGCGCATCTGACGCTGACGCCACCCATTCTAAATCAGCCGCGCTCAATATCAGGAGCACTTCGATCGGTCGTCACGAGTGGATGTTTAAAATGCACCCATTGTTCAGAATGTATCGTCGTTGCTCTAATTGGTCAGACGTTTTAGTCCACGTGGACCACTTTACATACACTGATTGGTTGTGCGCCTCGTTTGCGTGTATTTATTTTATTAAATATCTCTAGGCACAACATATACATACTTCTGACATTCTAAAATTTGTTCTTTTGAAATCTCGATACTGGTCAACGCGTCCACCACATTCTTTCGTCCACCACGATCTTGGATGGTGCAGACATTTGATCTTTTTATGTACGTCGTGTGAAAGATATGTGTTGCGTAAGTTGAAAAGGTGTGGGTTTTTTGAAGATATGACGTATCGCTGTAATATGAGCGCTCGCACAGAGGGTCGTTCGTACGTCCGTCCGTACGTCCGTTCGTACGTCCGGTCGAGAGACGAATAATTATTATTATATTTAGACTCGTTATATTATATTGAATTTCCAACAGATGATGAAAATTAATTTGTGTGAAATATTCTTGTGTGTGATATTTTCATTTCGACTTTTTTTAAACGTCAGCCGTTTCGAAGTGATCTTCACACGAAAATGAAAAATGAAATTATCCTTTAAATTTTCCCATTAGGGACGTCTTTTCTTCGCAAATAATAAAACGCCTTTGAAACGATGCTACTCGCGATCTTTACAGCTTCTTCCTCCTCTCCTCTTTCGGTGGAGAAAAAAAAAAGAGAGAGAGATTTTCCCAACGTATTATTTAATACCGTATAATAGTCTTAGATAAGAACTGCCTACCTTTTGCGAATTGGTCTGCACTGTAAATGAAATATACATATAAATAGACCATGCTATAAAAAATAATCGGACACATTTGCCTAGTTGACTCGAGATATTCGTCAGTAGATATAATCATAAATTTATTTTATCGACACTAAAAAATTGTTTTATTCGTTTCAGATGGCGCGGAAGAACTTGAACGAGCATTGGCCTAAATCGGAGTATGAAATCCAACTCAATCGAGATTCGAACAAATAAAAACGACACTAAATCATTATGAAATTAAATCATTCTTTGCCTATCGATATACATATAACGGGTGATCCAACACTTGGCGTGGAAGTTTACCTCATAATTTATTAAACAATTCGTGGAATACTTTTATATAATAATCATTGATCATTTCTTTGGCCTAAACTGAATGTTAATAAGCTCTAGTTCAACTAGAAAGTGTCACATCGTATACAAGTCATCAAAAAATCCCTTCAAAAGTATGTCATTTATCCCTATTGTATATAATAGTTGATCAAGTAAAAATCGAAAATTTTATCTTTTGAACTCATGAATATGTGTTTTATTTAAGAAAACTTCCAAGCTATTAGTTGTATTACCTCTTATATGTAATATTGTAAAATTATGTGTATAAAAGCCTTTCGAAATAATATAACGACGTGACGTCATTTGTCTGCGCCTTTTCGCTACAATTAAAAAAGTGTGGGAAAAGTTGGTATCCGCTTCCACAAAAGCCTTATATATAAAAAAAAACAACTCGTTTAAAATGTGAAATATTTATAACGGGTAGATTATTTTCGCTTTCTAAAGTATAAAACTTTCAATGAAATGAAAAATCTGGCACGAAATATTCCAATGAAAATATTAACTATATAGGTATATTTGTGGATAAAAAATTGTATAGATATGTTTATTAAAAATATTCATTCAAAATATTCTATTCGAATTACTTACGAATTTAATTGTACAGTCGTAATAAGTTTATCAGACAAATAATTTCTATTTAATACGGGGCGGAAATGTCAAAGTGAGCCCAAGTTTAAATTGAAATCATTTTGAACGATTTTTTTTTAATATCAAAATCGATTTCGATTTAAATTTAAAACGCATTTCCGCGCCGTCATTGCACAAAGAAATTGTTGAGTCAATTTTTTATATTAAATCGATATTAAATTAAAATAATCCACTATAGGAGCTTTTTCGTTTTTTGAAATAAATACATACATATATATATTGGTTGATGTTAAATATAAAATAAATTAATATTATATTGCACGTAACGAAATATTATAAATGTATAATAGATGTTTACTATATTAAAAGTATATTTATATTATAAGTGTTAAAATTTGCCAAGGCCTCTAATTGCGATTTGTATAGAAGTTAAGATGATTTATTATATTTGTTTCTTAATGTAATGTTTGTGTTAAAAGCTACATAAATTATAATAAAACCATAAAAGTATATTTATCGTAGAGAAGAAACTTACATTAGTATAGTATATAAAGTAATTTAGTGTATGTTAAATTTTCTGTGATGTTTTTTGTAGGAACAATAATGTATTTAAATAATGATAATGTAAATAAATTATGTATATTATTTCTTTCACTCTGTGTAAATAAATACAAACGATTAAAATTAAACACGTCTAGTTTTAATTCATTTGAAAGAAAAAGATAAAAATATAACATTATAATCAATTAATGATAAAAACAAAAAAACTTCACATACAATAAATATCTAAGTATATAAATACGAAAGTATGAAAATTAACTATTTCCCATTTTGCATCACTACATTAATTGGTATTCTTTCATTGTTAAAATGTAGACTACGAATATATCTGAATCATTTAATTTTTTTCGACATTTTAACTGGGCTAAACAATACTGGGCATTTAATTTATAGTAAAAATAAAAATCTAAGTATTATATGTATTGTATATGATATTAAAACATTCTGTGAAGTAATATCTATTGAAGATTGAAGGAACTATTCATCTTGAATACTGATGTAGGATCTATATAGGTATTATATAGCGTTGAAAATCCATAAGGGAAAACTTTCCCCACTGCGATCTTTCGCACTAATGAAAACCCGTAATTTTTTTTAAAAAGGAAAATCTGTCTTGTCTTTGACCTAATTCTAGCCCGTTTTATTTCGGCAATAAAAAGACTACAAGTACCACTTAAATATTGTTCGTTGACGTGTCTATGTACGTAGTTCGTTTATTGGATGCGAAATGAAAAAGGCAAGGATAAAACAAAAAATAAAAACAAAAAAGAGAGGCACATACACCACCTCATACATATTTGAAGAGATTCCTTATTCATTTTTTTTCCCAAAAAACACACGGTTTATTTTTCCATGGGTGTGAAATCCTAGAATAGAAACACGCAAACCTCGATAGATTAACCTTTCGCATGCGACACGTGGAAGAGACACTTTCGACCGAGAAAAACTCACTTTCAGACAACTTTTTGATATGGAAAAGTACCCAAGAATAATCTGCTACTAAAAAACGCGAGAACGATAGAGAATAAAAATAATAAAGTCCCAACGACCAATTAGATGGGGAGCATAGTACAAATCTTTCCGTTTATTTCCATTGAAAACGTTGTTTCGAACTTGTAAACGATCCTAGCTGATGATAATTGCTAGTAATAATCCGGGGAATTAATTTTGAAATCTTTGTTTTATATTGTATTTGATTTCACTTCAGGAAATTTTTGCAAATATACTGAAGGATTTAATTTCAAGAAAATAATCAACTTTATCATTTGTATTTGGACTAGCCGGCGTTGCCTGACAAACCTAAGTATTTCCGGACTTTGTCCGGCGTTACTTAAATAAATAAAAGATAAAAAAAACCATTGTATGTTATTTAAGTTAGGAAACCGTGAGATCTACCAAATTTTTCAGTTTTAAACATGAAAATCTTGAATTGCAAACGAGTATATTTGCGGTTTCCATTTACATTTTTATTTTTCCATCCATTTACATTTTTATATATCATCAAGTTGCCATAAAACCAAATACGATGTTGCTAAGGTGAAAACTGTAGATTTATATACATATATACAAACATACAACCATTAATTTTAAACATTTTTTATGGTCTTTAACTGTAACCTGTTTTGAATTAAGATTTGAATTTATTAGAAGAAAAAAAACTTTTCCACAATGTGAGGACTCCTATTAACGTACCTATTTCTATATATATTTTGACGAGAAAATTAATCATATTCTTTATACAATATGGTCTTAAATTGATGAAGATTATACAGGAAAAAAACCAATATACTTAAACGACCCACTTTCCCACTTTATAGTCAATCTGCCTAATAAGCATCGGAAAATCTCAACACAAGCGACACGCAATCGAGCGGAAAATCTCATCACATGACGCGACTATCCCTTTAATAATCTGTACACCTAGGCCGAAAAGGGCTTTTAAGAATACATGGAAAAATTAAAAAATAGCACACACACACATGTGCAATTAGGAAAAGCTCGTGGAATACACACGAGTCAATTACGACAGAGTGGTGCGAGCGAAACTTAATACGCGTGTAAACGATACTTAAGCTCGTTTTAAGTGCGCTTAATAATTATGTTTTAACAATGGTCTCGGGGCCAAAAGTGGAGATTTTAATATAGCCCAGGGCTTTCGAGCTTTCTCCAGAGCGAGACAATCCCGTAGGTACGGAAGGACCTCTTTGATCAAACAATTTGCAACAATTTCGGGTGTTTTCCGAAGCACCGGGTCGAATTTGAGTCGAGTCGCGCTCTTTCGACTTTAATATGCAAACAAGTCGACTTTACCTACGAGTCTACGTCGGGTATGTATATGAGGTGTGATAAGAAAGTCTAGAGAGTGTATACATTACCCAAAATTCGGAGGATTTTGATAATTTTTAGGTGCAAGTATGGGAGACGACAAACAAGTATGAGAAAGTACGTAAAGATGTGCAAAGCATCTGTAAGATAAGTAAGTAAGTAAGTTTAATTGTGTTCAAATTCATTCTGTGTTTCACAGGTTTTGGATGCAAGTGTAGATAGTGGTATTTATGGCCCTAATTTCCGTATATTTACTTTATCTACATATGTACGTAGTAACAATAGATGAAGTTTTGTGATTACGCGATAATTCGAACTCGAGATTTTGACTGATTCGAACTCAAAATCGATCACCGATCACGTTTTCATGGTCTAGAAAAAATGTATGTGTGTGTGTGAGTGTGTGTCTGTGTATTTTGGGGATTTTTGGAACACCGTAAGTCCTATCGAACTGAAACTTAGTATCGGTTACTGAAATTCTTATCAATAGGTGTTAATTTTTTTCAAATTTTTAAGTTGACCGGAAATGGTACTTCCCCTTATCGGTGTCGTCTTTTTTTTTAGTTTTTGAATTCAATTATCTCCCAATCGGCTAATCGAATAGAAATTATAAATTTTATTCCCCAATATTTTTTCTTAAACCAGAAGTAGTACTTTTACTTTAGATAATCGAAGTTTTTTATGTTTTTCTCAGAGACCTTTTGGTTAACTGAACTAAAATTTCATATCTAGTTTTTTGTGTATGTCGTGATAGGTTCCCTTGATTCGAATTTTATGGCCAAACTTTTAAATATTTACATATTTACTAAATATATAGAAATTTATATAGGATATACATATATGCATGTATTATATGTAAATTTAAATTCATGATCAAACAGTGTAGTAAATTTTTGTTGAATTGTATAATATTGATATGGAAAAAATCGACTTGGACGTCACAAGTATCTAAACAACTGGACATACGTCTGTTGAACACAGTGACGAGTGCATACATTGATGAGTGAACTTATACATAGACTACTGAACACAATCTGCAAAAAAATTGAAATTGTATTTATTTTTTTATTTTATTAATTAAAAAAATAACAAAAACAGCATTAAAACGTTTATCACATTGAAATCATAAAAGCCGTTATATTTGAAAGTGGTTGAAGTCCAATTTTCAGTTATTTTAATTCAATATGTCCAGAATCTCGGAAAAGTAGAATAAACGTATTACAATACATATTTTTAAATAGTGTCAAACGTAAAAGATTATATTAAATATTTTTCCAGAACTTATGCCACTTAAAATATAACGGTTTAATTATGAACATACATATGTACATATTACTAAGAAAAATGGCCAAACAATAAAAATTTAAATCAAGAAAAGAAACAACACAAAGGATCAATATCAGTGGGAGTATTGTTAAAAGAAGAGCAAGATCTATGCTAGAAGGAATCACGGGAATAGTAGGTAGAATAGGAATTGATGTGAATTAATGAAGAATGAGAGGATGTGATGGGACATTGGAATACGGCCTTACTTAATAAATAAGGACTAACTATCTTTTTCATATATGATTCAAAGGCTCAAAAAAAAAACAAAAATCATAATTTTCCTCCTAGATTGTAAGGATCATTGTAAAGAAATTTGTAATGGAATTTTTTTATTTATGCGTTCTAAAACATTATGAACAAAAAACTACTAGCAAATTCCAGATGACTTATTATATTTTAATTGAAAAGCAAGGAAATATTACTATTGGATTTAAATGGCTTGAATCCTGAATTCATATATGGCATGCTTATTATCAAATCAATATGAAAACGGAAAGATAATTTACTATTAAATAAAATGCCCAGGTCTCTAATACGATCAATCCCAAGTAATTGTTTAGTATTGAAAAGAAAATTCTACAACATAGGGGATGAAAGTCTAGAGAATGCAATGTGGAAACATTTGGTTACATTGAGAAACAGCTGGTTATTAAGATAGTAACTCAGTGAAGGGGTCTTTTATTATTATAAGTAAGTTCATATTGAATGTAATACAAATAAAATAAATGACGTTCTTTCGTCGTTTTTTTAGTTGTCATGGAACCAGGAGAAATGATACTTACATACATAATTACTAATTATTATAAATAAGTTACAATTGTGTGAGTTGTAGGTGAGTATACAATTGGTGTTACATATATGTATAAATATATAATAGTAAGGGTTGTGATGAATAAAGGTTTATACATAAGTACGGTTGTTGATTAATAGGTAGGCAAACATTTCATTGGGTTAAGTTGCTATTCTAGTATACATACATATGTATAGTCTCTTCTATATTTAAAATCAAGTATGTCTGTATTTAAAGTTAGCTTTAATAATAAGCCCGTAGAGATATTTCACCTCTGGAAATTATTCCGAAATTTTTTTCATTAGAAGTCAAAATGGAAAAATTCAAACCAAAAAGTAACTCAATTTTTTTTATAAAATTAAGTAGTACACAGTACAAGTAAGAGTGCAAATAATTGGCATTATGTAAAACTATGTACGTACATGTATGCATATGTAGAGATATATAAAAGATCGATAAGTATGATTGAAAATTTAATAAGGGGAGTAGGAATCTAGATTTTGTACGCATCTTTTTTTAAGGCTTTTATCATTGAGAAAAAATCCATAGAAAAATTTCCCCTTCAGCATATACATACACACACACATATGTACGTTATTATTTACTTCAGCATTTTCGTCCATTGATGGAAAATTTTTAACAAGCTAATCAATATATTGTATTTTTTTAAGTTCAGAAGAGAATATAGTAATTATTATAATAAGTTACAGGTGCTAATGATATTGTAGCATATGCTAAAAGGAGCCGTCGCTATAATTGATTTTCGAGTATTATCTCCAGGCTTAAGTGCTGTCGGCTAACAATGGAGACCCCCGAATGGACGTAGTGGTCAGTAATGGCTTCCCGCTAGAGTTCTTAGAACTGACTGCAATGAGCAAGGAAGATGCAGTGAGCGACCTGCCCTTTATAAGCAGGTACTTAAGCCATATGAAGGCATTCTGGACAGAGCACAGTGCGTGGATCTCCTTAATCACCCAATAAATGCTGTAAAGCGACTTTTGTCTTTTATTTGGATCCTCCACCGACCCCAACGCAACAATATTTACAGAATTTTTTAAATATGCATTTTTAAGGTTAGTGGTTTCCAAAAATGACTCATTTAGTTGTATTTATATATGTATATGTGGTAGTGGTATGTTTTGACCAAACAAATATATGTGCATATAACATCAATTCACAGTACTTTTTGGTCACACTTTGGAAATTGTACCTTTCTTTTTCACGACCGTTTCACACAGAACTCGTGAACAAGATGGTTTAACAACTAAAAAAAATAAAAATAAAACTTGACTTCACCAGGCCCCGTCTGTGAAGTTTGAATTTTCGCTTTTGATACGATGTTTGAATGGCATTGAACTCGAGATAAAGGTGTTACAAATTGAAGCAAATTTATACCGGAAGCTGTGCTCGAGCCAACCGTAAATTTGAACGAGAGGCGCTCGCAATGAAAGTCGTGCTCAGTCGAGTATTGAATGCGAAAAGTTTAATGATTCTTGTTTGCCGGACGAGTATGGGGTTGAAATATTATATGTATGTATGTATAATATAATATATATATATAAGTTTTCAGCTGACGAAGCCTTATATTATACTACGTATTTATCTTACCGATTTATAATTCAAACTATAATATAATTATGCTACAGTTTGAGCGCGCATCCAAGCGTGAAGAACATCGAATTCGTCAACACGAACCATACAGCAAATTTAATTTATGAACAATATACATATTACAAATTTTCTAATAAAAATTAATATTGCAGGCTCGAAAGCGGCTCTTTCTTAGCATTTTATTTAAATATCAATTTAAAAAAATCAATTAAAAAGCAAAAATTAATCTAAAATAATCTCTGTAATGCTGTAATATTTAATAACAAAATTATACTGAACGTTTTGAAATAAATATAATATTGTAACGTGGGAACATTATGGGGATTAGCAAGTGCATTCAAGCGCTAACAATGGAGACCCCCGAATTGGCCTAGTGGGACTCTAAGTGGTCGGTAGAATTCCTAGAACCATGAGAGCGTAACTTAAAACTGTAAGTGCCTAGACAATGGAAAAATAAACGGATCGGGGAAGCTGTAGTGAGCGACCTTTTTATGGAGATACTTAGGTCATATCAGATCATTCTGGAACGAGCGCTGGCTGCACATGGACCTACTGAATCATCCAATAAATGCTGTGAAGTCACTTTGGCCTTTCATTCGGATCCTCCACCAACCCCAATTAATTAATTAAGATTTATATTGTTTATATGTAGGTAGGTAGGTAGTTTTTCCATTTTTTTTCTTATAAAATAATTAAATATAAATATTAAATTAAATATATTTAAAAGGTATTTGAAAAAAATTCGACCACATGGTGATCGAACACATGACCGACGAAATATTTATTATTTTTTTTATTTTATTTAATAACTTAATATGCCAACACCCATATGATGATATGTCATCGGGTACAACACTAGTACATATGTACATCATAATACCACTGTTCAGAAAGTTCAGAAAAAATTCGACAACTGTAAAAAATGGAAATTTGAATATACGCAGAAACAAAATCGTAAAAAGGAATTGGAAAAATTCCTTATGAAGGTATGTATGTGCGTTTCAGCAAATTTTATTGCACGCGGACATTTTATTAGCGTATGCCAGATGTCGGAGACGTTTCGCGATTAATAATGACGAATTCGCTTAAACGTAATGACTATTGTTACGACGATGACGACGCCTTTCGGAAAATGGCGGGAGCCTTGCGGAAAATGGCCAAAGTCAAAAGTGAGGTCGTGTAATACAAAATTCGACATACATACATACAAATATATTAGACACATTATACTAATGCAAACAACGGAAAATTTGCCACAATGCCTGAAATCGCGTATGTAATGAGCGTTATATTAATTCCAAAACTGAGCTATACAAAGGATTAATTAGGCATACGATTCCGAAACAAATACCAAATACGTGTCTCATTAAGTTGTCTTGTCTGGAATAAGTTTTTTTGTATAATTGTCATCAACAGTATGCTTTATGTTGTCTATTTTTGTATGCCAAGTTTTAAAGACCAAGTACATATGTATGTATGTATGTGATAAGAAAATGTGTATTTGAATTTTCAATGCAACATTGTAAGCAAACGTAGCACGGAAAAGTGAATAAGTCTCGGTTGCATAATTTTCTCGTAAAATGCAACAAGGCGTTCAGAACGGAAAATAATCGTTTTATTTCCGCGCATTCGTTCATGTGGAAATTTGTATTTATTTTATAAAAGCGTTCATTTTGTAAACATTATGGCCGTGCCGAGACCGTATAAAGGTCAAAATAACAATTCCAATGCTTTCTTGATATATTATATGTACATATAACAGCTTCATTGTAATGATTCATTCTTGAAAAGTAATCCAGTATCTAAATACCCTTAAAAATAAAAAGGTGAGCCATTTAATAACTGGCTTCCCTCGATAAAATAAACGAATTTTTGTTGTTATTCCACCAGAATAGTCGAAATATGATTTTTCGAAGTTGAATTTTATTTAATTCTCATATAAAGACAATTTAATATATTATCCCTCTTAATTAAATTCAAATTCGGGTAAATACGAGTAAATACTTGTACGATCTTTAAGTTCACAATTTTACCGATTTAAAATTCAGCACACTTCCAATTAACCCTTTTAAACGAAAACAAAAAATAGTGTGGCGAGAACACTATCCCAATAAACATGTTTCCCAAGTGAAAATACGTACCTTTGACTTTTGATTTGAACTGGACGACTACTTAGAGAGATTTGAAAGCTGAAAAGTACTACAAATGAAAGATAAAATACCCGACGATAGATTCCAATATTCATTTTGAACAGGAAATTGATAGATTTTGAGACATCGAACTAACAACACCAAGATATAGAAAAATCGCACGATTTAAAAAACACATATATCTCTGAACCTTGAGCCAATCAACATTTTTTATTACCAGATTCGTGTTTACTGGGCATAGATCTATAAAAAAAAGTCATATCTCGTCTCTGAACCAAAAAAAATCATCATTTGTCGAACAGTGTAATAATCTTGTTTTTAAAGAAACTTTTTGGTTACGGAATTGTATTAAATTATATAATAATTTATCATTTTTTTAAATTTAGTTAGAACGCTTCTGACATTTTCCCGCTAAATTTGGAGTATTTTGGTTTGTTCAATGTCCATCTGGTGATCTTTTTTTATTTAATTTATACCAGAAAGGCCTAACAGGTAGCCCCAATGCGCCTTTCTGGCCAGAAGCATTCTACATTTGATACGAGTATTATTAGTACTATACAAAGTAAATACATATCAATTAACATCTACAGAGACATATATGGTCAAATTTGTAAATTTTAAACAATTCAATGAAATTTGAGATTTCTGAAAACTTGAGATTTGTGAGAAAATAGGACCGTTGCCAATTTGTTGGAATCGTTTCAATGAAAATCAGATAAATTGGCGAACTCTGGTAAGAAACGATCGATCAGGAGTCATAAATCCTAGGTATGGACAGAAGAAACCAGTGGGATTTTAACCCATGTCCATTTTGTTTAAAGCATAACGGTTGTAACTGTGCAACGACGTAACATTTGAAGTTATATAGAGGTGTTAAAAACTTCATTTGAAAAGCAAGCTGTCATTTCATCGATCTAACATATGATTTTGGTTTAATTTTATATAATTTTGTAAATGATTGAATTCCCCTAACTCTATGTAAAGTATCAAAGTGATTGGAAAAGTGAAAATGGTTCAAATCAGACAAATTGTGGACAGTTGAGAATTTCATCTAACTAACCAATTCAAACTAATGTAAAAGTTATAAAAAGATTTAAATTTTATAGAGTTCTATGTATATATTTTAATGACATGAATTATATTTTAAAATATGTATGTATGTTGCATATGATTTTAAATGTCAATACTCCTTGAGATGAAGAGTGGGATATCATAATTGTAGCTTAAGAAAAGTTGGGTGATAATGATCTTATAATAATTGAAATATAATAATAAAATTTTGGGAGATTTCAATTTATTGATAATACGAGTAACGTTTTTTGTATACTCCAATTTTCCAAACTTTTTCGTTTGAATAATATGTATTAAATTTCTATTTTAGGTGAACGATTGATTTTTTTTTTGTTCGATTATACTTTTTCCGCTCTCGAGTAGGAGATTGACTCCTTGGAGAATTTTCCGCAAAAGAAGAAAGCGATTTTTTTTCTTATTATTATCGTCCACGCAAAAAGAAAATTTGAACATTCATATTCTTCAAACACACAGATATATTTATCGAGGGTGAAAAAATCTGACGTAACCACTTTGTAACGTTTTTCAAATTTAATTTGATTTTGAAGATTTTCTTTGATTAAAAAACCGACACTCAAAATATTACAATTCAAAGTATATCAGTATTATGTATATATTTACATTGTAAATATGTTTATGTTTTCGACATGAATTGTGTTTATTCGCTTTGAATATTTTGATTAAAAATATTATTATTATGATATTAATTTATCTCAGAAAACATACTCTACATAAATTTAAAAAACGTCTAATAAATGTTTTGTAAACAGGATGCAGAATAATAAACAATGTTGTGGATTTGCTACTTATCTCGGTTGATATAATACTAATATCCTTTCATTCCTTCGTGTGCAAATTTATAAGAATATAAATGTGATATATCATTTATTGACATATTTGTATGTGAACTACTTTACAGTATAAACATTTTAATTAATTGACGGATAAATTAATAAGTAATCTCAAAATGTGTGAAAGTTCGTCGATTAAGATGCATGAGATGTATTTCAAAAAAGGTTTCGATCGTATATTCAAAATGATGCAAATGGAAAAGTTTTGCGACTTAGACGTGGTGATTGGATCTGAAAGGTTTGGATTTGTTTTTAATTTTTCTGTTTTTCATATTTGATTTATAACGTTTTTTTTGTTATATTTTAGTTATCCAGTTCATAGTGTCATTATGGCTGCAAATAGTGACTATTTTCTTGACTTTGATCTAAATTTCTGCAACTTATCTCGAAATGAAGTTAAGATAAGCGGTATTGACAACGATGTGATGAAAAAAATCATATCATTTTGTTATACGGGGAAAATTGGTGGGATGTTGATCTGAAATGATTGTTAAACATGTAGATATTTTTATAAAAAAAACATTCTTTTGTTTTAAGATCTCAATGGAAATATGGTTAGAAAGATATACAGAGCTGCGGAGATTCTAAAAATGCAATCATTGCTACAAACTTGTGAAAATCTTCTGAAAACTGCTATTGACATTAACAACTGTTGTCTTGTAGCAAAATTTGGAAATGCCAATTCGAAAATTTTGGCAAAAGAGTTTATAGAATTCAATTTTAATGAAGTGCTTGTTGTTAAATTTAAAACTATTTTAAATATTCGTACGTTTAGTGAATTAATTATGAATATATTGCTTTAAGGTTTGCTTAACGGAAGAATTTTTGAATATCGAATTCAACCTACTGTTGGATATTTTAAAATCTGACAACCTCAATGTGACTTTGGAGACGACTGTATTTTCAAGTGTCAAACGATGGGTTCAATACGATTATCCGAAAAGAAAAGACCATTTGCATTCCTTGTATGAATTCATCAAACTGCCTTTACTACCTATTGAGGTATAGCTCATGATCCCTGATAGTTTCAAATACAATTTAATACTTTAAGAAAATGTTGTATTCACCTTTTTCAGACACTGTTCGACGAATTGGAACCACTTCACAGTGGAAAATGTTCTTCAATTGTATCGGAAGCGGTTCAATGGAAAACCATTCCAAACAGAAAAACAAAATTTGATTCATCTCGAAACGTTCCCAGAAAATCCGCCGTTGTTGCGTTATCTATCGGTGATTTTCATACAGCAGTAAGTAAATTGTAGAACTTTGATAGGAATCGAATTGACGATGGTAAAATTGTGCTTAAACAATTTCAGACTACGAAAATGGTCATGTTGTATGACCCAGAAACAAATTCAATGACTGAATTTATGGACTTGAAAACGGAAACGAGAAATTTCTGTGCAACCATTCTAGGAGACGAAATCGTTATTATGGCTGGGTTTACTGGCTCATATCAAAATATTAATGAGGTATACAACATACATATGAATGTATGTTATACTTTGAACTATTTTATATTTATCAAATTTTACTCCAAGTATGTATAATATATTGTATGTGAACTGTAAGATATCGTTGTTTTGGTATCCGGACATGTACCCCCTAGTCACATTCCCCTGGCCAAAAACCCCCGAACTCTAGCCCCCCGTGCAAAAAAACCCCGTGCAAATAACCCCCACCATAGATAACATTTGTTTTAAAATAGTAATAAATTATTAATAATAAAGTGAAGTAATAAGAATAAATTAAGTGTGGCAGAGCATGTTGAATTTCTATACAATATTTAATTTCAATTTATTGTTGTAAATAGAATAAATATCAATTTAAAAGATTTTTAGTTACCAGTTAGCGTTTGCGTTCTATGGTATTGAAAGTAAATTTTAATAGAAGTATATATTATCGTTATATTTTTATTATTATATTTTAAATATTTTTAGACTACATGTTGGAATTTGTATAATAAAGAAAAGAGAAGAAAAAGAGATTAAAATACAATTGATTTTGGAGTTTTGTATATTTTCAATTATTATTATTGATAACTGATTTTTTTTTGTTGATTATTGATTATGTATAAAGAATCTGATATTATTAATATCTGTATTTTTCTGACTGACATTTAAGCATTGATACTGACTGTTTATTACAGATACTGTCAATTTTTATAAAATATTTTTAGGCATGGGGGTAAGTGTCATATGATCAAATATCTCCTTCATCCATGGTTTAAATCAAAAACAGTAAAAAAATGTTATTAACATTAGGCAGTACTTCGTTTTCAATATATTATTAAATTAAAAAATTACTGAATTCGTGCACGGATAATAACGAAATAACGAAAGTATTCTTTAAGTATATATGTACATAATATGGTTTGTTAAATTTTAAGGTCTATAGTTATAGTATTAAAACTGGAACGAAGAAATTGCTACCACCGATGTTAGAAATCAGAGGTCATCCTATAGTTGCAGTTATCGATGGATTTATATACGCATTTGGTGGTGCTAATGAAAATACAGAACTAAAAACAGTCGAAAGGTTTTTTTTAATTGAAAATGGTTATTTTAAACACTTTTGTATCATAAACTTCATTTCTTTAATGATTTAGATTCGATCCTACTACTCGGAAATGGACTTTTGCCACCCCGATGATGACAGCTCGAAGAGATGCTGCGGGTGTACTTGTTGACAGTATTTTTTATGCAATTGGTGGATTTAACAATGCTAAAGCGTTAAACAACGTCGAAAGTTATTGTACAACCACTGGAGAATGGAAACAACTCACTCCGATGATAGAAGCGAGGCAAACTCTAACGGTTATACATATATAATAGTTAATTTTTCAGTTTAAAAGTATATCCTTATACTGATATTTTTCGAATTGATCATTGTTTATATATTATTCAAGGTAGCTGCTGCTGGTGGTTTTATATACGCACTTGGTGGATGGATTGGCTCAATTTTGTCGACTGTAGAACGATACGATCTGCAAACTGATACTTGGATAAAGGTTGCTAGTATGAGTGTAGCTAGATATGGTCTTGGAGCATGCGTGTTTGGAGAAAAGTTGATTGCTTATGGTTGGTACTAATTTTTTTCTTTATCTATATATGTACGTAGTAACAATAGATGAAATTTTGTGACCATGCGAAAATTCGAACTAATGTGTATTTTAGGGATTTTTTGAACACCGTTAGTCCTATCTAACTGAAACTTTGTATCGGTTACTGAATTTTGTATCGATATAGGGCTTCCAAGCCGGCTTAAACTGAAACCGAAAAGCCGGCTTTTTGACCATTTATCAAAAAACCGAAAACCGGCTTTTTAAGGTTTTCTTTAATTAATGTAAGACCAATAAAATATTATTGAAAGTATGTAGTTTCAATGAACTACCCAACTTCAGGTATAGAAAACGTTACTATCGCAAATCCTTGTACATACTTGACAACAACAAAACAGTAGTCGTAAACTCAAAAGATTTATGGCAAAATGCATAGGAATTTTCGAAATATAATTGATTTTTCTTCGAAAGAATTGGAAGGCCTTTAAATATTGAGGCCACAAACCTACTTTTATTATGGATTTAAAATGTTCTTGATATGCCGTTTCTAACGAATTTGTTTCCGACATTTGCAACGGTTTGTTTTTGGATTTTTAAACTAAAACAGATGCGTAAAAACAACTTCGAAATGTCTTGATATCTTTTTATCTATATCTATGAATCTCGGCAGTTCTTAATATCTATTCACGATTCCACAATTATAGTTTTTCTGCAAGGTTACACACTATTTTTTTAATAATATTGTTGCGTAGGGGTGGGTGGAGGATCCAAGTAAAAGGCCAACATTCGTTCCATAGCATTTATTGATGATAAAGGAGATACACGTACTGGCAGTGCTCAGTCCAGAATGACATGATATCGCCTACGTACCGCCTTATAAGGGGTAGTTCTCTCAGGACGTCTAATCTGTTTACCTACTGTATAGTCACGTATTCGGATATGTATTCCCACGGTATGAGAAGTGCAATCATTGTTTACCTTACTTGCACTTAGCCTGTCGCTAATCCTTGAAACCACTTATACCAGTCGCACGGTATGCACTTAGTTAATCCGTTAACAGATATCCGTTAAACAGATAATCCTTGAACGGTCACACAGTCTCTGGGATTCTATTCGCTTAATCCGCGGCGTACGTAACATTCTTGATAGTAGCTTATTTAAATCATTTAATTATTTGTGCGTATTTAGGATCTGCATTTTACGGCTGTGATATATTATACAAATTCTATTATTTGTAATATTTGTAATAATAATATAAAATAATGATCTTATGAAAGTTCGTAATGTTTATAACTCAATTTAATTCATAAAAAACTATTTTTTTGCATAATATAATATATATTTACATTTTTTTTCGATATAAAAATTTTAAACTTAAAAAAAAATCTTAATTTTCTAAAACCGGTGAAAGTCGGCCAACCGGCTTTTTATTTGTAAAAAAAACGAAAACCGGCTTTTTATTTCGGGTGGTTTTTTGGAATAGGACGTAAATTTTATCGATAGAAGTTGACAGGAAATGGTACCTCCTCTTTAAGGTGTCTTTTTTTACAAACCTCCTTTACGTTTCACATTAAGACGTCTTTTTTTATATCTCTTACCTCTTATCCGATCGTTTTCATACTTTGCCATATTGCTCATTTTGGTCATTAATATAAGTTAAGGTATCATCCGCCATTACGATGGTGAAAAAATATCGTATTAGACACGTTTTAAAATACTCCATCGTATTACATCGTTTGCCTGCCACATTCATCATTCACATCGGTAGTTTCATTACTTTTCGCCCTGCCATCTCGCTGTCAAATTTTAATTATTTAAACATCTATAAATTTTTCTTTTTTCACTTTATATTTTTAAGTTTTTGAATTCAATTATCTTCCAAACCGCTAATCAAATCTGAATTTTTTTTATATGTAATATAAAAGAGGTGCGAAGAGACACCACTGTGAAGGACCATACATATAAGTTAATTATAAATTTTAGAATTAAGTAATTAAGATGTAGGGGACAGTGGTGTACCTATGGACGAATGTACATATGTACTTGTGGACAATGACTTTATTTCGGTCGTGGAAAATATTTTTGCTACATAATATTCTAGGGAATTATGAACATCGAATATTGGCAACATTCAATCCACCTTTTGGTGCCGCGCGCTGCCAGATTCGAGTTTTTTCGAGAATTTCGTTATTTGGGATCCAAAAGTAAATATTTACCAACGAACTGTTTGTTTTTTCATATTTATTAAAATAACTTTTCATACAAGATATGCATTTAGTTTTGTATAGTGGTTATTTAACTATTTGGTAACGACGATATATGTGTTAAAACGTTATCACAAAGAAGTGTATTTTAATATTAGTTGAATATTTCGTTTTGTTGTACCTTTGGACATTTATTTGGTTGTACCTCTGGACGCGTCCAGAGGTTAAGGTTAGAGGTTCTTGTGAAATTAACAACCAAAAAGACTTTCAAGTATTATGTTGCTGAAGTTATGAATAATCCAATCGAAAATGATATTGAAATTAAGAAACCGATTTCTTATGGTCGATGACAAAATTTATAATATTTCTCAAGAGGAAATTTCTGGGAAATTGCCTCCTCCTCGAGTGGTAGGCCAGTCTGGGAGACTCAAATCACAGTTGGAATTTAATGTAGACCTTGAGAATTTCAACATTGGATGAAATAGTTTACTTTGTATAAATTATCAAATCTGTCCAAAGGTACAACATATGTACACTGTCCATAGGTTCAACATAGTGTTGAACCTTTGGACAATTTTTTTGTCTCTATTATTTTTGCAAAAAATAAAAAAACTGTTATGCTATCATTAACTTTTCTTTTTTAATTTTAATCTTGAATCTTCAACCTATCTAATGACATTAAAAAGTTTGCATAAAACAATAAAGTTGCTGAGCTATGAGTGAAAAAGCGAAAATTGTCCACAGGTACACCACTCTCCCCTATTGTTTAATTAGCTTGATAGCTAAGATAATATATAAATAAATAAATAAATTATAAATTTTATACTTCGATATTTTTTAAATATTTTTTCCTAAGCCGGAAGTAGCACTTATACTCTAGAAAATGGAGGTTTTTTATGTTTGTCTCACAAACTATTTAGTTTATTGAATTGAAATTTCACTATAGACGTATGTACATATAAAATGTATGAAATTTGATAAGCATCTCTCAAACGGAAGTGAAAGTTTACTCTTGTTTGGTTTTTCTTCCACTATTTTTTTCAACCCCTTCAACATGTGTGCGCTTTACGAAAAAATTCAAGTATAATTATTGTATTAATATGATGAAAATAGAAAAGTCACTAAATTTAAAAAACCGAGAATGGGATTTTTTCATCTTAAAAATGTTGTGACAACAATTCTTTCCACACCCCTGAACGTATCAAGCTGAAAATTTATATTTGTATTATTTATATACTAAAATAGAGCTGATAAGGTTTTGGTCAGAATTTGTAAGCCGAAAGTAGTATTAAAATGTATATTTGTATTGTTTATGTACTAACTTAGAGCTGATAAGGTTTTGGTCAGAATTTGTAAACCGGAAGTAGTATTTTTTTTAAAAACAATATTTCATTATTTTATTTTGACCTTTTATATTATTTTTATTTTCTTGATATTTAAAGTGTTTAATAATTATAGTGATTTTAAGTAATAAAAAGTTTTTGAAAAAAATCCGACAACCGGAAGTATAATAGAACTTTTGTCTTGTGTAAATTTACCTAAATTTGCGCTCAATTTGTATCGAAAATGCTCTCATTACCGGTATGTGTGAACACGTGTGTATATTTAATTATCAAATTTTGTTTTTTAACCTTCTTAAATTCCTCAAATACATAGTCATGGGTTGGTCACATCCGATTTTTTTGGTATGAAATTCAACGGTTTCGAAAAATTTAATTTTAATGTTTGGTGCAGGTGGTAGCAATGGTTCTGATACAATCGCCGATTTGGAAGAATACGACCCAGCTACTAATAAATGGCGTACTTTAACATCAACAGTCAAAAGAGGACATTTCAACTTCATAGCTGTTTCCAAAGGTTGGCTGAAACGCTTAAAACCAAATTCAATTAAAAATGAATCTTTATATTCAGAAAACCAATCAATCGCTTAATAAATGTTTGAAAAATTGAACCTATTTTCATTTTATATTTCATTGTAAAATATATCCTTTATGAAAATGGTAGGAGTGTTGCAGTGTTTATAATTCCAAACCCGGGTATGTTGACATCCACAAAGACATCTATGGTCAAATTTGTAAATTTTATACAATTCAACGAAATTCGAGATTTTTGAGAAAATGGGTAAGGTTGCCAGTTTGTTGGAACCGTTTCAATGAAAATCAGATAAATTGGCAAACTCTGGTAAGAAACGATCGACCTGGAGTCATGAGTCCAAGGTATAGACAGCAGAAACCAGTGGGATTTTAACCCATGTCCACTTTGTTTAAAGCATAACGGTTGTAACTGTGCAATGACGTAACATTTGAAGTTATATAGTGGTGTTAAAAACGTCATTTTAAAAGCAAGCTGTCATTTCGTCGATCTAACATATGATTCTGATTTAATTTTATATAATTTTGTAAATGATGGAATTCCCCTAATTCTATGTTAGAGATACTAAAGTATCAAAGTGATTGGAAAAGTGGAAGTGTTTCAAATCAGACAAATTGCGGACAGCTAAGAATGTCATCTAACTAACCAATTCAAACTAATGTAAAATTTGTAAAACGATTTAAATTATATAGACTTCTATGTATATATTTTAATGACGTAATTTTTTTTTTAAAATATGTATGTTGCATATGATTTTAAATGTAAATACTCCCTGAGATGAAGATTGAAATCTCATAATTTTAGCTTAAGAAAAGTTGGGTGATAATGTTAAAATATAATAATAAGATTTCAATTTATTGATAATACGAGTAACTGTTTTTGTATACTGCAATTTTCCGTTTGAATTTTTCTTATTATTATCGTCCACGCAAAAAGAAAAATTAAAAATTCATATTCTTCAAACACACAGATATATAATATTTATCGAGGGTGGAAAAAATCTGACTTAACCACTTTGTAACGTTTTTCAAATTTAATTTGTTTTTGAAGACTTTCTTTGATTCAAAACTGACACTCAAAATATTACAATTCAAAGTATATCAGTATTTTGTATATATTTACATTGTAAATATTTTTATGTTTTCGACGTGAATTGTGTTTATTCGCTTTGAATATTTTGATTAAAAAAATGTTTCTTGCGGTTGACTTTTATGTTGATATTAATTTATCTTAGAAAACATACTTCACATATATTTTAAAAAACGTCAACTATGTAAATGTTTTGAAAACAGGATGCAGAATAATAAACAATGTTGTGGATTTGCTACTTATCTCGGTTGCTATAATACTAATATCCTTTCATTCCTTCGTGTGCAAATTTATAAGAATATAAATGTGATATTTCATTTATTGACATATTTGTATGTGAACTAGCTTCCATTATATACAAACATTATAATTAATTGACGGATAAGTTAATAAGTAATCTCAAAATGTGTGAAAGCTCGTCGATTATACCGCATGAGATGCATTCAAAAAAAGGTTTCGATCGTATATTCAAAATGAAGGAAATGGAAAAGTTTATTGACTTGATCGTGGTGATTGGATCTGAAAGGTTTGTATTTGTCTTTAATTTTTTTCATTTTTATACTTGATTTATGACATTTTTGTTGTTATATTTTAGTTATCCAGTTCACAGTGTCGTTATGGCCGCATATAGTGACTATTTTCTTGATTTTGGACAAAATTCCTGCAACTTATCTCGAAATGAAGTTATGATAAGCGGTATTGACAACGATGTGATGAAAAAAATCATATCATTTTGTTACACTGGGAAAATTGGTGGGATATTGATCTTAAATGATTCTTAAACATGTAGATATTTTTATAAAAAAAAGTATCCTTTTGTTTTAAGATTTCAATGGAAATATGGTTGGAAAGATATACAGAGCTGCGGAGATTCTAAAAATGCAATCATTGCTACAAACTTGTGAAAATCTTCTGAAAACTGCTATTGACATTGACAACTGTTGTCTTGTAACAAAATTTGGAAATGCCAATTCGAAAATTTTGGCAAAAGAGTTTATAGAATTCAATTTTAATGAAGTGCTTGTTGTTAAATTTAAAACTATTACAAATATTCGTACTTTTAGTGAATTAATTATGAATATATTGCTTTAAGGTTAGCTTAACGGAAGAATTTTTGAATATTGAATTCAACATACTGTTGGATATTTTAAAATCTGACAACCTCAATGTGACTTCAGAGACGACTGTATTTTCAAGTGTCAAACGATGGGTTCAATACGATTATCCGAAAAGAAAAGACCATTTGCATTCCTTGTATGAATTCATCAAACTGCCTTTACTACCTATTGAGGTATAGCTCATGATCTCTGATAGTTTCAAATACAATTTAATACTTTAAGGAAATGTTGTATTCACCTTTCTCAGACACTGTTCGACGAATTGGAACCACTTCAAAGTGAAAAATGTTCTTCAATTGTATTGGAAGCGGTTCAATGGAAAACCATTCCACACAGAAGAACAAATTTGGATTCATCTCGAAACGTTCCCAGAAAATCCGCCGTTGTTGCGTTATCTATCGGTGATTATTATACAGCAGTAAGTAAATTGTAGAACTTTGATAGGAATCGAATTGACGATACTAAAATTGTGCTTAAATAATTTCAGACTACAAGAATGGTCATGTTGTACGACCCGGAAACAAATTCAATGACTGAATTTATGGACTTGAAAACAAAAACGAAAAATTTCTGTGCAACCATTCTAGGAGACGAAATTGTTATTATGGCTGGGTTTAATAGCTCATATCAAAATATTAATGAGGTACACAAAATATGCTGTACTCTGGATTATTTTATATTTTACTCCATATATGTATGTATGTACATATGTTGTATGTGAACTGTAAGATGTCGTTGTTTCATTTATGACATATCTCATTAATTCATGGTTTAAATCAAAAACAGTAAAAATGTTACTAACATTGGGCAGTCCTGCGTTTTCAATATATGATTTTAATTTAAAAAATACGGATAAACTTCACCTAAAAAATCTGTACGTATGTATGTACATAATATGGTTTGTTAATTTTTAAGGTCTATAGTTATAGTATTAAAACTGGAATCAAGAATTTGCTACCACCGATGTTAGAAACCAGAGGTCGTCCTATAGTTGCAGTCATCGATGGATGTATATACGCGTTTGGTGGTACTAATGAAAATACAGATCTAAAAACAGTCGAAAGGTTTTTTTAATTGAAAATGGTTATTTTAAACACTTTTGTATCATAAACTTCATTTCTATAATGTTTTAGATTCGATCCTACTACTCAGAAGTGGACTTTTGCCACCCCGATGATGACAGCTCGAAGTGATGCTGCGGGTGTACTTTATGACAGTATTTTTTATGCAATTGGTGGATCAAACAATGTTAAACCGATAAACAACGTCGAAAGTTATTGTACAACTACTAGAAAATGGAAAAAACTCACTCCGATGATGAAAGCGAGGCAAACTCTATCGGTAATATAATATAATAATTTATTTTTCAGTGTAAAAGTGTTTTATACTACTATTTTTCAAATTGATTTTGGTTTTTATATTATTCAAGGTAGTTGCTACTGCTGGTTTTATATACGCACTTGGTGGAAGGACGGAAAATGGTTTGTCGACTGTAGAACGATACGAACCAAAAACTGATACTTGGATTACGGTTGCTAGTATGAGTGTCGCTAGACATGGTCTTGAAACATGCGCCTTTGGAGAAAAGTTGATTGCTTATGGTTGGTATTATTTTTACTTTATCTACGAGTATGTACGTAGTAACAATGGATAAAGTTTTGTGATCATGCGAAAATTCGAACTCGAGATTTTAACTGATTCGAACTCAGAATCGATTACTGATCACGTTTTCGTGATCTAGAAAAAATGTGTGTGTGTGTCTGTGTATTTTGGGGATTTTTGGAACACCGTAAGTCCTATCGAACTGAAACTTAGTATCGGTTACTGAAATTCTTATCAATAGGTGTTAATTTTTTTCAAATTTTTAAGTTGACTGGAAATGGTTCCTCCCCTTATAGGTGTCCTCTTTTTTTAAGTTTTTGAATTCACTTATCACCCAAACCGCTAACTGAATCGGACTGAAGAGAAATAATAGTCTTTATATTTTTTAAATATTTTTAACTGAACCGGAAGTATTACCTTTTGGTTTATTGAACTAAAATTTCATATCTAGAAGTTTAAGCGTAATAACTAAGTATGTGTAAAATTTGGTTTGCATCCCTCAACCGAAAGTGGTTTTACTCTTGTTCGATTTTTCTTCCACTTTTTTTTTCGACCCCTTTAACATGTGTGTTCTTCACGAAAAAAATTCGGGTGTGACCAACCCATGACTTTATCTATGTATTTGAGGAATATAAGGAAGTAGTATTTTTTTTTAAAACAATATTTCAATATTTTATTTTGACCGTTAAAATTATTTTTATTTTCTTGACATTTAATGATTATGATACTGATAGTGATTTTTAGTAATAAAAAAAATTTGAACACAATCAGACAACCGGAAGTAGAACTTTTGTTTTGTGCAAGTTTCCATACATTTGCGCTCAATTTGTATCGCTATCATAGTCATCAGTTCAATATCGAATTTTGTTTTGTGACCTTCTTAAATTCCTCAAACACATAGTCATGGGTTGGTCACATCCGAATTTTTTCGTATGAAATTCAACGGTTTCAAAAAAATTAATTTTAATGTTTGGTGCAGGTGGTAGCAATGGTTCTGATACAATTGCCGATTTGGAAGAATACGACCCAGCTACTAATAAATGGCGTACTTTAACATCAACTGTCAAAAGAGGACATTTCAACTTCATAGCTGTTTCCAAAGGTTGGCTGAAACGCTTAAAACCAAATGCAATTAAAAATTAATCTTTATATTTAAAAAACCAATCAATCGCTTAATAAATCTTTGAAAAATTGAAGCTTTTTTCATTATAAAATATATCCTTTATGAAAATGGTAACAGTGTTGCAGTGTTTGGAATTCTAAACCCGGGTATGTTGATTATGACAAAAATACAAATTTTATTTTTAATTTATATCAAGAAGGCCTTAGGTAACCCCAATGCGCCTTCCTGGCCAGAAACATTGTACATTTAATACAAATATGATTAGTACTATACAACATACATAAATACGTATCAATTAATATCCACATAGACATCTATGGTTAAATTTGTAAATTTACAGCATTTTAAACTATTCGGCAAAATTTGTGATTGCCGAAACCTCGAGATTTTGCGAGAAAATGGGTAAGGTTGCTAATTTTTTGGAATCGTTTCAATGAAAATCAAATAAATTGGCAAACTCTGAAAGGAAACGATTGAGGAGTCAAAAATCCAAGGTCTGGCCAGCAGAAACCACTGGTTTTTGAACCCGTGACCACTCCGTTCAAATCATTATATGCTAACCACTAGTCTATTTTGCTGGTTTCCAACTTTTCTAAAACTTAAGTTACTATGTGGTCATTAATTGGAAACTGTTAATTTGCATAGCATATTTTTCGTAATTTAATATAACCCTCCAAAACTTATCCCAACTGTACTTATTTGGTTTCTATATATTGAAATATTTACTATACATGTTTAAAAAACAAGTCTGTTGTTGATTTTCTTAAATTAAAAACGCTCATCGATCCACAGATAAAGAAAGATTACCATTGAAAGCTCTAAAGTAATGGTTTATAATCAGTACGCAGGAAGGTCGAGAATGATTGGAATATTGTGTGTATGTAAATGTACATTTAAGAAATAACAAGGCTTGAAAAATACGTTACACGATAACATATGTATGCATATATAATATGTAGATAATGTTGCGGGTTTCTTCCTTATCTCGGTTTATATCATATTATTTTATTTATACGTAACTATGTAAATGCACAGAATTTGCACACGATTCGTGTGCAAATTCGTAATCATATAAATACAATATGTGACACTTCAATTAACCACATACATATTTTAGTTTGTATCTTTTGAGTTCTATACACGTTGCTTTCGCCTAGCATATCGTTTAATAATCAACGTCAAAATGTGTGAACGTACTTTGACTAATGTGCATGATATGCATTCAAAAAAAGGGTTCGACCGTATAATAGAAATGAAGAAGCTGGAAAAGTTTTGTGATTTGGATGTTTTAGTTGGATCGCAAACGTTTGTAATTTTCTTATTTTTTGATTTTCCTATTTGGCTTGTATTATTTTGGTTTATATATTTTAGATATCCAGTTCACAGCAACATTATGGCTTCCTATAGTGACTACTTTTATGATTTGAATCCCAATTTTTGCAACTTATCTCGATATTTAGTTGAGATAAACGACATTGACAGCGATGTGATGAAGAAAATCATTACATTTTGTTATACTGGGAAAATTGGTAGGAGTCTCGGATGATTCTTAAGCACGTATTATTTATTTTTAAAAAAATATGCATCCTTTTGTTTTAAGATCTCAATGGAGATGGTGTTGAAAATATATACAAGGCTGCCGAGATTCTAAGAATTCAATCGTTGCTAGAAATGTGCGGAAATTTTTTGGAAAATACCATCAACAATAACAACTGCTTTCTTGTGGCGAAATTCGGAAGTTACAATTCGAAAATTTTAGCAAAAGAGTTCATAGAATTCAATTTTAATGAAGTGCTTGTCGTTAAATATAAAAATATCACATATATTTTTACTTTTAGTGAATTAATCGTGAATTGATTGCTTTAAGGTGTGTTTGACTGAAGCATTTCTGACAATTGAATTCAATCTACTTGTGGAAATTTTAAAATCTGACAACCTCAATGTAGCTTCAGAGTCGATTGTTTTTTCAAGTGTCAAACGATGGGTGAACCATGATTTTTCCAAACGAAAAGATTATTTGAATTCGTTGTACGAATTCATCAAACTGCCTTTGCTACCTACTGAGGTTTAACCAAGATCCCTTGATAGTTATAAATTAATATATTTTGTACTAAAACATTTTATATTCATTTGTATCAGATACTATTCGACGAATTGGCACCATTTATTAGTGGAAACAATTCATCGATTGTATCCGAAGCGATTCAATGGAAAACCATTCCAAACAGAAGAACACAATTAGATTCATTAAGAAACGTTCCCCGGAAATCAGCCATTCTCGCTTTATCTCTCGGCGATCATAATGTAGAAGTAAGTTTATTGCTTATAGTTAAATCAAAATTTGACTGTCTCTATTAAAATAATACGTGTTTAAATTTCAGTTTACAAAAATGGCCATGTTGTACGATCCAGAGACAAATTCGATGACCGAATTCATGGATTTGAAAACAGAAACAAAAAATTTCAGTGCTGTCATTTTTGGAGACGAAATCGTTATTATGGGTGGATATACTGGTACAAATGTATTTCGTAATGAGGTATATTATTAATTTTTACGGTGATTTTATTTTATTTTATGTGTATACATATATTTTTTTTACATTTTAAAGGTTTTTAGTTACAATGTTAGAACTGGTTTAAAGAGTGTGCTACCACCAATGTTAGAAACTAGATCCCGTCCTGTAGTTATAGTCATAGATGGATTTCTATACGCAATTGGTGGTTTTGACGGAAAATCACAATTAAAAACAGCTGAGCGGTATTGATTTTTAATCCTAAAAACATATGAATATATTTCTAGACACTTCAATTCTATGGCGTTTCAGATTCGATCCGTCTTCTCAGACGTGGACTTATATCGATCCGATGATGACAGCCCGAAATGATCATAACGGCGTACTTCTTGACAATATTTTGTATATAATTGGAGGCTTTTATGTTACGCATTTAAATAGCGTCGAAAGTTATTGTCCAAGCAGTGGAAAATGGAAAAACCTCAGTCCGATGATAGATCGGAGGCAGTTTCCAGGGGTTGGTGTAGTGCTTTTTCCGCTATAAATGATGTCATCTGAGTTTTTTTTAATAGATTTTTTAAACATTATTCCAGGTGGGTGCTGCTGGTGGTTTTATATATGCAATTGGTGGATGGATTGGCTCAAATTTGTCGACTGTAGAACGCTACAATCCAAAAACTGACACTTGGATTAAGATGGCCAGTATGAGTGTCGCCAGATATGCTCTTGGAGTATGTGCCTATGGAGAAAAGTTGCTGGCTTACGGTTTGTATTTTATTTTTAGTATGAAATTCAATATTTTCTAATTTCATACTAATATGTTAATAATGAAAACAGGTGGTGGAAATGGCAGTGTTACAATTGCTGATTTGGAGGAATACGATCCAGCTACGAATAAATGGCGTACTTTAACATCGACAGTCAAAAGAGGACATTTCAATTTCATAACTGTTTCTAAGGGTTGGCTCAAACGTTTGAAACCAAGTGCTGTTCCAAATTAATAACTATATTGTACAAGTGTACGATTTTTAAAAATAAATCTTTTAAATGAACCTCTCGTCTTTATTTCATACTTTGTTAAAATAATGAAATTGTAAGCGTTGACCAAAACGAAACTTATTTTAGGCTAATATTTTTTTCTCCATACTGGATATCATATTCCTAAGGTTTTAATATTAGTAGTCTCATTCAAAAAATCTTCACGTACAAATTTTTGCATATTTTCATACATATGCACAAATTTGTCATGTACACTTAATTTGTGTACATTGTCATACATTGATGCAAACTTTAAATTCCCCACAATAGACCTAATAGGAAATTTTTAGAAAAAAACGCTGACGTTGAATGATTGTACTGTTCGACAAATGACGACTTTTTTTTGGTTCAGAGACGAGATATGACTTTTCTTATAGATCTATGCCCAGTGAATACGAATCAGGTAATAAAAAATGTTGACTGGTTTGAGATTCTATCTGAGTTTGAGTATTTTATCTTTCATTTGTAGTACTTTTCAGATTTCAAATCTCGCTAAGTAGTCGTCCAGTTCAAATCAAAAGTCAAAAGTACGTATTTTCACTTGGGATTTTTTCCCAGAGTTAATACTATTTTATATTGAGTATTTTCTATTGATACATGTCTATTGGTATAGTTCTCTGGCCACACTATTTTTTGTTTTCATTAAACAGGGTTAATTGGAAGTGTGCTGAATTTTAAATCGGTAAAATTGCGAGCTAAAAGCTCGAACTAGTATTTACTCGTATTTACACGAATATGAATTGAATTAATATGGATAATATATTAAATTGTTTTTATATGAGAATAAAATAAAATTCCACTTAGAAAAATCATATTTCGACACTTTTGTTATATGTATGATAAAATTTATGTATGAAGAAATGTTTAAAAAATTTTCATAAATTACATATACATATGTACCAAGTACCAACTAATACTAAAAACGAGCCAATTGCAAACTTCTACGTTTGAAATAGATCATTATGTCATTAAAATATGCGTGAAAATTTAAGAAATAGTTAAGTGATTTTTTAATATATGTTATGCAACATCCTTCTAAACGTTAAAAGTTTCGTTATAACACTTATATAAAATGGAAGCAGAAACCTACGAAGCGATGGTATTGAATTATACGAAACTTGTTCAGAAAGGTAGTGAATGTGAGATCAAATGATCGATTATTAGATTCATTCATTTTTGACCCGCCATATTTTCTTATCGCATCTGGTGCGGCCGATATGAAAATTTCCACGCCGTTTTCCCGATAAATCGACGTGTTTTTCCGTCCGCGTTATTACGACGCGAAAAGGTCACACTCTCTTTCCTCGTTTATTTTTAGTGTCTCAATTTCATCCACGTTTCTCGCAATAAATCTGCACACGGCGTGTATACTGTAACAATTAACGTCCCCGGTAGACAATAAGACCCCTGATGGATGAGAGCTTTTAACATAAATTCGATTAGACCATCTTCTATCGCCTGGGGAGAGACATCTTAAGTAAGTGTTGTGTTTTAGTTTCTGTGCGTGTGCAATGCTTATGTATAATATACATCGTAATATATGTTATATAATATATGGAGATAGTTAGGATGAGTGATACTTGAACTTTGACAGGCGAGAATTCCTCATGTGAAAACAAACTTGTTAAATTTAGTAGTAGGAACAATATGCTGCCCAAAAAAGAAAAGCTTGAGTTACTCAGAGCGAGCTCTATAATATTTTATTATATAATATATTGTGAATATTTGTTTATCTTAACTATAGTTGGCTCTACTATAATATTATACAAATGGATCCTAAAAAATGTTAATCCCAAGGCAGTGTCCTAAATGTTGTGTTTTATGTCATCTCTATTCCTAGAATTATATAATACATTCATAAATGTAATATGTAGTTTTCAATACATAAGTAATTTAAAGAAAAAGTCTAGTAAATAAAAGGATTTATTATAAAAATCTACACAATACATAATTTCAAAATAATCTTTATATGTATGTATCATACAAAGTATCAATAGAAGTTTTGTTATCGTGAGAAGTTTTTCAAACTCGGTATCAATATCTGATTACATTTCAGTAATTAATGAAATGAAATAGTCTTGACTAATGAAATTACATATATACTAATTTTTTTTCAAGTTTTCAAATCGACTGGAAGTGCTTTCACGTATGCATACAGACATATGTAGGTTTTTTTTATATAATTTTTTTTATACCCTAAAACAGTAAATGAAATGAAGTAAATCTTTTTTACAAAAAACAATTATGATAAATATCAGATAATATTATTTTTTTGAATATTTTTTTGTCAACCGAAAGTAGTATTATACCTTTAGTAGTATGTGATAATTTAAATGTGTTTCACGTTCATTTCCGTAATTATTGATTGTATTAAACTAAAATTTCGTATATAAAGCAAAGTAAGGCTAAAAAGATTTTTAAACAAAAAAATAAGAGCTAATTATAAAAATATAAAAATCTTTTCAAACCCATGAAGAAGAAATGAAACTCAAAATTACCACCACAGAAGTGAGAAGGAGGACTCTAGCATGCATTATAAAACGACATTTGAACATAAAAATAAATAATTTTAGCAAAATTTTTGTTTTATTTGGCATTAGATGTTAAAATTCGGTATTTCCTTGCATCAATTCAGGACTGCCATCAGGAGAATCTTAATTGATTGATCCATTTCTATTTCTATAATATATATTTTATTTTTATTATAATCTTTATCCAATATTATATCACTTTCTCGTTATCCATCTCGTTATTATATCAAATCCGTCCCGTTTTTTCTGTCTGCCTTTATGGTGTCGAAACTTGGACCATGAAGGCGGCGGATAGACGGAGAATCGATGCCTTTGAGATGTGGTCCTAGAGACGGCTACTGCGCGTGCCTTGGACCGACAAACGCACGAATGTGTCTATTCTTGAAGAATTAAAAATCAAGGATAGGATTTTCTTTTTCATTTATTTGTCTCTATGTACCATTTTATGTAATACCTGTAATATATAATTGGGCTCAGATGCTATTTTATTACATTTATTAATTATTTTATGCATTTTTAAATGTATTGTCTGTTGATTTTTCAATAAATAAATTAAAGTCACTTGTGAATGGCGACCTTTGTTCGGCCCGCTCCGTCAATTTTGTTTTTACACCCCAATTCTGATAATTGGTAAGACATCTGCACAAGTGATATGTTAGAAGAAAGGAAAATAAGCAGGCATGTTTTTAAAAAGGTTTGACCTCTTAAGAAAAATTTAGTTCTTCTATTAAAGACAAAAAAACATATTGTGCCTCTAATATTTTTTTTGTTAACACAGATGGTCGTTTTTGTTTTTATTTGGTTGAATAAACATAATAAAACCAAAAAAAAAATAATTCACTAAAATACAACTTTCAACTTGGGCAGTATTAGCAATAAAGTGAGACTTTGATGTTTTTACTAAACATATTTAAAAATGAAATAAAAAAAAAACCGAAATTTTTTTACCGAGGTACACATATATATGTACATATGTGAATCAAACTGTTCTAAATGATATGATCTATCAACCATTTAAGGCTGTGCAATTAGTTTCATAACACCTGTATACATATGAAATAAGATCCAGCTTAAAATAAAGTTCTATGATAAATTTGATGAAGCTTTGTCAACCGAAAGTGGCAGTTTACTCATGTTCTTAATTCAAAGAGCATATTATCAATGAACGAATTCTCTATGGTTAGCGTTTGAAGATTTCGAGGGTTCTTAAGATTGTTAACCTTTGAAGGACGGAGCGTCGAGATTGAATGAGTGTCCCGAACCGGGGTCGAGTAATACCCCAGTATTTTTTAATCAAAATACAGCTTTTCTCAATACAAATGGGTTCAATATATATCTTATTAACCATTTTATACATCAACATAAAAATATTTAGCCTTATAGCATGTTTTTGACTATTTTTGCATTAAAAAATAACGACAAGCATCAACACGAAAATGGACTTAGTTAAGGCCAACAGGCGACTGCATGACTCAAATGCACGAGCCAAAAGCGACGAAAACAATAGCTCACGAAAATATAGCTGTCTCTTTCTCTCGCATTGATTCATCGATCAACAAGAATATGCAAGCGAACAGTCAAAAACATGACTTATCGCTACCGCCTTTAAATCATACTTTGGAACGTAGAAATGCATAAATGTATTTTTTTACGATGTACTCTTTTCTAAATCATACAAAATCTATCAAAATAAATTGTTTGTAGTTCATTCTAGAAATACAAGAAATATAGGGTGTATAGCTTTGAAAACCACATAAAACATAAAAATTGGGGCACTTGCTTACCCCACTTCGGTGAGGGAGGGCTAAATAAATGAATTCGTGTGGAGTATAAAAATATTAAACATCAAATATAAATATTAAAATAATATTTTCTGGTTTCTCAAAACAACTATCTATTCATAATTTTAATATACAAACATTATTATATTTTGCAGATTGAACACATTTTGTTTTCATAATTTTCTCTCCAATAGTTGATACATATATTACGGATATTATATAATATCCGTACTTATAATAGCTTCGTAATAACCACAAAATTGTTTTAGATAAGACCTACACACATATACTCTCATAAGGTGAAAAGTTCACGTAAGCTATCACGTTACTGAGATAATTAGTCTTGTTTACACTAATTAACAAAACTCTACTATGTCTTCTTTTAAACTAAAAGTATGATTATTTTGATACATATATTTAACCCACAATTTCCAGCATATAAAACATGACAATTCTAATTAAATTAAAGAAAATCAATTAATATTCAATAACTACAGATCGCTCGAATATGAAAACAAAGCTACCCAGAAAACATTCGACTCACCCCAAAAACTTCCCTCCGTGTACAATTAATCATCCCTCTGAATTATACCGTCTCGTAAAACGCCATCTTTCAACGACGCCGATCGCCTTTTATATTATAATTTATTATATATGTACAAAGAGAATGAAATGCGAAACGTCTTAGTGGCCTTTCTTCTTGAAGTTTTTTACAATTTGAAAATTCACCCCTGGGGTCGAAATCGGTATCGGTTTTCCATCGATGGAAACGTCGATGAAAGTGTTACAAGATGAAAGCTTAATTTAATGAAAGGTGTAAGTATGCAAATCGCCTTGAAACAAAGTACATCTAAGCCTAAGTAAACTTCATTATTATCAGTACATGTGTCACACTTTGATGAAGATATATGAGGTTGTTTTACAATCAATTTTCCATATACATATATTCAAGTGAATTTAATTTAATTATTTTTAATTTGAAATAATTAAATTAAATTTCAATCTAAAAAAACACTAACTGAAAATTACTACATGGGCAAAAAAATTATAACATCAATTAGGTCAGTAATTTTTTTATTAGATTCATCAAAATGTCCTGTCAAATAAAATTAAATAATCACCGACGTACATAAATATTTTTCATATCCAAAAAATAATTTTTGCGTGATAATTAAAATAAACTGACCATTTAATTGAAGTTATAACTGACCATTTAATTTAAATCGCTTATCAATGTAGTCGACTAACCAGTAGGGAAAAGATACACCATTGATTTGGGGCACACCTAATTTAATAAGTAACACCATTGATTTATAGCACACCTTAAACACTGACTAACCAAAATTGTACGATATGTGTCTTCAACACTTAATTGTTTTAAATAAGAGTATATAAACTCATAACTTAGAATTTAAATAAGTCATCACCATCGACTCCGCAAGTGACAATCAGTCATCACTAGTGCTTCCAATCCCGGAAGGTTTCTTCAGCACTGGGATTGCGGTGCTGGGAATTTCCGATCCCGGGAACCCGGTGCTAGCACCGGGATTTCAAATGTATAAGAAAAAAAAGTTCAATTGCATGTTTTCATATTTCAAAAACGTTCAATTGCATTTTGCAAACTCTCCCGATGTTTCACGCAAAAAATACTCCCATATTGGCGTACTAATTTTGAGAGTTTGGCTACATTCTACATAGTTGACGGATGTTTACCAACTTTTATACATAACTTGGTAAAATTTCAGTTCAATAAATTAAAGGATTTCTTAGAAACACACAAAAAACCTTGATTCTCTAAAGTCTAAATTAAAAGTACTACTTTCGATTTAGGCAAAAAATATTGGGGTATAATATTAATAATTTTTATTACATGTAAGAAATTTCAGTCCGATTTGTTGAGTGGTTTGGGAGATAGTTTAACTCAAAAACTTAAAAAGAAAGAGGACACCTATAAGGGGAGGTACCATTTCCGGTCAACTTAAAAATTTAAAAAAAAAGTACTGTGTATCGATAAAAATTTCAGTAACCAATAAGTTTCAGTTCGATAGGACGAACAGTCCCCAAAATACACTGACTCACAATAAATATACAGACACTCGCACAGAAACACAGACAAATACACATTTTTTTCTAGATCACGTAAACGTGATCAGTGGTCGATTCTGAGTTCGAATCAGTTAAAATATGCATCAAATATCATTGCAGTTGAGCACAATATGTGCGACACAACACAGACCGTTCATACCATTTCGTGGAAACGGCAAGCCGGCGTCGAAACAGGTGGAAGAAACGGGTGGCAAACAAATGGACTATGACTTTCATTGCTTATCCCACCATTGTTCATTGTATAATGTTGGTTTATGTTTTTTTCTATTTAATTTTTGCCAGCACCGTAATCCCGGTATTCAGACTAGTTTCAGCACCGGGATTCGCGGTACCACAAAACACTTGGATTGGAAGCCTTAGTCATCACCATCTAGACTTCAAGAGTGATAGTCATCACCATCAAGACTGCGAGAGTGGTAGTCGATACCATAGAGACTCCGAGTGTAGCAGTGAACACATCAGCAGCATAACAAAGTTAAATAGTGAAACAGTTATATTGTATCTCATTTAAATTCTCCATTCCATAATTAAATCTGTCGTTTTACAAATATATCTACCAATAAGATAAATTTAACATTTTAATAATAATAAAGAAATCTTGGTTAGTTAACCAAGTAGTTTAAAAAAAAAGGAAAAACTATTTAATCTTTCATTGGAACGTGACAGTATACACAAATAACAGTCGAAACAATATTTATTGTTTGAAATTATCATTTTAATTCATATTCAATTCACCTGCTAATAATATACGGTTCACAATTTACACATCGATGACTTCAAACAGCCACGAATCGCATAAAGGCAAGCTTCAGAGACAATTTGTGTATAGCAATATTGGTAAATCCTACCTACAATCTCTAAGACCCGTTTAATTAGAGCCGGATTCACAGTAGAACGCGTACCGGCAAGATTGAATTGCACGCATACACTTTAGCGTGAAATTGACTATGCGCTTCGTATGCAATAATTATTCGGTTCAAATGCCAGATTTATGAAATTCTTGTGAAATTGTTTCCGGAACGGGGTGAAATGCGAGGGGTGAGTATTTGGCGGTGACCGGAAAAATGCACTCGAGATAGTTGCACTCTCGAGACATCAAAACTTTCAAAGATGCTCAATGTTAACTAACGCAATAGAATTCCACAAAAAAAATGTCAAGGGGTTGTTGAATGTATTTTATCCGAGGATGCTAACATTTTTTTGTGAAATTCTATTCCGTAAATTATTTATGAGCCCCTTTAAAAATTGGGACTTCTCAAAACGTATACGTTCCTATACTTTACTATAATTTAATTTGATTATTAAGAATTAATTTGAAACTGAAACATTCACTTATCGAGAAATGGGTACGGGAACGGGAATTGCATGCGTTATTGTACGATGGAACGATGGAAACAGGAACGGGAATGGATTGTATTGCAACGCAATAATTTCAAATGTTTTCGCGTCGCGACATGCGTTGTTAGGGTAAAATAAACAAATAATTGAATAATTTCAAATGTGTTTGCTGCATGTTCTTTCGACAAATGTGACAAATGGTTTCTGACAAATGGGAACGGGAACAAGAATTGCATGCGTTATTGTGGCATTGCAACGCATTCCGGGTTCAGCTAATAATATATATAAAAAGAGACGCGATGTAAATATGTATATTTGTATATATGTATGTATATAAATTGTAAATTTGTATATTTTTTAATAATAATAATATATTTATTTATTAATAGTTAATAGGAATATAAATACAAATTTTTATTTGTGTTTGACAGAAAATATCTACGTCACAAAAAAATAGACAAATCTTGTGCTTTTAAAAGGAACATATATGTACATATGTATATACTGAATTTGATGCATGAAATAAATAAAAAATTCACTTATTGATACTACATACATATGTATTATATGTATGTGTATAAATAAAATAAATATGTAAATGCAAGTCACAAAATTACAAAGCTTCGTGGTTTTCTGCAAATTTATTTATTTATATATTTTATTTATTTAATAGTTTTGGACCATTGTGGCATTACAGGAAGAACCTAATGCGCCACAATGGCCTACATTTGATAAAGATATAAAAACATTATATAAAAACAAGTAAACTGTAAATAAAGGAAAAAAAGCAAAAGCAGAAAACATCGTAAATTAAAATAATAAAAAAAAAGTAACAAAAGGAAAATAATACATCAGAGAGAAAAAAAAATTAACAAAAGTGTAAAAATCAAAAATAAAATCCATAAATCCCATTCTTTGTTTACACTGAACAAAATTAAAATAGTACATAAAAATGTACAAAGGAGAAAGAAAAAGTAAAATAAAATAAAACAAAATATGAATAAAAAATAAAATCACAGCGAGGCCCAAATGGAAGAGAGTAGATTAAGATTCCACTCATAACTCACATTCAAATTAAAAAAGTAATGATGAGCACAGGTTACCAGATAAATATGTTAAAAAAATATCCGATAATCTACGCTCCCCAAAGTGGAAAATATCACATTCAGGGACGGCAGCAACGATTTCATTGAGAAGTCGAATAGCTCTTGGAATAGGAGCCATTCGAAGAAAAAACTGTGCGAGCAGCAGGTACAACCATCTAAAATTGTATATTTGTATGTATATAAATTGTAAATTTGTATGTATATAAATTGTATATTTGTATGTATATACATACATATATCAATTGTATTTAAATGGCAGAACGCGGATATCGAAAAAATATTTTTTTCGATATCAGGAGCATATGTAATGCGAATTAGTGTAACGCGATACGCAATCCGCTATCCGTTTCGATTTCGATTTGTGGTAGCCTCGGAGCGATAGTCCCTGGGCTGCCGTCTAGGGGCGATAGCCCCGGGGTGGTGGCGTCTAGGGGTGCCGAGGGGCGGCGGCCGTGGGGGCGCCAGGGACACCGAGGGCGCTAGAGGGGCGGCGGCCCCCGAGGCACCGGGGGGCGCCCCCTCTGTACGGCAGCCTCGATTACTATTTCAGTTCCGGATCCCGAATTCTTTTTCAATCCAGGATCCTGATTCCTTTTTCATTTCCGGTTCTGGTTTGCTTTTTGTTTCAGATACGGACTACATTTTCCAATTAATTATTATAATACGTATTGTAACTTTATTTTAAATCATGTATCAATTTGTTTCCGAAACCACCCGTTGAAATTTCACGACGCTGCAGTATTACATGAACATATGATTTGACGACTTTTACATAGTTAAATGTAGTTTTTTAAATAAAACGTGGAAATAAGGCTTTTATTTTACCTTAATGTAATAAAAGAAAAAAAATCGACTATCAAAATAAATTCATTGTTCCGATCCGATTCGGATCTTTAGAATTCACTAAATCAAAGTATAAAGGTATTCCTTAAATTATATTAAATCGTACGTTATGTACATATATACATACATATATATGTATACTTTGATCTATTTAAAGGTTCTATTTTAATATACTACAAATATATATATGCATATGTATATGAATATATGAAATATCAATTCTGATAAAACTTCAACACCATTTAATTCCTACAAAAACGTAATTTAAATAATATTCGGTATTTGAATAGTATCTAAAATCATATGCAAAATTATGCAATATATCAGGCTATCTTTAGAAAGTTAAGAAGTTTAAATGCAACCTTCAAAAATGAAGCAGAATGAGAGCTAAGATTAATTGTAATCCATAATTTAAAAGTTTTACTTGAAACCTTCTAAATATGATGATAAATTAAACACAATTAATCAACGCCGATACATAAAATTCAGCCTCTAACAGACATTCTTTATATATTATGATAAAAAAAAATAATAACTGAGTAAAATTCAAAAAAGCATTTGCTAGTAACATATGCATACATATTACATACATACATATATACCTATACAATATCACATCTATGTTTTTATAATAAAGGGGTGGCTCGAAATGGCATTTAATTAAATATATTTGAAACTTTTGCATTGCTGGAATTATTGATGATTTGATTTTCAAAGTATCGTCTCTCTCGAAACAATGTAAAATTGTTGTCAGTTTCGTCACGCTCTGCTTTCGCTCATCGCAGACGTCGCGAATGACGTGATCTATACCTGTGCGTGTTGAAACTTCTCAAACTTGATACTTTGAATCAACATTTGAATAAATTGATCCATGCTCAATTTGACAGGCTAATTTGATCTGAGAAACTATCGTCAAACATATAGAAGGACAGACATTATATTAAAAACATATACATATATACCTGTATGTACCTGTATATGTATATCATAAATTTTTAATTTTGTGAAATTGTCATAAAAGTGAATAATTCACGGGCGGTGCTATTACTAGCCTCGTATTAGCTCAGATTTTTTCGTCTGACAAAATTTGGGTTCTTATCCAGTCGTTTTCAAACTTTGCCATTTTGCTAAGGTTTGTTCATCAATATATGTGGAAATTACGATGGTGAAAAATAATCGTAATAGACACGTTTGAAAATACTCCATTATCATACTCCGTGTTTATCCACACTCGTCTTTTTCCTTTTTCGCCACCCTCTTGCAATTAATCAGTTTTATTATAAAAATCATGAATTTAACTTACATTATAAATAAAATCGTTGAATTGCACGTATTTTTATGTGTTTATTTTCTTCTGTTTGTATATTTTAAGTATTTATACAATTCAGCGAAAATTGAGATGCTAAATAATTTAAAATTTTGAGAAAAAGATAGGACAGGGCTGCCAATTTGTTGGAACCGTTTCAATGAAATCAAATAAATTGACAAGATCTGATTGAGTCACATATCCAAGGTCTGGCCAGCAGTACACACCAAGGATCGAACTCGTGACTCATCATTGATATATGCTGCTGGTTATCTAATATATATTTTGGAAAGAGACTTTTAAGATGTAACCTTCGTTCGTTGGGTCGTAAATCCGTGACGTCATCGAACAAATAATTCGATTTTTTTCGATTCAAAGGATTCGAAGTTCCCGGGGGCGCAGTCGCCAGGGGTGGAGTCCTAGGGGACACAGGCACCGGATTTTGGTATACATATAATTTCGTATACATATAATTTTTTATAAAAGACTTACTATAAATTTTTGTTTGTTCGTGACAGTCAATTTAATAAAAAAAAACAAATGAGTATTCAAATAAATTTATATAAAATAAAGCTATTTAAATAAATTTAATAAAATGTTTACTATTAGATTAGTCATGTTTAAGCGGTTTATATTACAAATACCGAGCGAAGCCGGGTAATACGGCTAGTATTTAACATGTATAATATTATATATTAAGGACCGGAAATGAACCAATAAAATATATAATAGAATTCCAACGAATACATTACAATCATATTATGATAGCAAAATATGAGCGTAATGAGACACGTAACGAATGTTTTCGTGTGTTTATTATTTTTTGATAGGTCTGTGAAGTGAGACTTGATGACGTAATGAAAAGGGATGACGATGAAGCACCCTGGATGGAGGTCTCAAGGTGACAACGATTTTCATTAGGCACGATTGTGAAAACTTGAAAATTTTCCGCTTAACTTACGAATATGAGGCTTGATCAAAAAATACAGGAACCCACGTATAAATTAGACCTTATTATGTATTCAATGAATAAATTACAATCCGTTGAATTTAATAATGATTACCTTACATCGTCTTTTATTATTTTTGACACATCAAATTTGCGATCGGTTAGGATTTTGATACTTGTAAACAATTTATAAAAAACTAAAATGATGAATTATTATTTAAATGCGAATTTTTTTTATGTAAACTTAGACTAAGTAATATTGGAGAAATGTGTATGTGGCAATGATTTAATTTCTTTTGTTTTAATTTCCTTTATTACTGCTTTAAAGTGGAATAGGGACTGCCGGTCGTGTGGCGCAGTGCAACTGGTCACATCACTGAATCAGTAATGAGCTGATAACAACTACACAAAGCCAAAGATAACTGACCGTAGCCCTCTATTTATGTATATGTATGTATGTAACCTTAGTAGGTTGGTTCGTAGACAACACATTCGATTTTTTTTTTCGATTCAAGAATTCGAAGTCCCCGGGAGCGAAGGCGCCGGATTCTGGTATACATATAATTTCAAAAGAGACTTAATATATATGTTTGTTTGTTCGTAATAGTCAATTTAATAAAACAGTATTCAAATAAATTTATAAAAAAAAAAACTATTAAAATAAATTAAATAAAATGCTTACTATTAGATTAGTCATGTTTAAGCGGTTTATATTACAAATACCGAGCGAAGCCGAGTACAATCACTGGTACTATATTACATTAATGTGGAGAGTGGCCATAACAATATGAAGATTGTCCAAATATAAATTTTTAATGTAAACTATAACAATACAGAAACGCATGTTGAGATTCAGTCAAAAGCAAAAATTATTTTTTCACATATCATAATATATGTATACATTCTCTGTATGTTTTGATCACGATTCGTTAACCTATGTATGCCCACGCACAATATTATGGGGTCTACGTGACGAGCCAGAATGTAAAATTACAGAAAACACAAATATCGGAAGGCAAAGATCGAAAATCGAAAGATCTTAAGTCGAAAGATAAAAAAAGGGTGCATGGTAAACGGTACATACTCACTTAATTTGCGCGAGCAGGGTACAACAGGAACAAGAGAAACAGGCTTTTCCTCCCGTATTCTGCGCACGCACATTAACATATGACTTTATTTTATATATGTAAATGTAATGTAAGGTAATTTATAGGCGCGTACGCACTTATTAATCGTAAAAAAATGAGTGCGCACATTACACGCTCACCGATCCAACCCGTTCACCCGTTCGAAATGATGAATGAATGTGTGAATGTGTCTTCGTGAATGTGTGATGTGTATATATGTGTACACTCCCGTCGCACATGCCTGTCGTCAAATGACGCTCCTCCACTTCCCCGCTACCACGCTTCCCCGCGTCTCGAATACTTTGCTCTGATTGGATGTGTGTCCACGCGTCTGCCACATACCCACACACATAGTCGCATATCCACACACGTCACGCCCGTTTTTATATACATACATAATATAAAAGACACGTAGGCCATGAAGACTCGTCAAAAATTCTGCTAGAGGGCGACACGGTTGCTCGACGCCATTATGCGCGCCCGCTGCAGAAGTTCGCATATTTTTTTGTATTTGCATTTTTTCTACACTTTTACCATCTGCATTTGGTCCATTTCCGAGATGATGGCGGAGAGGAGGCGCAAAAATATTTACGGCTTCAGTCTCAACGTAAAAGCACTTCGACTTGCGATTACTCGCGCAATAAAAATGTGCATATACCGGATGTGACACTATATTTTTATATTTTTAGCACGAACGTACACATGCTTCAGGAAATCGCTTCAGGTGTGTGTATTTTTATGAGGAAGTACTTTAATGTATCTTTTTCATATTGAGTATACAAAGACAAAATGACGTACAAGCCTCAGCATTGCCTACTCAGTTTACCAATTGATCGGAGTTGGATTTCATCTGGTTGATTTCAAAAGTTTTCAAATTTTATCTATACAAAATCTACCCTGCATCATTCAAATCGTTGGCATATTACGTATAATATCACTATATTTAATGAGTCCTATGACATTCTTTAACTATAAAAGTTGTCCATTTATTAATATAAAAGTGGTACATATAACGTTATTATGGCACTCATTATAAATGATGAAAATATGATGGCACTTAAAACGTTTAGATATTTTTTTCTAGTATCCAAGATTTAATATTTCTGATTGAATGATAATAATACCTCGCAGAAGAATCGAAGTTTATTAATTAATTTTGCAAGAATGAATTATGCACTATTTCTTTAATTTGATGGCACTTGAAACTTTGTGGTATGGCACTCCTCATATGTATATTTGATTTTTATTTTTAAATGCTTTTAGGTAAGAGTAAGTTTCATCAGGGCCATTTTGATTGAGCTATATTAACTAAGACATTATGACCGAGCTATTAAAATGTTCGTGTCAAATAAATACATACAAATGTACATATGTTATATATCATACATTTACATTGCATTGTAATTTTTTTTTATTTTCGATATATTTTTCTTTGTTTTTTTGTATTTTTTTATTTTGATAACTTTGCAATACCTTTGTTATATATTTGGTAAATAAACATTTGCATTTCAAATAATATACTACTGTATAACATGTATCTACAAATGATATGTACATATAGGTATATATGTTGATTAATACTTGTTTTTTTTGCTATGAAAATCTACAGTTTTTCAATGAGAAACATTTACGAACAAACTTTCATACAAAGTTCAATTTTTAGCTTTTTATTTAAATTTTTTTGGCTCATGAAATGCCAGTCAATCTGTCTCATGTATATGTATATATGTATATAAATACATACGTACATACATATATGTATAAACATATGTATATAAAATTTAAAGTTTGTAATTTTATCTACATATGTACATACATACATACATCATATTTAAATATATACATCATATTTAAAATTTAAGACTTACATTAATAAATAAAAATAAATTTACAATATTGGTTCTTTATAATTTAGGAGATACCTTATATGCATGAACATTTAATAATTTAATTATTTTATTCAAACAAATTATCAACATTATTTATACCCGACTATAAAGCCTTGATTTATGAATTGAAATCATATTATGTACATACGTACTAGGGATTCCAAATATTCGAATATATTCGAATATCGAATATCGAATAGTAGCTTTAGATTATTTATTTATAGTTTTGAGAATTTAAAATTATTATCATAAGAGAATCATTATCCGGAACATCAAATAGAACTAAATGTGCTGTAGATTGAAAATAAAAAAATAAGTTCGTATAAAAAGTATTCGAATATTTGGATTTGGGATCCCTAGTAAGTATGTACATATAAATATACGACATACGTGTGTTCTAAATATGATTGATTATTTGATTCAAAAACACACCCACACAGTCTCTATATTTAGAAAAATTGCTATCAATTTTAATCAATATACTATTGATGAAAATTGATAGCTTCGGAACGTTGACGCGGAAAATTTCATCAATTATGATAATTTTTAAGACAACAGACGCATGCAAATTTGAGCACGGCCACGTCTAGACGACGAATGAACTTTTGATGCACCGCCACTGAAATAAAAAGTCAAAAAGAGTGAGGTTTTCGCAAAAAAGTTGTTAAAAATCTTAGCATATCGGATCGTCGTCGTCACACAATCGTCGTCTTGTATTTCCCGAACTGTATTGAAGTGCTTATTATGCAGATGAGCGTGGAAACCCCAAGGCACTATTGCATTATTCAACGACACCCGTCGGAAAAACCGTGACGGTGTTTTCCTTGTTCCTCTGTCGTGAGATTAAATATTGCATCGATTTAAGGGATGTTTTTTTTTCTTGGACGCCTTCGAATTTGCATCGTCGCTTTTCTTGTCGAAGACTTTGAAAATGACACTTTTTATTTTTGTTTGAAAAATTCATATCTACATAATTTACAAATTGACATGAATTAAATTAAATTCGTTCTAGATAAAACGTGGCAACTATGTATATAGCACGCATGTGAAAAGCATTTATTTATTTATTTATTGACATATTTGCTACAGTGACATTACAGATTATTCAATAAATACTATCATCATATATGTATATGTATAATATCGCTATTCTGTGTGTATGTCTAAGATAACGCTCGCCATACTATGACGGGCTGAAAACCAGACTGGTACAAGTGACATTTAAAAAAAAATCTGGTTTAAGTGCTAAAATAATAGCATATATGAAATGTTATTATTTTAGCACTTAAACCAGCTTTCTTTAAAAATGTCACTTGTACCAGCCTGGTTTTCAGCCCGTACTATAATAGTCGTTTAGATTCGACATACATACATACATACATATATACGTAACATATGTATGTATGTCTAAACCACTGCCAAAACGTATATACGAATAGCATAACAAAAGAAAAAACTTCTTTATATACTGATCGCTACTAATGTTTCCTCTAGGCTGAGAATTTACCGCCATCTATTGACAATTTATTTAATTAATTTTTCTATTGGTGTTTTATATTGTTTATATATACATAGGTAGCTTTTACCATTTTTTTTCATATTAAACAATTAAATATAAATATTAAATTAAATATATTTAAAAGGTATATGAAAACAACTCGACCACGTGCAGATCAAACACAGGACCGAAACATTTCTTTTATTTTTTTTTTATTTAATAACTTAATATACCAACACCAATGCGATGATATTTCATCGGGTACAACACTAGTATATAAGAATACAGACATATGTACATATAAGCATAATACAAATACTACATATATATAAAAATTACCGAGACATCTACATATGTTATAGATAACAAACTTCTGAAATCACATTCAAATTTAAGTAACATAGTGGGTAGTGGTATTTTGCCAATTTGATGGGGGAACCGCTTCAACAATGAGATCAGATAAATTGGAAAACTCTAATAAGAAACGATTGACTTGGCGTCACAAATATCTAAATCTGACCAGCAGCATTTAAGGTTATACTCAGAATAAATAAATTATTTTAATCAAGAACAGCTCATGGGGTCGAAACTGGCAACCTCTCGGTGCTTAGTATCAACGCGACTAATGAACCACGCTGCTGGCTGATAATGGCTTATAAAATGATAATAATATTTGACTTCGAATTTAAGAGAGTGGGGGGGGGGGGTGGATAACGATACAAATCAAGAGTTGTATGTATTTAAAACCTAACATATATTGGATAGGAACCCGTTTTCGTAAGGAAACCACCCTCAAAATGTTACACATTAAAAAATAAAAAAAATAGAAAAAGAACAATTAACTTAAATCTTGCTTGTTTTGTTCTCTAAAGTAAATGAGAGGGGTGGAGATTTAATTTACTAAGAATGGATCCTAATTTTGGAAAAAAAAATTGCGTCTCTTTTAAAAGGCTAAAGGTTTATTTATAATGCTGTATTAAAAAATATGTAAGAAATGATTTTAATATTTTTAGGTTTAAGTCAGTCACTGCTGTTCCTGGTTGGTTATTATAAATGTTTATCGAATTAAATTTGCATAAATGGTAAATCTTCCGTATATCATTCATATTCCGGCTATTAATCAATTTAATTTTTGCACGTGCAAAAAGATCGCATTCATATAATAAATCCGCTTTCGATTTATATCGAATATATTGAAACGAAGATTAGTGCAATTTAATGGCCCATATTTCAAATGAGTAATATTCAATTTGACTGATTGAAATTGAAATAGTTTCAATCAATGTAATATACGTATACATTCAATATGTTATTACGGACACCCAAAAGCATTTTTTTGTTGAGGCTTGGTATATTTTAATAACGAATTTCCATTTCGATCTAAAGTAATTAGTGAATGCTCGCAAAAGCGGTGCTTTTCGTTCACGATTCGAACGATTTGATTATAATGATCATATATACGGCAAAACGTGTTTAAAAATTGCACGTTTTACACTTGATAGGATTTCTTTTATATGTATGTAGGCTTCAAAAAGTTTGGAATTTGTAAAAGAAAATTCTCGATAAAACGAAAATCGATAAAGTTGTTTTTTAGCACCGTGAAAGTCGTTAGGTGGAGGAAAACTCATACTTTTTAATATACGATCGTGCCTTTATACATAAAATGGTGAATTTTACACGGAGAATGAGAAAATTAGCACTCTTGCTTGAATGGAATGAAGCGTTCAAGTAATCGAAAGAAAACTCGCATACTAAAACCAAATGTTGAATAAAGCATGACAAAAACTGTGACCCGTTTTCGTCCAATGGTACAAGAAACAACTGTTTGCATCTCAAATGCAATTCCAAGATAAGGCTTTTGAACCAGTAACACAAGCCAAAACTTAGCCTCACACGTTGGATTAAGTGTCAGCTTATTTTAATATGAAATGAACATTCAAATGTATAAAATCAACCAGTGAAAAACTTTTCCTCGACTTTAATTGAATCATCTTGTACCATATGTCACAGCTTTTACGTATGTGGAGAGAGACTTTCGTGTAAGAACTTTTTTGCACATTATTCATTCTATAACATAATACGCGTATAAAACTGTATGACCTAGACATAATAAATATCCACGACGTGTAGACTAAAGGTCGCATAATTCTCCTTTATTATATTATCTTAATTTTATCAAGCGTTTCGTGTGCTCGTATTTCTGTAATCAGAGTTGAATATAGACGGGCACGTATTCGTATCATTCGTTCCATAGTAATTAGTTGGGCTATTCCGAAACGGAGGCTTTCAGAAGGGAAACCTCCCTCGAATTTTCCAGAATTGTATCGGTGGAAATTGAAGAATTATTTGGCCCGAATATACATATATATCAGTGTGTACGATTCTCAGAATACGCATATATGTAAGTGTAACAATGCTCGATCTCTATAACGAGCTGGGGATTATTTATATTATACACATTTAGGTATACCTCGGGAGAAAGCTGCAAAGATTAATAAGATTTCGCTAATTCATGATTGCTAAGTGGCATTTTAAGCCTCGCAATTTCTTCTCCTTTGTTTACGTGCGTAAACAAGTTCCCTGTCCGGAAATAGCCAGCTTGATAAACTTTAATTTAGATACGAGGGAAAATTCGAGTTGTACATAAATTCAACTCGCAAAGCGGAAATGACAGTCTTTTTTGTGTAAATCTTATTAATTTTTTTCAGCGTCTAGTATTTTTAAGGATTAAATAGACATAAAGTCGTATTAAGTAGACACGAAATTGAATCGTCATATAAATTTAATATTTAAATTATTTTTTCATATAAAGACTTAGATGTATAACACTGTTCGACACGAAAAATGGTTCAGAAACGAGATATGCCTTTTCTTATAGATCTATAGAATCTGGTAATAAAAAATGTTGATTGGCTCGAGATTCGGAGATATATGTGTTTTTTTAAATCGCGTGATTTTTCTATTTATATTGGAGTTGTTCGGTCGATGTCTCAAAATCTGTCATTTTCCTGTTCAAAATGAATATTGGAATCTATTATCAGGTATTTTATCTTTCATTTGTAGTACTTTTCAGCTTTCAAAACTCTCCAAGTAGTCGTCCAGTTCAAATCAAAAGTCAAAAGTACGTATTTTCACTTGTAATTGATCAAATTCTGCTCAAGTGGGTTTTAAGTTTTAAAAAATAGGCTTTTATCGAAATTTTTTCATCTACGTTCTTAATTAGAGTGCCGGGAGTTATTTTATACATGTATATCAAATTCAGTGGTTAAATCTGTAAACTTAAATTTGCTTTGCTTAGTGAGCAAATCAATAAAAAAATAAACGATCATTCATATTTAAATAGTAAATGTTTTTTAAATAATAAATAAATAAAATATAAATATAAACGGTTTTTAATATATTCCTCAAAAATTGATCTTCGTCCTTGTATTATGAATATTCTTATTGCAGTTTAAACTTTTCCTAACATTAACCACTCCATAATCTAAAAAATAATCTGTAATTATTTTATTGGATTTATCATTTTTGAAGTGTGAAAGAAAAACCTCTCGGGTAAGTGATTTTATTTAACGTGAAGAGGTTTTTCATTAGATAATAAAATTATAATGGATATTTATTATTTTATATACTTCAATTACAATATATTGCCTATCATACTTCTCGTTTCCAATATGAATACAATGGAAACAATTTAAACCAAAATTACTCGTATTTTATTCATTTTCAAATGAAAATTGTTCCTATTCTAGTAGGTCTATTTCATAGATCGTTTCATTCAAAACAATAAAGCTCTCTATTCATTATTTAAATAGTTCAATATAAACAGTTACTAACAGAATTTTAGCATTTCAACGTTTATATCTGAACAGCGTTACCACAAAAGAGTCCAGATTAAATCCAACAATGTGAAAGTATGCATTAATATCTTACAATCTATGATAAATTTCCAACGGAATGGACGTTCAGTCGCATAGAAAAGATATTGAATTTTTCATTCAGGCTGCAATATTTATTACCTTGGACAATGAATAGATATTAATATGAAAAACGGAGCGTAAATTATATTATTCGATAGATCTAATCGGAAAACGGTCCTTTGGCTAAAGACCACCGCACCGTAGATATTTTCATTCGCTTTTCCATTTTGTCGAACAAACGAGCTGAAATAACACGAGCTCTCTGTGTGTCGAGGTGGGGTTTTTTTAGCCCCGGCTTCTAAAAGTGCGTTCGCAACACGCCATTAGTAGGGTTAGGGGTTGTAAGGATGGGTGAAAAGCCATGTTTGTGTGTAAATTACGCGTAATGGAGAACCCCGCTCAAGCTGGGAAATACCTCTGTTATAATAATTTAAAGCTCGGAAAATGTCAAAGACTCGACCTTAGAATGACACCTTGTTTTCCGGTATTTCAGAAAGGAAAATCCTGTTTTGGTTTTTTGCGTAAAAAATATTTTCGCCCGTTTTAATTTACTTAAATGAAATTTATATAGTGTGTGACCGAGTATTGTTATATTCATTTTTATCGCTGATGATGATAATGTAATTATTGTTGATAATGTAAGTATCATTCTGACATTATTCTATATTTTCATACGAAAATGAAAAGTTTTCCATACATATTTTATATACATTTTAGCACATGCAAATATGATTAACTAAACAATTTTTTTGTTCATTTCAACCACTAAAGTTGAACACTGACAAGTGCATTTTATTTCATAGGCTTTTTGACTACGAAATTTACCGTAGATAAAGACCATAGGAGAGACAAATCTCTTGATTAGATTTAAAAAATATATTTTCGATCAAAATCAGTGCTTAATTTTAGAATTTTGGTATATTTACTACTAATAGGACCCATATATGAAATAATAATAATAATAATAATAATAGCTTTTATTCCAGACGATGAGGAGAATAGTGCAATTCCCAACGCCCATATAAATAATATATAGATAATAAAAAAAAAGTATTGAAAAATAGTAAACAAAAAATAAATAAATAAATACATAAGTAAATATATAAATATTACTGATAATAAATAATAATAATAATAAATAATAATAATAATAAATAATAATAATAATAAATAATAATAATAATAATTATAATAAATAAATAATAATAAATAAGTCTAATAATAATAAATAATAATAATTTTATGTCTATTCAAGGCGGTCGGTGTAGCAGTTCCATCCATCGAACATACAATGAAGAATGCAAATGAGAAGATGCAGCAGCAAGAAGACAATTAGGCGACAAAAATATACGAAGACGTAGAGAGGCCGCTCTCATCCTGAGAATGGCTTCAAAATGAGGCACATGCCCTTCTACAAACATTTGCGACGCGCTACAGCTCCTAGGTAACCCGAAAAGAGCACGGTAACAGTTGTTGTATTGTACCTTTATCTTCCTCATCGTCTCCCGCTTGTATCTGGTCCATAATTCACCAGTATAGAGGCTAGTACAAAAGGACATAAATAATTGTCTCTTAACCTCTACACTGGAGTGGAAAAATCGTCTAGCCAGCATATTTGCCCTTACACAAATGGCTCTTCTTTGTCTTTCGATGTCACGGTCATCAGATAGATCCTCCGTCAGCAAGTGTCCCAGATACTTGACTTCCCTAACAGTTTCAAGATTACGCCCATCTAAAATAATGTTGGGGACGAAATGAGGACCTCGACCGTATCGGAAAATCAATACCATGGATTTACTCGTATTATACCGCATATTATGTTCTGCAGCATAACTCGAGCAAACTTCCAGGAGGCGATTCAGAGCTGACGGAGAAGGCGCCAAGATCACCATGTCATCCGCATAGCTGATGTGGTTACTGCATATTCCTCCTATGTGGCAACCAACTCCAGTCTGTCGAAGGCGATGTGAAAGTTCATCCATGTAAAGGTTGAATAAGCCAGGAGACATTGACCCACCCTGTCTAACCCCGCACTTCAAAGAAGCGGGATCAGAGTATGAATTCCCCCAGCGTACATGGCTGAACTGATTCCGGTGCCAGGATGCTAAAAACCTCACGATTTGACTTGGAGCTCCCCTTTTTAACAGTTTGGACCAAAGTACATCATGATCCACTCGATCGAAGGCCTTGGATAAGTCTAGAAAACAGGCGTATACGGAAGTTTTTCGCGATGTATAAAAATCCACTACCTGTTTTAAAGTGTAGATGGCCATGTCCGTCGACGAGTGCTTCTTGAATCCAAACTGCTCATCAGCTGACAAAAGGTAGCCACTTAATCTGCAACTCAATATCTTCTCTAGAATTTTAGATAAAATGGTGGCTAGAGCAATAGGACGATAGCTGTCAATGACTGAAGCATCAAGCTTTGATGACTTGAGGACAGGAACAATAGTCGTCCTTGAAAACTCTTCAGGTACATGTTCATGCAAAATCATCACATTGAAAAGCCTTGCTAATATGATGAAGAAATTCTTACCACTATGCAGAACATGATCCGTACTAATGCTGTCCCAACCAGTTGCTTTCCCTCCAGACATTGACCTTAACGCAGTTTCAACTTCTTCGCCAGTTATGACGAAAAACGAATCTTCTGAGATAGACATAACCATATCAGCCCTGCCCATCAAATCCGAAACAGACTCTTTGAAATGCTTGCTAAACATATTGGCAATACTCCGATGGTTGTAGATTCCATTAATATTTTATTTTTATTTTATTTTATTTTAAAAAATCAATACCACAGAGACTTGACAGGTTGCCCCAAAGCGTCAATGTGATTTTAATACAAATAATAAAAATCATAAAAATTACAAAAAAAAACATCATAAAAAAAATAATAAAAATCATAAATAAAAAAAAACATAAGAAAATAATAAAAATCATAAATAAAAAAAAAAAAAAAAATAAAAAAATAATAAAAATCAAGTAAAAAATATGTACACAAAATAAAAACAAAGAAATAAGATTGAAAAATTTATATCGTGCTATTTAGGATGTGTTCCACCAACTCAACATAACTGGCATCGAATAGGTCCAAGTAATGTGCCAGTAAGTTAAGGAGTCGAACAGCTCTCGAGAGGGGGGAGTTCATGAGCACGTTTGATTTAGCCCTAATTGGTAAAAATATATCATGTTTTCTTAAAACTCTACGATTTTCCGGGGCCCAGAATTTTAGTTTCTCCAGGATAGTGGGATTGTGAATCTCTCCTCTAAGTAATTTTACGAAATGTTTCCCAAGAAATAAATCTCTTCTCTTTGCCAGGGAGTTGAAACCCAAAGATCCCAAGACAAAGGCACTAGGGAACAGATATGGATAAAATCCAAATGTCTTCAGATATAAAAATCTAAGGAATTTCCTTTGGACTCGTTCCAACATTAGAGAGTAACGAAGTTGATAGGGAGACCATATAATGGAGCCAAACTCGAGCACACTGCGAACTAATGTACAATATAAGAGACGAATGGCAGTGAGCCCTAGTTCGGACGAATTACGGATTACGAATCCAAGGATTTTTGTTGCCCTATCACAGATATTCTCAATGTGAATGTTGAAACTCCAACTATTTTCGAAGACTATTCCCAGATCAGATATAAATAATTCTCTCTGAAGAAGAGAATCATGAAATTTATACGGATATTTAATAGGAGAACGAGATCGAGAGTAAGAAATGACCCGACACTTTAGGATATTGAAGGGAAGTTTATTAACATTAGCCCATTCATAAATAGAATTCAAATCCTCTTGCAAATAAAGAGCGTCAGGTAAATCAATTATTCTCTTATAGATTTTTAAGTCATCCGCATATAATAAAAATTTAGAATGGTGAATAGAAGATTGAATATCGTTGATAAATATTAGGAATAATAAAGGGCCAAGATTTGATCCTTGGGGAATCCCAGAAGTGGCAACATACTCATAAGAAAAGCAACTCCCAAACTTAACGAATTGACGTCGATCCTGTAAATAAGAAATAAAAAGACCAACAAGATTATAAGTAAATCCAATAAAACTTAATTTACTAACCAAAATTTTATGATCAACTTTATCAAACGCCTTCTCAAAATCAGTATATATTACATCCATTTGATTATTACAATCCAAAGTGCTGGTTATGTCATTAGAGAAACATAACAAGTTGGTAATGGCTGATCTGGCCGGACGAAAGCCATGCTGCTGATCAATGAGCATACTTTGAAAGTGATTAAAAATGTATCTGTGTAATATTACCTCAAACATTTTGGCTGGCGCTGACAAGATAGTTATTGGTCTGTAGTTCCTTACACAAGATTTATCGTCCTTCTTATGAATAGGAGTTACTTTAGAGCATTTCCATAAATTGGGGAATGAAGAGTTCCTTAGAATTAAATTAAAAATGAATTTTAAAGGTTCTAAGAGACTAACCTCACATCCTTTTAGGATGTAATTAGGGATGGAGTCAGGACCGGAAGAATAAATATTTTTTAACTTTAGAAAGCCATATTTCAGATCGGAAGAGTCAAGATGATTAATCGCTAAAGTGGGGAAAGTAAATTCCGAGTCATCGGTAGGTTCCATGGAATCAGTAGGATTATTGAAAACTGATTTAAAAAAGTCGGCAAATCCATTAGCAATGTTTTGATCACCCTCTAACAATCCAGAATCATTGTACATAATGGTCGACTTTACACGATTTACACGTTTAGAATTGATGAAGTTCCAGAATTTCTTAGGGTTTTTAACTATGGAACTTTCACAATCAGCTACATAAACATTATATGCATTATTAATTAATTTCTTAATTTCCGTACGTAAAATACGGAAATTATTTAAGATAAGAGGATTGCTCGATTTCTTCCAGAGTTTATGTGTTTGATATTTACTTTTTAAGAGATTAATAATTTCTTTAGTAAACCAAGGCGGATAAATCCTTTTACTCGTCACTAATCCTTTCAACCGAAAACAATCATTAAAAATAGAATATATAATGTCATAGAAATTAGAGAGGGCCAAATTAACATCTTTGCACTCATAAACTCGCTCCCATTGACAATTACAAAGAATATCATTTAAATATTTGAAATCAACATTTGTAAATAACCATCCATTTAGGACAGAGGTATTAAGACAGTTATTTATTAAACGAAGTGAGGAATAAGTTATAGTTAATTTTAAATGAATATCAAGAGCAGGATGATAGCTGTCTTCAGGAACCAAGGAATCAACTGAATTTGAAATAATAATATTCTGACAATCTAAATTTGTTAATAGAAAATCCAACATGGAATTATTAAAATAGTTTCGAATAGTATTAATTTGTTTTAAGTTGAATAAAGATATAAAAAAATTAAGGTCATCAGGAAAACAGTTAGAAGAATTCAGATTAAAATCTCCAGATATAAAAATGCGACCATTACTTAAATATGAATAATTAGATATAATTAAATCAAAAAATCGCTTATAAATATTTGGTGGAGATCTTGGTGGAAAATAAATAGTACATATGTATATAAAAAAAGGAATGTTAACAAATCTTAGTTTTAGCCATACACATTCATGAATGTCCTCAAGATGACTAAGTCTTTCAACCGAAATAATATTTGTATTTTTAACTGCTAGAAGAACACCACCACCTCTGGCAGATCTATCATGGCGATATATATTGAAACTGCTGTCAAGTACTTCGGCATCATGTACAGATGAGTTTAGCCATGTTTCAGTAATAGCAAGGACGTCAATAGATCTAGAAGCGGCGTTGTTGTAGAATTCCTTGAGTTTTGTATTTAAACCCCGCACATTTTGATAATAAAGTTTAATGTTACGGGTCACGGGTTTGGGCAATCGGTTTCGAAGAGATTTTTTTGAGAAATAACCATTCTCTTATGCCAGTACCCATAGGCCAAAATTCAGGATTGATAATTATATTAAAAGTTTCAGTATCTACACTAATTTTAAATGACGAGCACATGTCAGTTTTAGCAACCTGAGAAACGTTGATTCTTTTATTTTTAATTTTATTTAATATGAACTGTTTCACAGTATCACAAGTGCAGTTATTTGCCAAATTAAAAACGTGTACATTCTTCAATTTCGGAATAGTGGCCACCTGTAAAGTTTTATCAGGTGCTCCAGATCCACGAGTGTATGGCAGTCTCCCGGAAGAAGTCCCAGCGACCTGACTGAACGAATTTGAAGGATCTACAGTAGAAGCAGAAGCAGGAGCACAAGAGACAGGAACATAATCAGATGTTGAAGCAGAAGCTGATGTAAGTGTAGCTGAAGATGAAGATGGCAGAGGTGAAGCAGTAGAAGATAGCGCTGCGACCTGACTGTAAGATTTCGCAGGTTTTATAGGAGAAGGAGGAGAAGCAGAAACAGAAACAGTAGAAGCAGAAACAGTAGCACACCCAGGAGTAGATGCTGAAGCTAAAGCAGACGCGAGTGAAGTTGAAGCTGAATAAGGCGGAGGTGAAACGGTAGAGGATGCCGCTATAACGTCATACGGGCATCTGACAGGTGTTTGTTTATGTACTGTAGTATTGTTACATTCAGTTGACAGTGTGGAGAGTTCTCGTAATGTTACCTCGCCCGATTGCAGAGTTGTAGGTTCAACAAAAACAGCTGGAGCCAGAGCTGCTGGAAAGGGACGACACATCATCCTCTTTATTTCACCGACATCAGTGTGGATAGTCTGGAGGGACTCCACAGCGATTTTTAGCGAGGCCAGGTTATTAAAAGCGACGCGTGCGATGGATACTATATTTTTAATTTCGTCGCTGATGTATCGCACCCTGTCCTTGGTAAGGACATTGGCACCAGATCCTTTTTTTGAAAGGTCCGCGAGTATTCTCTGGCTTATAGTAACAATATCCTCCATGGTAGAATGCGAACGATTTAACACGTCCAGACACAACGATAGCACAAAGTAAAAAAAAATAAAAAAATGTACCGGGATAGTACTGTTTACTGCTAAAATAGCATTTGTAGCATTCCAAAATTGCTTGAAGTCTTTATTTCTATGATATAGAGCTATCTTGTCCATAACACTTTGATTAGCGTTGCGTTGACATACCTTCAGTGCAATTTTAAAAACATGCCTAGCATGACGACGTCGGTCGGCAATTTCTCCTGTAGAAGGGCGGCCCGCTGCGACCCATTCTATAAATGAGTTCCTCGAATCTAGGTAGCGTGCCGCTACCTGATCGTTCCAACCAGGAACCACCTTAAACCTCTTATCATTATACTGATGCGTTGGTGAAGAAAATGATGTCGAAGCGGCATTTCTCAACACATCTACAATCGAATGATAGAGGTAATTAATGGAAGTCCTATGCTCAGTATCAGTGCATTTTCTCAAATTGCAATTTTGAAGATTATTATCACATACAATACGATCCAAAGAGTTAATTATTTCTAGTGAATATGCAATTATGTTGGAAGGGTTGCGTGGCATCCAAGTTGCAATGTCGCGATGACGATAATTGTGATATGGTTTCGAACGATTCAGACCATTCGAAGCAATTATAACAAAAAGCGGACGATGATCTGACCATACTACGTCAGTGTGGACTTTAAAATCTTGAATGGATCCTAAAATTCCTTCAGATGTGATACAGTGATCCAACCACCGTAAGGAGCCGTGTGCGTCACTAACATATGTAAATGTATCAGATGGAAGACACGCATAATCTTGAATCCTCAAATGATTTTCTTCACAGAAGGATAGTAGTTCGTTCCAAAATAAAGAGCCAGGATGAGCATTAAAATCACCCATGACAATAAAATTCGAGCGACTATGATCTTCGATAGCGGCATTAACAATGCCCAAGCAAGTAGTAAAATCTTCAAAGTTTTCTGGTTTTGCCGTCGGCATATATACATTAATAATTAACAATTCAATATCACCTTGCTGAAGTTTAATGCAAAGTAATCTCGGATTATGAAGGTCAATTTGGGTGACTGTAAAAGTTTTTTTGTACAATATACCAACACCACCATAGGGACGTCCAACTAAAGGTCCATTACCGCTGTCCACTGCAGATGTACCAGTGCCTTCAAATGATGGATGGAATCTTCTCAAGTATACAGTTTCAAATTCTAAAAACCATGTTTCTTGTAACAAAATAACGTCGGCCTCATTACATAGTTTGGAAATGTAGGATTCAGTACGTCGAAAAGAGCGACAATTATAGCTGACGATTGTTATTGTTTTGTCCCCCATTAATATAGTTTTTTCGGAAACGTCGGAAAACAATTCCGGTCGGCTATAAATCTTGCACGAGCAGTTTTGTTGCATTCGTGGCTTCAGTTGCAACAATGAAAGACTTGAAACCACATTTTGTTCGAGATGGTAGTTCTTTTAAGGTGAATTTGAAATTTACTTTTTTCTTTAAATATGTACTAATTATTTCGACATTCGTCTCTAACGAGAATCTAGAGATGTAAATTTCAGATTCTGGAATAACAGCTTGCAATTCAGAATCCTTGCAAGTGCCTCTTAAGTTGGCACTTCGTCTAATGTTTTTTTTCGTTTTAACTAATTTGAAATTATCGTTGTTATCATTTTCAGCTAGTGGAGCGCCAGCACTGGTTGACACTCCCTGATTGTTTGCATCGTTCGATGTAACATTTTTCGAAGCGCCGCCACTGGTTGACGCTCTCTGCTTGTTTACATTATTCGATGCGTTCGGCACAGGAGGTAGTTTCGATTGGCTATTATTTTTGTTGGTTTTATTAGTCTGCTTACGTACGGCATCCGCAAAGGTTCCGGTTTTTTTTAATATCTCTTCCACCAAGTTAGACGCATTCAAATCGCGATTTGAAACATCGGAAGTGATCTTGTTCATATCTTCGCGCAACTCAGCTATTGCATCCTTAATGAGAGAAATATCATTCGCCCCACCCTGAGACTTCAGAACTCTCACCTCTTCCTTCAAATCTTGAATGGCACTCAGTAGTGATGTAACATCAATCGAATTGAAAGAAACAGGAGGCAAACGTCGCAGGTTGACAGCGCCAAAATTTGGTAGAACAGACACATCTGTTTCTTTAAACATTTTAATAATGTCTTGAATACATCTTAACTTTTTTAGATCACCTTGTCGTCGTGTATCTCGCACATCAGGCAGAAGTGAAATGAGCACGTTTCTCGCCACCATCATTTCATCCTCAGTAAAGAAGTCACATATTTGGACAAGTGATACTTCATCTAGGGTGTCGATCTTATTGCGTATGAACGCCAGAACTTCGTTTATCACCACTCTACAGGCACAAATCGTGGCCATATCGGTAGAAAGGGATGAAAGGTAGGTAAACACGTCCGTCTGTGTATACCACACAACGCGAACTTAATGTTTTAATAATAAAAATAAAAATAATAAAAATATCATATTTTTTCGTGTGGTAAATTTCAAATCATTTTTGAAATTATAATATCTAATTATAAAAATAAACCTAATTTTTATCTTCTTTCTTATACATATATGTACGTATAATATAACTGTCGATAAATGAAAAATGGTTAAAAGGTTAAAAGTAGGTTGTGAAAACATTGGTGACCTAATTAGAGGCGCCATTTTCATATGAAAGAATAATTGAATATAATATATGATGTAAATTTAAATGGAAATTAATTAAATTTATACTGTTCACTTGAATAAATAAAGTTTTAATCCCAACTATTTACATATCCTTTACAGGAAAAAAATAGTATATTATGAACACTAAGATGCAAAATTAGCTGAATGAATGACTAACCGTGACATAAATGTCTTAAAATGCTTTAAATTGACAACTGAATCCATTGATTAGTACTAATTTTGACTTAAATAAAATTAACACATTTTTGGCTCATACTAAAAAAACGATCGAATAAGAGATAAAAATGACCACTGACACGAAAGCCATGTGAAACGTAAAGGAGGTAAGTAAAAATACTGTTCAATTACAAACTTTCATCTCAAACACCTGAAATCGAAATATAAATAATTCATATTCGGTTTCATGGATCAGAGTTAGTAAACTGAGTTGCCTTTTAACTGATGTCGAATCTACCCATCTCTCAGCATTTTACCCAATCCATATTTTTTTATGTTGCCATCGCACGGTTGGCCATTTGCGGCAAAAACTGTGGCGAAAGTTGAAACCCGCCCCAATAAAAGGGATATCCGAATTGCACGTAACTCTAACTAAATCTAATCGAATTGCCCAAAACTCAACAACAGATAGGAGCAAAGAGATACATAAATTTCCGACCGAAACTAACCAACCAAACGAAACGAACGAATGTATGGAGTTAACACGTTAAAACTCATAGCAAACATCTGCCCAAGCAATAGCATTAGCGCACAGTGGAGTACGATGCAAAAATACGAAAAAAAAGGATTACTTAGAGAAAGATCTGATGCCCTTAGATCTGTTTGCTAAGAATTCTTATTCTTGAAAAATAATTTGACTAACGTAGTATGGCCGAAGATGACCGGACCTATTTCAACCGTATAATTGGGAGATCTATTTAAATCGCCTCTCTCTTCCTCAATAATAGCACTAGACAAATTATTTTTTAACATGCTATGGATATCTACCATTAGCATGTTTCGGTCGTTTTATTTTTTTTGATTAGTTATTTTTTATATGAGTTAGAAGCCGCCAGACATCTTTAAAATCGCTTCTTTTTTACACCAACGAAAAGAGTCCAGCGTGCTTATTTAACGGTTGATTTTTAAAAAAATATGACGACATAAACATAGAAATTATCTTTCTCATACCGATGATGAATTTTTTTTTTAAATTTGGTCCAGTTTCAGATGAGAAAACTGGAGAATACGAAACCTCGATATATATATATATATATATATACATATTGAACCGTTTAAGAAATTGACCGTTGTTGTTCTCGTAAAGTTTTGCATATATATATATATATATATATATATATATATATATATGTATATATATATATATATATATATATATATATATATATATATATATATATATATATATATATATATATATATATATATATATATATATATATATATATATATGCAAAACTTTACGAGAACAACAACGGTCAATTTCCCGCTCCGGAATCGACACACGGCCAAAGGGTTCCTGCAGTATTGCCTAGCGAAGTAGAGGCCGCGCTAAAAACTGCAAAAAACGGTAAAACCCCAGGGGAAGATAATATTCCCATTGACTTACTAAAATGTGGCGGCCCCCCCCTAATTAATATCTTAGCTAGGCTTTTCAGCAAATGCATCCAGAACCAAGCTATACCAGAAGGATGGAATAATGTAATCATTTTAATACACAAAAAAGGCGACAAAAGCGATATCAAGAACTACCGACCCATAAGTTTACTTTCAGCGGTCTACAAGCTCTTCACGAAGGTTATTACAGAAAGGCTGAAGAATATCCTCGACGAGAACCAACCTATAGAGCAGGCAGGGTTTAGGGCAAATTTCAGCACAATGGACCACCTCCAAGTAGTTGGCGAACTAATCGAGCGCGCCAACGAATATCAACGGCCATTGTGCCTAGGTTTCGTCGATTATGAGAAAGCCTTCGATACAGTTAGTCATAATGCAGTACTTAACGCTCTACAAACACAGGGAGTGCCGGAACCCTATGTGGGACTGTTAGCTGCAATATATAAGAATGCCACAGCTTCGGTTAAAATTTTTTCAGGTACAGATAGATTTAGCATAGGAAAAGGAGTAAGACAAGGAGATACAATCTCGCCCAAGTTATTCAATGCGGTGCTTGAGGGAGTTTTCAGGAACTTGGATAGGGATACAGCCGGAGTAAGCATCAATGGTCGCTTCTTGAGTCACCTTCGGTTCGCAGACGATATAGTTTTAGTAGCTCGTGATTCAGCTGACCTACTTATCAGACTAACACAGCTGGACAGGGAAAGTAGAAAAGTAGGATTAAAAATTAACGTAGATAAGACTAAACTAATGTTCAATAGTTATTGCATGCCTGATAGCATCCCCTTAGATGATAAACCAGTAGAAGTAGTAAATAATTATTTATATTTAGGTCAAATAATTGACATGTCTGGTAGTAAAGATGAAGAAATAAAGAGACGTATGAAATTAGGATGGAGTGCATTTGGACGGATGAATGCTGTTTTTAAATCAAAAATGCCACTCTGCCTGAAGAAAAGGATCTTTGATCAATGCGTTTTGCCAGTGATGACGTATGGATGTGAAACTTGGACACCGAACGCCAAGATGCTAAATAAAATCCAATGCACTCAAAGAAGTATTAAACGCTGTATGCTTGGCATAACGAGGAAAGACAGAAAGCGGAACACGTGGGTGAGAAGTATGACAAGGGTAGTGGACATAGTGGATAGAGTGAAGATATTGAAATGGCAATGGGCGGGTCACGTAGCTAGGAGGATGGACGAAAGGTGGACAAAAGAAGTGCTTGAATGGTACCCGAGAGAAGGCAAAAGAGTAAAAGGAAGACCGCAAGGAAGATGGGTGAACGAAATTAGAAAAATGTGCGGAATGAGATGGATGAGTGTTTCGCAAAACAGAGACGAGTGGAAGCGTGTTGGAGAGGCCTTCATCCAGCAGTGGATGGCGAATGGCTGTAAATGATGATGATATATATATATATAAATATATATATATATATATATATATATATATATATATATATATATATATATATATATATATATATATATATCAAAGAAAGGAACGGCAACAAAATTAACGTTTCGGGTATCCAGCCCTCTTAATCACACAATAAATGCTGTGAAGCGACTTTGGCCTTTTATTTGGATCCTCCACCCACCCATACGCAACAATATCGAAAGAATAGCTTAAATGTTTTATTTTTTATCAAACTGAATAGATATATTGTACGTTTGCATTTCAGAAAATATACTACATAGCTTGTGCAACCGATGGGGTTGTTTCAATGGTTGGCAAATATCGAGGATTTATCGCATATCTGAAAAAAGAAGTGCCAAATATTTTTTTAAATAAGGTTGGGAAGGCGTTTACATGGGTCTCTTAATATTATAATAAAAACAATAAATTTCATTGAATCAAGCCCACTTTAAGATCGCCTTTTTCGACAAATATGTGAGGAAAACAAGGAGGATTTGTAGCGCCTTCTATTACACACAGAAGTTCGTTGGTTATCAAAGATTGTCTTAATCATGTTGTTATACTTTGGAACAGTATTGTGTCCTTTATTTGTTTTATTTTTTTATTTAATCAATCAAAATACACTCTTCATTGCAGATCGCTCCAATGCGACGAGTGTACTATACACATCAAGAAATTATATATATTTTAATACATAATCATTACATAATTCGAAACCATACATGAAATATACGGCCAGACATTTTTTTTATTTTACATATAAATACATATATATACGGCCGCAAGGATCATTGAATTAATTTTAACAATTAATTAAGTACAAAATTAATCCATTGAGACATCTATGGATTTTAGATTTTGCGCACAATTATTACAATTTATACACATAATAAATACAGATGATTATTGAGACATCTATAGATTTAGATTTTGTGCATAAATTTTACAAATTATACATGAGATTTTTTGTGACAACAGGAAAGGATTTATTTGCCAATTCGAGGAACCGTTTCAACAATGATCAGATAAAATTGGCAAACTCTGATAGAGAAACTATCGATTTGGAGTCACAAAACCCCCAAATCTAACCAGCATTTTTGGCGGATCGAACCAGTGATTAAGCCAAACTGCTGGCTGAGTGACAACTAATTTGAGGAAGAGATGGTTGGTGCAAAATGCGTTATATTTTATTGTGATTATACAAAAAAATAAACTTTGTTTTGCCATCAATATGTAAATAAAATACCGCTATATTTAAAAATTTATACTAGATATTTACTAGGTACTTTTCCGACTCGGAGCGGGTTTCAGCCCTATGCGAAACAGGCAGAAGGAACGACAACGTGTTTCAGCTCGTCTTCGATTATAAATAAGTCGTTATTTGTACCCAGCTTTTGAAAAGAGTAAAAATTTCGACGAAGGCACAACTTTTTCGCCAAGTTTCTTCGGGTAGTCTCCGAAGTGCGAAAGTTATTATTCCCACGCCCATTGTTAAAAGTGGAAAACGACCCCAGACCAGTGCAAAAGTACGGATCAAATTGGAAAATAAAAAAATGCTTTGGATCGTTTTGATTTCGCAGGAAAAATAAAATAAAATGACACTGTCGAAATTGGAGTCGATTTTCCACAGTTTCGCGAGATCCCTCGCAACTCGCTCTTCGATTCGAAATTGTGCTTAAAACTTTATTTCAATATTTGCCGACGACGTTTGAGAGTCGTCAACTTGAAATTTTGCAACGTTCTCTCGCTCGCAGAGTTCCATTTTCTTTATTTACCGCTAGGCTTTAACCGGAAGTGCGACAAATTTGCCGCTTTTCTACCAGTTGCAAAGTAAACATGAAAAATTTTCCCCTGCATCGGAAAAGTTCTCTTCGGGATCTCGAATCATTATCACTTATATACATTGCTTCAAAGAGTGTATTTATTCATTTTATATATAAATATAAACCAGCAGCATGGCTCGGTGGTTGGGCTTTTGCCTAGTGCCGAGAGGTCACCGGGTTCGATCCCGTGAGTTGACGTTGATTGAAAATATATATCTGTAATGCTGATACTCAGACTTGGATATTTGTGACTCAAACTCGATATTTTCCTATCAGAATTTGCCAATTTTTCTGATTTCATTGTTGAAAAGGTTTCTCCATTAAATTGGCTAAAAACCCATCCTACCCACTATGCCACCACTATTTGAGTATGATTTATGTACAATAAAATTTATGCAAAATTATAAAATTCATGTCTCCTTAATTTCAACTTTTTTAGTGTCTCGTAATTCAGCGACTTATTTTATAAAAAAATAAAAAATATATATAAAAATGTACTACAATATAAAAATATTTAACAAAATAAAAAGAAAATTTAAGCAACATATCAACAACTGTATGACAATATAAACTAATATGTATTTAAATGATATAAATAATGTTTCAGTTTTCATGTTTTGGATATACAATTAGTTTTCAGATTTCAATCTTAATTATAAGCCCGCCTTAAATAACAGTCTTAGGGAAATATTTTCATTTGAACTTTATATAATATGAAATTCTTGAAGTTTATGCAACGATGATTAGGATTTCAATCAAGATTATAATCTCGGCTTAAATTAATGTCATTAAATATAATATATTCCTTAAAGCCTTGGGTCGCCGCGTAAGTATGAAATGATATGAAGGCGATTGTGAAGTGAAGCAAATAAAGAGCCTTGTAAAAAGTACTGGATTGTTTGTAATAGGCCAAGAAGGCGCATTGGGGTTTACCTGTTAGGCCTTCCTGGTATTTCTGTATATATGTCTCTGTCATTTTTTCTTTTAAATGCGGATAAAAAAAAATTATTATTGCAGTTATGTTTCCGTTTTCATATTCTACATATACATATGTATGTACCTACATATGTAAGCATATTTTGTATAAAAGACAGAATTATTTTCTAAAACCATCTGTTGTTGAAATTTAAATGAGCAAAACGCGAATGGAAAATAAAGACTATTTATTTGAAAGACGAGACTATTTATTTAACATTAACAAAAGACGAACGAGTGTCCCGAACCGGGGTCGACTAAGACCCCAGTATTTTTTAATCAAAATACAGCTTTTCTCAATACAAATGGGTTCAATATATATATTATTAATCATTTTATACATCAATATAAAAAAGTTTTAGTCCTATAGCATGTTTTTTACTATTTTTGTATTAAAAAATAACGACAAGCATCAACACACGAACGCAAAAAGGTAAGGCCAACAGGCGACTGCATGTCTCAATAGCCACGCACCAAAAGCGACGAAAACAATATCTTACGAAAATATAGCTGTCTCTTTCTCTCGCATTGATTCATCGATCAATAAGAATATGCAAGCTAACAGTCAAAAATATGACTTATCCCTACTGCCTTTAAATCATACTTTGGAACGTAGAAATGTATAAATATATTTTTTCATGATGTACCCCTTTTCTTAATCATACAAAATCTATTAAAATAAATTCCTTGTAGTTCATTCTAGGAATACAAGAAATATAGGGTGTATAGCTTTGAAAACCACATATTTATTACGAAAAACATAAAAATTGGGGCATTTGCATACCCCACTTCGGTGAGGGAGGGTTAAATGTCACGTGCATGGTGAAAAAAAACTAACATCTCCTGGAATTATCACCTTTGCACTTTAAGAACACGATATGTGACTTCATTTCCTTCTTCGTCTTAAAGCATCATATACTCAAACTGAGTGTAGTCGCTTCATCTCGATGAACATTTTTTACGGTTAGTTCTGCAATAAAACGTCCTGGCAAGGATATTCTCCAGTTTAGTGCAAAAGGATACGTAAAGATAGCCATCGTCTTTTTCTAAGGATAGAAAGAAACACACAGTGATTTTTTATCATGTGTTGAATCCAATTTTGTATGTAACCATTTCAACGGTTGAAATAAAGTCGACGAATTCTGATAGGAGATTTGGATTCAGTCATAATCAAACTTTGCTATCTATTTTCGAATGGACAAAAATAAAACTTTTCAGTGATAATATTAAGAGAATAATGTAAGGATACATTCTTGTAAGTGTAATTGTAAATTTAACTGAAATATGCTTCGTCATTTTCAGACAGACGTTAGTGACAGGAATTTACTTAAAACGTCACTTTCAATAGGCTGAACTCCATAGCAATTTAGTGAACCCTTAAACATACGAACCAATATGAATTTAGACATATAAATAAAAAATTTATCATCAAACTATCATTACATACTAAATGAAAGATTCAATAATTCGAATATTACATTATGTATAGAAATTTTTACTTGACTTATCTAATACCCATATTCACATACATAAATGAGTGTAGTAATATGTGAGTCACTATATTTGAAAGTGGCATAAATCCACTTTTCTTCATTTCGAGAAATATTTCGGAAAATATAAAAACATAATGTTTTACGTTTGGCAATATGTAAAAAAGCCTTGAAAAAATACTAGTGGCTTGTAATACGTTTATTCTGCTTTTCCGAGATTTAGGAGATATCGAATTTGAATAAGTGATAGCAATTTGTGAATTAAGTCAAACAGAAATAGTGTTCCTATAACACTGAGCAACAAAAAATCACGCTTTTGAGTTAACAGAGCGAAGACTTACCAATCTTTACTAAATTTGACTCACTAAAATTCGAATATAATATAGTTTAGTGATCGTTTACGAGATATAAAAAAATTCGCTATTTTTATAGTTTTTTGGCTTTTGCGGTCATTAACTCAAAATATAGTATTGTTGTGCTAAAAGTGAGTATTGGAATCAATAGTCATATGTTTTTTCTATTGATTGCAATTTTTTTTTGTTTTAAAATACTTATAATTAATTGTCTAGCAAATTTTAAAAGTCAAAAATGTTTTTTTTTTACGGATTTTTTCTCCGTGCTATTTTGAGTTTATTTGGCCAGTTTTTTTTATTTTACCACGTTTATAGGGATTGGTTTTCTATCTCAATATATTTTTTTTTATGAAAACGTACTAACTCAAGCGGTAATTGCGTTAGAAAGCTTTCGTTCAGTTCCCATGAACAAAAGTCTTTCTAACACATTTTTCTTATATCTCATTTCGGCTTGCTCAAATATAGTTTAATTCATGTGCATATACAATAGAAGAAGCTTTCTATCTGTGGTACTTAAGCTCCTTGGTGACGTAAACATCAATTTAAGATTCATATGTAGATTTTTAATATCAATATAAAAAATCTACATATGAACAGAACAAAATTCAAGATTTTTCCAAAATAACTCATACATTCGTTCAAGAGTTGTGATTTTTGATAATTCTATAATCATTTATATACATTGCGATACATTACTTATAAAATAAGATTAAGCGATTTTCATAAAAGGCGTTTTGTATTCAAAAATGAGAGTTTGATAAACACTGCTGTCACGACTCATAAATGGTTCTAAACCGAAGACAAACATGTTTATATAGTAAATAGAAATATAAATCTTCGTTATTTAAAAGCTTGGAAACCATCAGTCCAACTAAAACGCAAGCGAGGCGTGCTTGTACATATTTTCGAAGGTAATTCAAAAATTGCGAAAGCTCTCCATCAAAAAAAAAAAAAAAAGAAGAAAAAAATGGCCTCGTCCAGCTTTTTCGACGAAAGGGTGGGATGGAGTGTTTGCGATACTGAAAAATTGTCTGTGGCATTGTTGTCCCATACACTTTGAGGGTCGGTTCATCCCTTTTGTGTCATTGTTTATTTTTCGCGGTGCTCTTTCACACAAAAGTACCGACAAGAAACGAACCCGCCGACAATGAAGCCCTCGCACCGCAAATTTGTATAGCTCTTCTTTCCGTTCGAGCCGGGAAATCCCGGGAAAGCCGACCCCGAACCGCGACCGAGCAGCTTCCTATTAAACAATGACAACATACCATGTGCTAATTACACCAGATGAAAAGTCCCCTTCACATATATCACTAAATGCAAAACTATACTCAAGCAGTGGGCGAAAAGTGAATATCGATTCCCATAAGTTAACGATTTTTATTTAACTGTACAATTCGATAGATGTTTTTAATAGTAATATTACCAAACTAACTAGCGCTTACCGGTAAATCCTAGCCTTTTTCATGCTTAAAACCTTAAATCTACTATATTTAATTTTTATTTTTATTTATTTATTATTATTATTAAAGTAATAACAATAACAATACTAAAGATCGCTGTGACCTGACAGGTAACCTCAATGCATCACAGCGGTATATGTATATATTTATGTATTTATGTACCTAAAGTTTGTTCGTATATGTATGTATTTATGTACCTAAGTATTTTTCGTCAACAGTCTATTGTTCTGACGTCATCGAACAAATAATTAGCTTTTTCGATTCAAAGGATTCTAAGTTCCTGGGAGCGTAGGCGCTGAGGGCGAAGCCTTGGGACTCCACTTCCTAGGGTGCGCCGAGGGCGAAGCCCTAGGGGGCGCAGACCCCGGGGGTGTACAAATAATTTTTTATCAGAGACTTACTATATATGTTTGCTTGTTTGTGACAGTCAATTTAACAAGAAAAACAAAAGATTATTCAAATAAATTAATATGAAATAAAAATATTCAAATAAATTTAATAAAATGTTTACTATTTAATTAGTCATTTTTAAGCGGTTTATATTACAGATACCGAGCGAAGCCGGGTAATAAAGCTAGTAACCTATAAAACATCTACATGGTACATTCATACGTTCGTAAGTGACAGTCCAATTGTACATTTCGTTTGTTGATAAGCATACTGATTTTTCATACACGAACCAATCTGGCTAATATATTGTAAATATGTATACTAACCCTGAATATCAAAATTTAAAAAAAATGTGGAAGTGGAAATTATAGCAACGTTGTAATGTGGTTTCCATAGGACTTTCTATTAAAATATTTGGCATTTTGACATCTCAAAAGTCTTGACGACTCAAAAGTTTTGATAATTTAAAGTTTCATTTGACATCTCGTGAGTCAATTTGAAGATAGCTTTTTATTAATTCATTTTTATATTTTTATTTTATACATATTTGATAGGAATTGACAAACTCTGATAGGAAACGATCAACGTAGAGTCACACATATCCAAGTCTGACCAGCAGCATTACAGAATAAACTGCTTTAAATCGAGGTCAACTCACGGGATTGAACCTGGCGACCTCTCGTTGCTATAAAAAAGCCCAAACACCGATCCTAATTATATATATACTGACTTATTTCTATGGACTTTTCTCTTCTGGAAGATGCTTTAAAATTAATCTTCCGGCAATCTTTGCAAGCATCCTGTTTTGTATCGGTTTTATTACCGGAATCAACTTAAAATTAATTCTTGTTACAATTTAGACGACAACGAAAGTTGGTAATTGCCAGATATTAAGATTACTTATTTTGATTTAATAGACAGCTTTGTCTTTTTTATTTATTTTACGAAAAAATATTTTAATTCATGAAGATATGTATATTTAATATATGTACATACATATTTATGAAAAATTCATAGTTCATATACAAAGAAACAAAAATCATGCTTTTAAGCTCGGGCCTTTTCCGTGAGATCGTGATGGAAAGTGGACACGAATTTTCCGCCGAAAAGTGCCAGAGAAAATGCCTTGCGTTATACTAATCATTAATATTGAAAGCTATCTCTTGTCTAATTTATGTTAATGGAAAAGGTACGCTCTCAAAAAAAAAACATATTATATATTATATTTATATATAATATATAGAAAGGTCGTATTTAAATTATACTATGTGTTAAAAGCTTGCGTACGTAAATGCAAATATATATACATTTATATGTATATCATGACATGATCATTTTTTTAAAGCAGTTGTATAATTTATTATTATATCTATTTATTTAATAGACATTTGGTACGCTTTCTGATGATCCCATTTGAAAGGATCCCAGGAAGTTCTCAATAATTAATAAAACTAGAACCTAATTGCATTTAAATATATTTTAGACAGTATTTATTTCACATTGTTTTCAGTTTGGAATAGTCTTCCCAACAATGTAGAAAATTAAGAAAACCTCAATATTTTTAAAAACAAATTAGATGTCTTTCTTAAATTTAAAGGATTGTTGTAATTTATTTTTTTTTTTCAATAATTCTTCTTTTCCAATACCTTTTTTTATTTTCATTTTCTTCTAGTTATTATGTTACCATTCCAGATATTTAATTTTAATTTTACTTTTTTTGGTATTTTCTTTTATTTTGTATTTTTTTTCAAGTTTACCTTTTCTTGCATCTTATTATTGTTATGAATTTTTATTTTAATATTTGTATAAGTCAAACCCAGTGGGTCTATCGGCTTTTCCGATTTCCCCATGTATTTTAAATAAATAAATATAAATTTAGAAAACTTTTTTTAATGCACTTGCTCGAAAACAATGACTCAAATGTCAAATTGTTTGAAAAAAATAATATAATTAGTTTGAAAACAAAAACATTGTTATTTATATATATATATATATATATATATATATATATATATATATATATATATATATATATATATATATATATATATATATATATATATATATATATATATATATATATATAATTTATTCTGAACAATACGGACAAGTAAATTCCTGGCGTATTGAAACTGTCCAAACGTGTCGAGGGCATAGCAGTTGTTTTTCTTTTTCGTCCATCTTTACCAAAAATGATGCAAATAAAACATCTTCTCTTTAATCATTTCTTTACTGAGCAAAGTTCGATCTACTCAATATTATAATTCAAATACCAACAAGTGGTTGTCCTTTTCAAATTCAATCACATTACACAGTAGTAGTTTGAATAAAAGTAAAATAATTTTATTTTTTGTCTCAAATATGGAATGTTTGGGGTTCAACTCCTTGGCGAAGAGAATAGATCAATTTTTTAGTGGAACATTTCGTAAAATTATTGAGAGGAGATATTCATAATCCCGCTATCCTGGAGAGGCCAAAGTTTTTTTCCCCCGGTTTTACGAAAGCATGATATCTTGTTGTCAATTAGGGCTAAAACAAACGTGCTCATGAACTCCCCCCTCTCGAGAGCTGTTCGACTCCTTAACTTACTGGCACATTCCTTACATATATTCAATACTAGTTATGTTGAGTTGGTCGAACATATCCTACATAGCACGATATAATTAGCATTATTATTTACTAGCGTTGTGCCCGTTGATTTCAACGGGTGGTTTCGAAAAGGAATTGAAACACGAATAAAAATAAAGTTATATGTAGTAAAATGTAAGGTAATTTATAGGCGCACGTGCACGTAATAATCGTAATAAAAGTGGCACATTATACACTTAGCAATCCAACCCGTTTGAAATGATGAATTAATGTGTGTGTGTGTGTGTGTGTGTGCCCTGAGAGCTTCGTCTTCCACATCCCCAACGCCTCCGGCGACCTGTGGGCTTCGCCCCCCACGCCCCCTTCGCCTCTGGCACCCTGAGGGCTTTGCTCCCTGGACCCCCGACACCCAGAGCCACGCTCCGGGGTCTTTGCCTCCGCGCCCCCGGCACGTCCAATTCAGCCGGAGGATTCTCGGCGAATGCGACCTCGCTCGACGCCCTCCCCCTCCCCCATTACCACGCTTCCGAGCGTCTCGATTACTTGGCTGTGATTGGTTCCCCATACTGGTTGATCGTATTATTATATTCAATATTTTTATATGTTTTTTATTTTATAGGCTTTTATATACATACATACATATATTATATTTGTTTATTTTTACTATACATATTTCCTGCTTTTTGACAGGCCTTTGAACATGCTTTTTATTTTTTTATTATTTTTGTTATTCTTGTTTCATGTACATATGTATATATGTATGTATAATACAAGTAATACTTGTTTCAAATTCACAATGTTTCTGGCCAAGAAGGCGCATTAGATTTACCTGTTAAGAGGGCCGTACACCAGCGCCTTATCCATACAAACGTATTACACTTTTCTCTTCCTCAATAATGGCACTAGAGAAAATATTTTTTAATATGCTATGGATATCCACCATTGGCATGTTTCTGTGGTTTTATTTTTTTGAATAGTTATTTTTTATATGAGTTAGGAGCCCCCAAACATCTATAAAATCGCTTCTTTTTTACACCCACGAAAAGAGTACAGCGTGCTTATTTGACGGTTGATTTTTAAAAAAATACGACAACACAAACATAAAAAATATAATATAGGTAGGTACATACATATGTATATATGTATATGTAGAATATGAAAACGGAAACACAACTGCAATAATAATAAATTGTTTTTATCCGCATTTAAAAGAAAAAGTGACAGAGACTAGGTCATCAATTTTTTTTTACATACATGCATATATACATAAATACCAAGAAGGCCTAACAGGTAAACCTCAATGCGCCTTCCTGGCCTATTACAAACAATCCAGCGCTTTTTACAAGGCTCTCTATAAGCTTTACAATTGCCTTCATATCATTTCATACTTGCGCGGCGACCCAAGCCTTTAAGAGGGCTGGACGCCCTGTCCATACAAACGTTTTACACTTCTCCCTTCCTCAATTATGGCACTAGACAAATAATTTTTTAATATGCCATGGATATCCACCATTGGAATGTATATATTGTTTTATTTTTTGATTAGTTATTTTTTATAGGAGCTAGGAGCCGCCAAACATCTATAAAATCGCCTCTTTTTTACACCCACGAAAAGAGTCCAGCGTGCTTATTTAGCGGTCGATTTTAAAAAAAATACGCACCTAGTTGCACAGAAAATATCTTTCTCATACTGATGACGATTTTTTTTTTAAATTGGTCCAGTTTCGGAGGAGAAAACTGGAGAATACGAAACCTTGATTTTGTCGATTTAAAATAGATATTATCTGGTATTCACTCAATATATATGTATATATTGATATATATACTGTCGCATTCACTCAATATATACATATATCGAAGAAATAAACGGCAATAAAATTAACGTTTCGGGTATCCAGCCCTCTTAAGCCTTCCTGGTATATATATGTGTAAAATAAAATAAAATAAAATATAGTATAGACAGACGACTATCCAATCTTATTTTATCGTACGAGGCGTTAATGTCTATCGCCAAATAAATTCCAATTTCATCCCCCTTTAACCAATTCAAGAAACTTTCCATTGTCTAATTGTAATTGACGCAATCGGTCGAGCTGGAATTAAACGATCGAGGTTAATTGCAAGATTACCATCTGTATTTTATTGGCGTTTTATTCTCACTAAAGGCTCGTCTAATTCCATCACTATTGCTCGACAAAAACCATTATATTACATTTTATTACACGCATACGAAAAAGACTATTCACAAAGGCAATCCATTTTCAACGAAATATAATAATTAATAATAAAAAGAACACGCACAACCACTGACCTTTTACATGCGATATCGTTCGAGCAAACCAAATAAATACGTATAAGTGAACGTCCAAGTCAAATAGCCCTAGTCTATTTACGGTATTCTATGTATTGTACTCGTATATATAATATCTACATACGTGGCTGTATAAACACATTGTTAGATATACAGTTTCTAGTACATTTAGCATGAATCTTTTTAGAATCATTTTTCAAACAGAATTTTCCAACAAAAGTAAATACTATTCTAGTAAAATTTTCAATAGAAAATGGTGAATTTAAAATTATTGGATCATTCGCTATACATACGTGTGTTTCCATTAATAAATTACCCACCCCTGACCCCGGTATATATTTTGCAATTATATGCGACATGTTACGGGATTTCGGTCATTTGTAACCCGATCTTAAAAGCGAACGAGCAAGCAGTTGGCGCAAACAAACCATTAAGACCTATATTTATGTAGATAGGTAACTAAGTATACCTATTTAGGTATATGTGTCAGGCCAAACGTATTGACACGGTGTGTCGTTTCAGTATTGCCTAATCGCCGTGCATCAATTATATACATACATATGTACATACATGGGCCCTGTAGGAATGACGTAATTCGGGAAAATTGTAAAATTGCGTCAGCTTGCAGTCCGAATAGAATGCCTATTTTTTGCACAGCCTGCTGAAAGTTCTGAATTTCTTGAAATGGTCAAACAACTTTTTATTTTGTTATAAATTTTGATACGCACATATACATAATATTAGGTGCTACTTTAGTATGCGGTCAACCTTAGCATGAGTTAAAGGCTGAGGACAACCCTCTACCATTATATTCAAATAGCACCAATTCGTCACTTGTATGACTCCTTCATTGTCACATGATGTGTAATTAATATCAACTATAAAACGACTAACCAGTAGAGATCAGACACACCTAATTTAATAAGTAGTACCATTGATTTGTGGCACACCCGAGTACTGACTAACCGAAATTGTACGACACGTGTCTTCAACACATTCATTGTTTTAAATAAGAGTATATAAACTCGACACTGTTAGAATTTAAGTTAGTCCGTAATGCTGAATATATTAATAAATCATTATTTTTTATTGAAACCGTTCGTCTGTAATTGCAATTGAATCGCAGTCGACTATATTTTACTTTATTTTTATTTGTATCGTAGCAACGAAATTTTTGTTACAATTTTTGTTTTTTCCTGCCGCCCTATAATTTTATTGAAGCATTTCTATCAAAATATCGTCAGCAGATACATATCTCTTAACCAAATCTTAAATGAATATGACAAACTTTAACTTAACCTAACCTATCCTGACCCTTAAATAAATAGGGTTTGGCTGCTAAGGTATGTTTTATTTTGTGAAAATATTGATGAAATAAAACTTAAAAAAAAAGATATCTTAGCAGCCAACACCTATTTATTTAAGGGTCAGGATAGGTTAGGTTAAGCTAAGGTTGGCCCTATTCATTTAAGATTAGTTGTTAGGGTCGGTATTATGTATATGTATATGTTACTATGGGGCCAGTGAGAATGTATTTGGGTATGATTTCATTGAAACGTCAATGAAACTATAATTTTACTGCTGTTATAATTTCACTGTAACTTATATGTATATTAAATGCCTGTCCTTTATATTTCATTACCTGATAATTGCAATATTTATTTATAGTGTTTGTCGATGCAAAAAAACATACATCCCTTTAATTTTTATGTACATATGTATAATATAATCTATTTTAATAGCTACTGATCTACTGATCATTTTATATTTTACAATTTTAATTTTAATTTGTTAGTAATCATAGTATTATATTATTCTAATGTTAATATTAGTACAGCATAATAGGAAAAATAGCTTAAAAACCTATAATTCTTATAAATGCTCATAATATGTATATCTAATACATGATATTAATTAAAAACTCTCTAAAGTCAATGACCTAAAGCAGATTGTGTTTAGGTAATCTGTGTTTATACCTGAAGGGTATAGACATTTTGTAGTAACACAAGTGTGTTAGTATGGTTATTAGTGATTCTGTCATAAAATCTACTGGTTAGTTTGTTAGTAATGTCTGTAACAAACGGAATATTATTTATGGCATGAAGTTTTTTAGTATATATGGGTGTATAATAAATTATTTATTTTGTTTTACTTGGAGCTTCGAAAGGTTAGTATTCGAGGCGTTACGCCATACAGGTGAAGCATAGGTTAATAATGGTAATATGATCGTGCGATATAATTTTATTTTATTTTGAGTTGTAAAAGAACTATGGCGATTAAATATTGGGTATATTGAGGATAAACCCCGCATCGCCTTGCATTTCGCTGCCTAAATGTGAGGTGCCCATCTCATTCTTTTATCGGACGTTACTCCTAAATATTTTATTACTGACTGCCATTTCAGACTTTCTCCAGAAAGGATTTTTATATCTGAACTTGACTTATGCATTCTAACACTAAAGAATATGGCGTCTGTTTTGGTTTGATTAATTTGAATTTTCCACTTAGTGAAGTGTTCCGTCATTGTTTTAATTGCAAATTTAAGATTTTTAAGAACATTGTCTGGTTTTTTGCTACTTGTGAAGCAAGCGGTATCATCTGCATATAGGGCTATGTGACAGTTTTTTGGAATAGGTACGTCATTTATATATATGGAGAACAAAAGTGGGCCAAGCAAGCTCCCCTGCGGAACACCAACTGTGATTATTTTCGGAGACGATAATTCATTATTTACGCTAACCGCTAGCTTTCTACGAGTTATAAAAATCTATGTTTTAAAAAGTTTAATGTCAATGTTTTTCTAACACAGTCAACATAAATCAAAAATATTTAATTTGTTTGTTCCAGTCCTTTATTATTATTATCTTTGTCTAGTTAGCGTCTATGCTTTCAATTGTGTGGTCACAGGTTCAATCTCCGTCTATACTGCTGGCCAGACCATATACATATGTATGTATATGTGACTTCAAGGTTAATAGTATTCTATCCGAGTTATTGCTAATTTATCTGATTTCATTGAAACGGTTCCAATAAATTGGCGACCCTGTCTTTTTTTATTTAACCGTAACAACTTCAAAAATCGCATGATGTTCAATATTATTTATTATAATATCTGAAGCCTTTGTGATAATTTGCCGGTTAGTTATCATATGCAAATCTACTCTTGTGTGAAAGCGCTTTGGAAAACAGTGTTCTACGTTGTGATGGAACTCGGCTCCAAAGAGCTTTGTTAGCGATCCCAATTCACCCTATAAATGTGGCCGAGGGGTGTAGATGGGCAAGTCTGAAGTTTGCCAAACGAAAGCTCGTTTGGCATAGTATTAATAATTAGTATCGATCTACGAATTTCGATATGCTTGAAATCGATACTTTTGAGTTGACAAAAGAGCACCAGAGCTGCCGGGTGTGTCATCGATGCAAGCATATAAAATAAGTTTGTATCAACATATCGATACCAGTCTCGAAAGGGTTAACGAGCGTCTCATGTCGGTGTCGCCAGTCAACAATTAGAACATAAGTTGACTTAAACGTTACAACTCAATGAATACGACCGTGGACGAGACCTTTACGAGACCCCCCATAAAGCTTGCATAATGTACAATATAAATATTTATCGTCTCGGTCAGTGATCGCCAAAATGTACAGTAAAAAATTAAAAAAAAAAATCAGGTGCTTATTAGATCATCCACGGTTGAAATAAAATTTCAAAATTGTTCCCTTTTTTACATACCTCCTTTACGTTTCACATGGCTTTCGTGTCAGTGGTCATTTTTATCTCTTATCCGATCGTTTTCATACTTTGCCATATTGCTCATTTTGGTCATCAATACACGTTAATGTATCGTCTGCCATTACGTTGGAGATAAAATATCGTATACAACGCGTTTTAAACACGCGGAAAGTAAATCTTCCTGACGTTTAATAAGCGTTCGTCCCGTATATTCCAACCTGTTCGCCTTGATATGGCGATATAAGATTTTGATTGTTTAAACGCCTATAATTCACTCTATATTTTATGAAATTTGCTCTATTGGTTCTCGTTATCTCTAATATATAAATATTTTCACTCATATGTATATATAAATTTCAAATTTGGCGTGTAGCTTCTTGAAGGGTAGTACACGATATATATTGATTTTTGGCCAAATATGTCAGATTTGACATTTGACGGCTAAAAGTATATCTCTTCACTGGGTTTTATCTGCGAGATAAGTATTCAATAACAAGTTATGTTGTATCTAATTGTTAATATGATTTACAATAAGCTTACATACATTTAGTGTTTTACAATAAGCTTACATATGTACATACATCACATACAATTATTTTTAGTTATCAGCTGATTTAATTTATCTGATGATTGAAAAGTTCATTTCTGTAAATACATAAACTCATTTATTACATAACTCCTTTACGTTTCACTTATGATTACAATTTAGGAAAAAATTTGCTTCTTATCCGATCGTTTTCATACTTTGCCATATTGATCATTTTGGTCATCAATATAAGTAAATGGATCGTCCGCCATTACGATGGTGCAAAAATATCGCGTTAAACGCGTTTGAAACTTCTCCCTCTTGTGTCATCGATTTCATTTGACAGTCATCGGCGAATACATTTATAACCTCAAATTTATAAATCAATCTATTTCTACAGTTTCCAATTGTTTTGATCAGATTCCATTTTCTCCAGCATGTGTACATGCTGTGTTAACCCAGCAATTAGTTTTAGTATTAATTTACATTGGTATGTGTTCATATACATATTTACATTAAATTAAATTATTGAATTAAAAAAATAAACAAAGTTTTTAATACAAAAAGCATAAGTTTCATCATTGAGATTCCCTGAAATTGTTAATCGTATCCAATTTAAAATTCACATCAATAACTTAAACTTGAATATATATGTACATAGATATTTTGATTAAAAACAAAATAATTCTATTCTATTTACCACATTTGATTAATTAATTACATGTATCTACGAAATACAGTTTGGAAGTCTGTCATTACTAAATCAATCCTTTCGAGCGATGGAATCGATTCGTTATTTACAAAATGTTTATATTCCAAACGCAATTTATTTTAAACTATTCACTAATAGTTTTAATATAATAATTTTAATTACTTCAAGTTTCACTTTTAATTTAATTTAATTTTAATATGATAATTTTAATTAATATAATAATTTTAATTATAATAATTTTAATTTTATTTAATTATTAAAATTATAATAATTTTAATACAATAATTTTAATTATTTAATTACACATATACATTAAACCAATTTTAGAAACGAGGAAACCGTTTAATTCAACAGAAAAAATAAATCAGATAAAACTTGCTCGACGCTCAAACTTTTCGTCGTACATTCCATTATAAACAAATTCACCATAAAATTCCAAGGACTTTTAATAATATATTTTTTATCGTTTGGTCTGATTTGAAAAGTTATCTTCCTCTTTGATTGTTTGCGAAAGCGGAAGTCTAAATATAAGAAAACAATCGATGTAATTTACGGACATTTTTATGTCATCTGATACTTAAACAAAACTAATTATAATCACTTTTATGTTGTATAAATTCATCAACATTACGAGCATTATTCGAGTGAAGTAAAATGAATAATTTAACATTTAAATTAAAAGTAATTCCAAGTTGAATTAGCCATCATAATACTCCCTAAGTACAACTCAACAGGTGTATCAAGTTGTCGAGTTTTGAAAAGGGAGAAATTTTAAGACTTTTGACGTTTCATTAAATTTTATTATTCCAAGTATTATACCTATACAATGCTGTGTTTCATCATATTAAATAAATAATAGCACGTGTTTACGTAAAACACATACATACTTATTATAAAATGTGAACATCATCATGGTTTTCAATGAAATACAATATGGCTGTATAGAAAGTTACTGCAAAACAATAGCACCTTTCTTGAGAAGATTCAACTAATTAGACTAACTAATCACCGCTGCTGGTGGTTAATTAACTCAATATGAAAATTCGGAATTGTAAGATTGAATATGAAATTAATAGTGTATTAAATTTATTCCATGAAAGATAATAGCTTATGAGTGGCTTAGTAATTATGTATTTTATTTTTATTCCTTTTACTATATATGTACATAAAAATTATTTTAAAATATTCATAATATAATCATCGTTTAATATTTGGTTTAGGATTTTATCTTATTAAGGAGAATCTGTTATATAACATCTAGATATAAACCCACGAAAGCTTCACCTTTTCATAATTTACCCTAAACTCGTCCATAATATATTGATATCTTTCAATTGAGAAATTTCGCAGTTTGATCCTCTTTGTTTGAAAATTTATTTATTAATTCTCTCTATTAAGTTTATATGAAAATATTTTACTATTGAAAATTTAAAAGAAAATTTGATCTGTTTTGTAGCTTGATTTCTGACCTGATTTTGACTTATTTCGCTTGAGACTTTTCTATTATTTAAATCAAATTTTAGAATAGCTGAAAACCTAAAGTCCTTTGATTTTAACTTATTTTAAAAATATAATTTATCACATCTTTAAAGCAAATATAGAAAGAAATATAAATTAAGACCTTTATGTTCAGAGTAGTGTTATAATATTTGCGATAAATCAAGGGGGACTAAATAAAAAAAAAGTGATTTTTGATAATTCAGTAAACTATTCAGTCTTTCAATTGAAAAATCTTTTGCTATTATTTTGTACTAGCATTTTGTTTTTGTTTGTTGTTTTGGAAATAAATTAATACACATGTGTATAATGAAATACAAACACACTGAAATTACAATGAAAATCAGCCAAAATGTCACGATCTATAATCTATTGATACTTCATTAATACATATATTACATAGATAATATAAAAATGAAATTATAATGTAAAAAAGAAATAAAAATAAAACTGCATTATTAATTTAATTTATTCAAATTGTGAGCTGGGAGTGAGAAATTCTGGAAAATTTTCAGCTCTGATGAAAATTAACAATCAATCACTTTGTATATAACTGAATCCAAGTTAATTACTATTATATACTATTTCCAGTATTGAAAACTGAAAATAAATAATACTTTAATTAATACTTATATTAGGTTGAACATTTTTGGTCTTCACATTAGCTTATCTCATAATATTGTAAATATTTATTGGAATCAGACTGCAGTAGTACGTGTCGATAATCAATTCACTGATGAGATTCCTATAGAACGGGGCGTCAGGCAAGGATGCATCCTATCACCTACTCTTTTTAACACCTACACCGAATCCATCTTCCACGATGCTCTCCAAGAAGCGGAGGGCATCAAGGTGGGCGGCGAGACGATCACCAATATAAGATATGCTGATGACACGGCACTAGTCGCTGAAAATTTAGCAGACCTGCAAATATCTCTAGACCGTGTACATCAAGAAAGCAATCGAAGAGGTATGCTGCGCATAAATCTAAAGAAGACAAAATTTATGATAGTAGATAGAATGCAAACAGACACCGGGAATCTAACCTTGGATGGAGAGGTGATAGAAAGAGTAAAAAGATTCAAATACCTGGGTACCTGGCTGAATGAAGAGATGGACCCAGATGAAGATCTAAGAATCCGCATCGAGATGGCTAGAACAGCATTTGTAAAAATGAAGGCGGCGCTTACAAACAAGCATCTCAATCTTCATACGCGGTTGATATTCGCGAAGAGCTACGTCTGGACAGTATTACTACAAGATGATCAGCCGCATTGAAGCTTTTGAGATGTGGGTCTATAGGCGTATGCTGAAGATTCCGTGGACCAAAAAGATATCAAACGAAGCTGTCCTCGGCATGATGGGGAGAGGCAGGGAACTTGTTTCTGTCATCAAGCGGAGAAAGATGGAGTACCTCGGACACATGATACGGGGTCCAAAATACGAATTTCTCCGTTTGATAACCTTGGGGAAAATAGAAGGAAAAAAATGGATTGGCAGAAAAAAGTTATCTTGGCTTCGAAACATGCGCATGTGGACCGATATGAGCGCCGAAGATCTGTTCCGAGCCGCTGAAGACCGATGCGGATATATTCAAATAATCGACGAGGTGGTCGCCAACGTCCGGATGCGGACAAGGCATTAACAAGAAGAAGAAGATAATATTGTAGCATATGCTAAAAGAAGCCGGCATTATAATTGGTTTTCGAGGATTATCTCCAGGCTTGATAAGTGCTGTCGGCTAAAAATGGAGACCCCCCCGAATGGTCTTAGTGGTCGGTAACGGCATTCGGTCGCTTCCCGCTAGTTCTCAGAACTGACAGCGCGATACCGTGGGACTGCATATCTGGTACGTGACTATAACAATAGATAAACAAACGAGTTGAGGAAGATGCAGTGAGCGACCTGCCCTTTATAAGCAGGTACTTAGGCCATATGAAGGCATTCTGGACGGAGCACTGGCAGTGCGTGGATTTCCTTAATCACCCAATAAATGCTGTGAAGCGACTTTGGCCTTTTATTTGGATTCTCCACCCACCCCTACGCAACAATTCAAACATATCCAGTATTAAAATCATTTTCTAAGTAAAAAATATCAAACATAGTAATTTTATGCTAAGTAAGAAAAAATAAAGATTTACAATTAAAAGTCAAATATTTAACAAAACCCGACTCGTTATTATTCCAATAGTTACCCTTCCTAATTAGACAACTTGCTGCAATAGACGCGAAGACGAGACAATACGAAGTTGTACAACATTGGAAATTTCACAGCATTGGTTCACTGTTGCAATGTACACACGAATGTTCTGTATTATATAACTGTTTTAATTAGCGAAACGATGTACCCATCAGCGAGACACACGAAATAAAATTGATGTTCGACAACAAGTTAATTGGCTATAAAGTCCCCCCCCCCCATCCCCCCACAGTGTACACTTTTCCGAACGCGTTTTAGTGGTCGAACGCTCATTTTCCGCACAGGTGCCGATCGTAAGATGTATGGACCATAAATGAGACGACTTTTCCATACGAAAATATTGAATTTTCATCGAACGAGTGGGGAAATTATGGTTCGAGGGGGCTCAAAATTGAAAAATCTATTACAGCCTTTCCCAAACGAGGTATGTGTACTTTTAGAGGTGGGTTCGGTCTACTGAGGGACAAAATTACAAATCACTTAGCAAAAGGTAGCTCACTATTTAGGTGAATTTTTACAATTAAAAATGTTGTGGGTTCAAATCCATGCTGCTTTCGAAAATTTTATTCGATTTTCTCGATAAATTGGATGGTTATTGTATTTAAATTCATTGTTTCCGGTTGGTGTTAGTCGATTTATTTAAATTAATTGTTGTGACGGTTCCTATAAAATGGAGCGCAGCACGGAGTGCAGCTGGAGCAAAATATTGATGGCAAAGCGGATCTGGAGCGGAGCAGTTGCAAAAATAATCCGATTCAATTCACTGGTCCCTATATACTACATATGTACATACATAGTCATTTAAAAAGATTGTGTACCATTCGAGGAGAGCGTCCCGAGCCGAATTAAATTAGTGGCTCTCAAATGACGCGTCTCCTTCGCCGTTTTCGATGTATTCAAATTTGGCAAAATATAGTTAGGCCTCGCGGGCGATTGTTTGCCGTTCGTTCGGTCAACCCAAGACCACGGTTATTTGTCGACCGCAAAGGGTTGACGGGTTTTAATTAAAGGTTTCGACGCGCGACGCAATCAGCGCGCGTAGTTTGAGGTCACAAAGGCGTCACCCTTCCCTCCTTCTCCCACCCCCTTCAATCTCTTGCGCCCCGCAAATTGCGAACTTAATACCGGGACCGCAAATTCTAAATATTCCATAGAATATTCCACGGTTATGTAAAAATTTAACGGTCGTTCAATCAAAATGCCACTCGTATTAATCAAATTCAAATGGACTCTCTCGCTCTCTTTCTCTCTCTTAGCTTGTCTTTATTACTAATATTAGCATAACTACCTGCACTTGGATAATAGTAAAAAGAAACCGACTGTGTCTTTTACACTACACACCGTGAAACTAACTTGCGCAAAATACACACCAGGTAAGAAAGAAGATAAGTTTGTGAGATCATTTTCAAGGAGAGAGGTGAAGCATAGAAGGGGGAGTATGTCTTTTTGCTAGTATGAACATATTAAGAATCGGTTTTGTGCCTCCACGTTAAATGAATTTAATTTTAAGCATGTGAAGTTTCCAGACCCACATCCACGACTATGGGGTTTCCAATCTAGACTCGATTGAATCTCCTCTCTGAATCTGAAAAAGGATAAGTTTGTGAGATCTTTTTCAAGGAAGGGAGTGAAGCATAGAAGGGGGAGTATGTCTTTTTGCTAGTATGAACATCTTAAGAATCGGTTTTATGCCTCCATGTTAAATGAATTTATTTTTAAGCATGTAAAGTTTCCACACCCACCTCCACGACTATGGTGTTTCCAATCTAGGCTCAATGGAATCTCCTCTCTGAAGCTGAAATAGGATAAGTTTGTGAGATCATTTTCAAGGAGAGAGGTGAAGCATAGAAGGGGGAGTATGTCTTTTTGCTAGTATGACCATATTAAGAATCGGTTTTGTGCCTCCATGTTACATGAATTTAGTTTTAGGCATGTAAAGTTTCCACACCCACCTCCACGACTATGGGGTTTCAAATCTAGGCTCGATTGAATCTCCTCTCTGAAGCTGAAATAGGATAAGTTTGTGAGATCATTTTCAAGGATAGAGGTGAAGCATAGAAGGGGGAGTATGTCTTTTTGCTAGTATGAACATCTTAAGAATCGGTTTTATGCCTCCATGTTAAATGAATTTAGTTTTAAGCATGTAAAGTTTCCACACCCACCTCCACGACTATGGTGTTTCCAATCTAGGCTCAATGGAATCTCCTCTCTGAAGCTGAAATAGGATAAGTTTGTGAGATCATTTTCAAGGAGAGAGGTGAAGCATAGAAGGGGGAGTATGTCTTTTTGCTAGTATGACCATATTAAGAATCGGTTTTGTGCCTCCATGTTACATGAATTTAGTTTTAGGCATGTAAAGTTTCCACACCCACCTCCACGACTATGGGGTTTCAAATCTAGGCTCGATTGAATCTCCTCTCTGAAGCTGAAATAGGATAAGTTTGTGAGATCATTTTCAAGGAGAGAGGTGAAGCATAGAAGGGGGAGTATGTCTTTTTGCTAGTATGAACATCTTAAGAATCGGTTTTGTGCCTCCACGTTAAATGAATTAATTTTAAGCATATGAAGTTTCCAGACCCACATCCACCAATATGGGGTTTCCAATCTAGGCTTGATTGAATCTCCTCTCTAAAACTGAAATAGGATACGTTTGTAAGATCATTTTCAAGGAGAGAGGTGAAGCATAGAAGGGGGAGTATGTCCTTTTGCTAGTATGAACATCTTAAGAATCGATTTTGTGCCTCCATGTTACATGAATTTAGTTTTAGGCATGTAAAGTTTCCACACCCACCTCCACGACTATGGGGTTTCAAATCTAGGCTCGATTGAATCTCCTCTCTGAAGCTGAAATGGGTTTTTGGGATCATTTTCAAGAAAGAAAGTAGAACATGAAAGGGGGAGAGTGTTTTTTTTTGCAAATATGAAAATCTTAAGAACCAGTTTTGTAACACGAGTCTAGTTTTAAGCATGTAACGTTTCTATATCTACCTCCGGGACTAGGTGGTGTTTCAATCTAGGCTCGATTGAATTTCCTTTCTGAAACTGAAAGCTCTTCAAATCATCCAAAGAATCATTTTTGATTATCGTCAAGCGCTTTTATGCGCATTGTTCAGTGTTTATAACAAAATAAATCAAGTTTGCTTGGTATTGGCAAAGTATTCTAAACAAGAGTGAGAAAAAAGTAGGGGAGCTAATTTTCTTCAATAGAAAACATCCGTTTCTTCGTGTACCCCAAATTGGACGCTATTTAAGTTGATTGCAAACTTTGATGATCAATTTTGAGACTATGAATCATAGGAAAGTTGAAATTATTGGCAGCTCTCTTGTTATTGATCTGCGTCATCAATGATCTCATCTAAAGACGGATTCTTCAATTTTCTTGCATCTTGATGCTGTTTGGTAGTTCAAACTAGTGTATTTAGGGCATGAGGATTATCTCCTTCTCCATTGAGTTAATAATATATAGATTATATTCTTTCTTTGACAGGTTTTGCTGTAAGTTATATGTACTATTACGACAGGTGTTATTGTTGGGTAAACAATTTTGAAGGGTTCAACGTTTTTACATCTACATATATGGTCTCCCATACCTGTAATATGGTCTGGAATATGTAGTATAATATAATATAAGAATATGCACTTATATGTAAGCCTTTATTTCACATTAAAGTTGTTCCTTGGATTTCGGAATCCCTACAAAACTATCGTGGAGCATTTCGTTCGTTCCCACACGTATGCATCTGAATACGTGACACGTAAACTAATTCTGCTAAACGTGTTCCATAACATATTTAGCTTTAAGAAATTTTGCCAAACTATTCCCAGCTGCTTCTCGCACAAATCCTTGTTTATTTTATTATGCCTTTAATATATCAGGGTGTGAATTCGAAACGAATTCTAGAGAAAAATTTTATATGTTTGGTTAAATATACTTTACTTAACTTTAATCAGTTTATTTGTTAATGAGTAGATACAAATAGTCGCAATTTTTTTGTATCCTATTTCCTATTATGAAATTCATTACAAAATTTAATCAAAAATGTAATTTAACCTTGATTTTTTCTCAAATATGAATTATTCAAATTAAATCATGAATATCAATGTATGACAAATATGTCTATATCAATGTACGACAATGTATGACAAAATGGTCTTTGTTATACATTCAATATTAATCAATTTAATTGTTTATAATAAATTTAATGTGATGAATATTCAATACATATTTAAACAAGATTACTGTAATATGATGCAAAAATAAATACATATGAACATTAAACCGAAGCAGATTCTATGGATGGTAATAACATAAATCTTTCAAAGTAAATTTAGTATATGTAAGATGTGTAATATTATAAAATATAAGTAATACAAATACATTCCAAGGCATTTATTGAAATATATGAACTATTCAAAAAGTAATTTATTATTTATTATGATGACATGTACAATATTCTTAATATATATTAGTGTGTTCGTTGTCGCGTTCGGTCGTGTCGCCAAAGTGTGTTTTTGCTACTTCTTCATTGTTACTAAATAAAATATAAAATGGCCAAGTACGTGCAAAGCGTCTCCAAAATATTAGAGAGTATGGTCCAAGTCCTCATGGACCCTGTCAATAGATTTAGCAAGGACCAAATGGCCAAATTGATGCCTTTCACCTCTGATATCTCGCAAACTGTAGGCGAAATGTCCTGTAATATTGCAATGCTGGAAGGAGAGCTGTCAGCTACCAAAATTTATATGTCTAAAGATACACCCACCACGATTGAATCGACATTGGAACTTGTTAGTGAAATGGAAGAAAGAAAAAATAGAAAAAACAATGTTATCATATTTGACATTACTGAAACAGGTAATAATGACGACAATAATGTAATCGCAAATTTATTGTCAAAAGCCGAGCTACCTAACCACAAATTCACCGCTCATAGAATCGGATTAAAACAAGGTACGAAGCCAAGGCCCCTAAAAGTTAAACTCGATGTACAGCAAACAGCAATATCATTACTTAGAAAAGGACCCAAATTAGGAATTAAAATAAAAAATGACCTAACGTACATGCAAAGACTACATATAAACAATTTGTGGATCGAAATGAATACCAGAAAAGACAAAGGTGAAAGTGACTTAATAATAAAATATTTTAATGGAGTGCCTAAAATAATAAATAAAAATAGTACAAAAAACTAACAATATATTACCAAAATGTTCGAAGCATTATATCTAAAATACAATTCCTTAAAAATGCTATAGCTGCTTCCGCATATCACATCATATTATTAACAGAAACGTGGCTAAACAACCTTATAAATGACTCCGAACTAAACTTTCATACATACAATATGTATAGATATGATAGAAACATAAACACCAGTACGAAGACTCGAGGCGGTGGCGTGGCAATTCTTATTAAAAAAGTTCATTCATCATCTGTCATCATCAACACAAACAATTCCATCGAACAAATATTTATATCAACCAAAATTTTCAATGTAAAGTGCATATTCGGTTGTGTTTACATCCCTCCATCCTCTGACATTAGTGTATATAATAATTTTATAAATAATATTGAAACAATCAGATTAAAATATCCTGATTCAAAATTCTTAATAACTGGTGATTTTAATCTACCAAATTTGGACTGGCAAAACCTTGAAATGAATGAAAATTCTCCAATTCATCAAGAAATTATAAATTTATCTTTAAATTTAGGTCTTAAACAATTTAATACTATTTCCAACTTGAATGATCGTGTCTTAGATTTAGTTTTTTCCAATTTCAAAAACACTAACGTTATGAAATCTCATGATGTTCTATCTCCAGTGGATGGCCATCATCCACCCCTAGATATTATTATTACTTTAAATAAATCTACTAATCTACCTTTAATTCAGCAAAATATTTTTGATTTTCACAGAGCCGATTATAACGAAATCATGAACCAATTAAATGTCACTAATTGGTCGTTCTTAAACGATAACATTAACTTTGAATCAAAAGTCATTATGCTGAATGAATTATTAATCTCTTGTATATACAACCATGTTCCTCAATATAAAAATAAGTTGCATTTTTTTCCAAAATGGTTTAGTCCCGAATTAAAAAACCTAATACATAAAAAAAAAAGTGTGCACAAATTATTCAAAATTTATAACTCTACACACATATATATTGAATTCAAAAAACTAAGAGCTTTGTGTAAACTACATATATCCAAATGTTTTAAACTTTATATTAAAAAAACTGAATCATTCATTGATTCAAATTCCAAATATTTTTGGTCATTTACTAAAGAATTAAACAACAATAAAACATATATACCAGAAAACATTCAACTTAACGGTAAATTTGTTGACAATACTAATGATTCAGTCAATCTTTTTGCTGATTTTTTCAAATCGATCTATGTCAAAAACAACAACAATAATTCTAATTATAGCATTGTAAATAATAATGTCCTGATTTCACCTTTACATTCTATAAATATATCTATTCAAAAATTAATTAACAAAATAAATGCCTTAGATATATCTAAATCTGCGGGTCCTGACAACATACCCCCAATTTTTATCAAGAATTGTGCCAATGTATTAACTTATCCTCTTTTTAATCTCTTTAATCAATCTATTTCCACTGGTATATTTCCCAATTCTTGGAAGTCTGGCTATTTAATGCCTCTCCATAAAAATGGGGATAAACATAATGTAATGAACTATAGAGCCATCTGTCAACTATCAACTATTCCAAAACTTTTTGAAAGTTTAGTATTAGACGAATTTATTCCTTTCATTAATAACATTATTATTCCACAACAACATGGTTTTACTTCTGGTAGATCTACCTTATCCAATTTATTATTATATGAAAATTTTATTTCTAGTGCCTTATCTGTTAAATTGCAAGTTGACTCAATTTACACTGATTTCAGTAAAGCATTTGACAAAGTTGATATTGAGATTTTATTATATAAACTAAACAGTATCGGAATCAGCGGTGTATTACTAAACTGGTTTCGGAGCTATTTGTCCAATAGATCATTATTAGTTAAAATCGGCCATTCTAAATCTTACTCCTTTAATCCAACTAGTGGCGTTCCCCAAGGATCTCACATGGGACCAGTCCTATTCAATATTTTTATAAATGATATTATAAATATATTTAATGATGTTAAAGTGCTCTTATTTGCAGACGATTTAAAAATATTTAAATGTATAAAAGACACTAACGATTGTGCTACTTTACAAACTAATTTAAACTCATTAAACGATTGGTGTTCTTTTAATAAATTATATTTAAACATTAAGAAGTGTTCTGTTGTCAGGTTCAGTAGGTCAAATAACAAAATTATTTATAATTATCATATAAATAATGAATCATTACCATCATCATCGCTAATTAAAGATCTAGGAGTTATTTTTGACGACAAATTAACTTTTAATTCTCATATAAATTTTATCACAAAAAATGCCATCAAAACACTTGGTTTCTTAATAAGAAATAGTACTCACTTCAAAAATGTAAATACGATTAAAATTTTATACACCACTCTGGTTAGAAACCAATTAGAGTACAATTCTACCATTTGGTCTCCTTATTTAATGAAACAAATTAACATAATAGAGTCAGTGCAAATAAAGTTCACTAGATTCATCAAATTTAAATTTTTTAAAAGTCATAATCACTATGTCAGTAACGTTATTATTTATAGGAAACTTAATTTGCTAAAATTATATGACAGAAGGAAAATTAACGATATTTCAGTTCTGTGTGGTCTTCTTAATGGCACTATTAAATGCTCTGACTTGGTGAGTTTAGTGTGCTTCCATGTGCCGGGTAGATCAATTAGATGTAACCATCTTTTTGATATGCCCAGGTTTACCACTAATTACTCATTGAACTCAGCTATGTTGAGACTGCACAGAGTTGGAAACGAATTATCCATGGTCGATTTATTCATTGTTAGTAAATATAACATGAAATCTATTTTATTTAAATATTTTTTTAATATAATGTAATTTATTTTGTAGTATATGAATGTATGTGTATTTTTCTTTTATATTTCATTTTAATTTTTTTTCTTTTTCTTTCTCTATTTCCAACATGTAAAATGGTCAATTTTTTCTTGACCGTAAAATAAAATAAAATAAAAAAATAAAAAATAAAAAAAATAAAAATATATGTACATACATAAGTGAAGATGTGAAGATGAGAACGATTGTGTATTATCAAATCTATTATTAATGCTTAAATATTAGTACATGTTATAATATAAATGTCATATTTAGTCAGATGCGAGGAGTTGTTTAATAAATTATAATTAAAAAGGATAAAACTGCACATATAAATTAAGTGTGTAAACGCTGGGTTAGCGCGAATTTGTGGAGTAGACTTAATTAGTTTCTCAGTGGCTCTGTACTCTGTGTCCTCACTAACTAGAGCAAAGTAAATTGAACCAATCTTTTAGAAGTCGTCTGAAGTTAGCTTTTACGTTCTCGTTATCAATTAACAACGATACGGAGCAAATTTGGTGAAATCCAATTTTCTTTAACATCAACCCTCCAGTGTCTACGAAAATGCTAAAAAAAACTACTGAAATCTACACAGGAAAATATTGAAAACCTTTAGTCTAAAGTAAAATTGTGATAAAATAGGCACAGCTATGTATATAGTATGTACATATCATCTTTTAAAGGTTACATTGAAATAATATTATTCTTTAATTGTTAAATTTTAAGCTATTTATTATCGTGATTTAAGAAGGTTGAGCTATTAGATCTATTTTAAAATGAGTTTTTCGAAGAATTATAGTCATTTAATGTATTTTCCATTTCTATATGTAGATAGACAAGTATCTAAACCAACCAAATATATAATAACGATTTTGTTTCAATAACAAAATTGTTATTATAATAAATAGGAAAACAAGAAAAAATCACACAAAGCTCTAAAATGTGAAAATTAGATCCGGTCCCATATATGTATGTACATATAATATTATTTCTTCATTGTTAAAATTTATGATTAACCGCATGAAGTTTGTTATTTATATGTTTATACAAACGTAAATTGGAATGATTCCTAAATTGCCAAGATAAATATTTTATATAACTTTTTTAAAATGCAATTTTATGTAGAATGTTTTGTTTTATTTAATAATATTTATCATGCAAGTTAAAAAAATTAATAATTCAAGACAGTTATTTTATTTTATTTCAAGGACGAAGTATTCTTCATCATAAATAAATAAATAAAACATAAATTTAAAATTTTTATCACTGCTCTAAAAAGTGGCGATTATTTTTGTTGTATTTAGAAAAATACTAATTGTAACAAAAATCATGCCCTTTTTAAGGTTAAGCTTCACTTTTCTTTTAAAAGATGCAGAATGCCTTTTTATAAGCACTTTGCATCTTTTAAAAGAAAAGTGAGATAGTTGAGAGAATTGTACTTGAACAACATAAAAAGAAAATCTTTCAGAAAATGAGGACTACTCGAATGAGAACTAATTAACGTTACTCAGTTTTATACAACATTTTCCTTTCAATTAAAATATACTACAATAATAAAACAAGAATAATCCAATTTACTTTTTATAATACTATATAAACTAATTTAAGACAGAATCACCTGTGCTTATACACTGAAAATTAAAATCAATAATCTTGACTGAGCTGTCGGTTTAGTTTAATACTTAAACAGAAAAAATAAAAATTTTCACAACCCAAACACGGACATGGATCGACACGATCTATCAACTGCGATGAAACATATTAAAAAAAAACCGAAGCGATTTCCGAGCCGGAAAAGTCGCGCGATATCGAATTTTCCGCCCAGTCATCGCCAATCTTGATAAATTTGCGCCAATTAATTCGAAAGAAGCGGCCGCATAAATACATCTTACCGGTATATCCGGTGACTGTCACACTTCCGGTGGATTTTTCGACCATGGCAATAAATCAACAAGTGCCCCTTTTCGGCGAGAGCAACTCGAACCCCCTCGAAAATATCCCTCGAGTAATTCCAAGCCGGGAAAGTTTCACCCGCAGCTGCGTTTGCGGTGAAAAGTGTCCTTAATGCAAAACGGAAAGTTGTCAGGGATCGAATCGCAAACTTGAAACTTGTAAGCATATTTATATTATCACAGCGCTTTTTGAAAACCCCTATAGAACTATAGGGACATTCAAACAGGACTATATAAAAATATAGTCCTGGTTTGAAATCGCCATATCTCTACAAGGACTAATGAAACTAGTTATCCTAGTAAAAATAAATTGCACTACTATATATGTATGCAGTGGTATGTATCTCGCTTATCAATGTAGTCAACTAACCAGTAAGGATAAGACACGCCATTGATTTGTGGCACACCTAATTTAATAAGTAGCACCATTGATTTTTAGCATACCTAATTTAATAAGTAGCACCATTGATTTATAGCAGACCTTTAAACACTGACTAACCTTTCTAGAGTGCCTTGGTACTCCGTATCTTATATATGTAATTCTCTTCTATGAAGCATTCTCGAGTTCTCATCCATTATACGGAGCCCTAGTGATAGGTTTCATTGTTTGAGAATCGAAATAGTGCAGAAAAGGTTTCTCAGATATGCTTACATGGTTGTTTATGGTCGCTATCCCTGGCTTTATCCAAGCGCCTATCCACTGGGAGCACTAGACTATAGTTCCCTCGAGTCACGGCGTGCAGTATATCTGGGGAAACATTTTTATAAACTTCTGATTGCATTGATATGTAATCCTCGTATTCTTGCTGAGTTGAACTTCAATGTTCCCAGCAAACTCAGATCTACTAGATACCGCGAATTGTTCTTCTCACCTGAGGCACGTACCAATTTAATGCTTTCATCCCCTGTCGCCAGGGGCATCAAACTCCTCAACCGGATTTCTATTAGATTGGATTTGTTTAATCTAAAATATACTGATCTGGTTGAGGTATTGTTTAGTTTGAGATCGTAGCACCTTATAACATGTTATATTTTTATATTTCATATTTTTATATATTATATTTTTATATTTTCATATTTCATATTTTTACAAACCTCCTTAACGTTTCACATTAAGACGTCTTTTTTATATCTCTTATCTCTTATGCGATCGTTTTCATACTTCGCCATATTGCTCATTTTGGTCATCAATATACGTTAATGTATCGTCTGCCATTACTTTGTAGATAAAATATCGTATACAATGCGTTTCAAATTTCTGATTTTTCGAGTTGCTTGACGTCCAGTCAAGTGACAATAAGCGTTGTCACTTGTCTTCTAACCTGTTCGCCGTGATCTGGCCATATCAGATTTTAATTGTTTAAACGCCTATAATTCACTCTATATTTTATAATATTTGCTCTATAGGTTCTCATTATCTCTCTTATATAATTAGGTCACTCATATTGTTGTAAACGTTGATCGTGATATAAGCGATTAGTAGTACTTTAGATTGTTAGGGCCTACACGTTTACCGCTTTGCGATATTTTACGATATTTTATTATACATACTATTTTTTTATATTTTATATTTGTTTTATCCATATTTGTTTTTAATAAATATAATCTGTAAAGGCACTATGACAAATTTGTAAATAAATAAATAAATAATCAAACTTGTACGACACGTGTCTTCAACACTTCATTGTTTTAAATAAGAGTATATAAACTCATTACTGTTAGAATTTTAAAAGTTAGTTATCACCATCGAGACTCCGAGAGTAGCAGTCAACACATCAGCAGCAGAACAACGTTAAATAGTGAAGCAAAATTAAAGTGAAACAGTTCTACGTATCTCATTTAAATTCTTCTCCGTTCCATAATTATATCTGTCGTTTTTCGAATATATCTGCCATTAAGATAAATGTAACGTTTTAATAATAAAGAAATCTTGGTTAGTTTACCTAGTAGTTGTTTAAAAAAAGAAAAAATATTTAATCTTTCATTGGAACGTGACAGAAGATAATATGTGTGTAAATATATCTTATATGTGTACTTTAATTGAATTAAATGGGCGGAAGATAGCATTGCGTTGTTTTTAATGGATATTTTACGAAACATATAAAATATTACGTAGGTATATTAAAAAGATAAATGCGCGATATATTTTTCCCATGACGATTGCGTTGACGCCCATAGATGTCCCCATGGATATACTATCATAATAAATTACAAAGCTTTAACGACTTTTAGGAACGACACTTTCAAGCTTAATATATTTTTTCGGCTTTATAAGGTCCCCAAGGTTTGGGGTCAAGACCGTGAAGAACAGTTCCAGTCGAAAAATCGCAATATCAAGAAGAAAAATTCTTCCTCAAGTTTTTTTCGCATTTTATTTATCAACTATAACATACATAGGTTGTAAGTTTTATATACAAATAATATGTGATATTATCAAGATTATCCTAATTAAATTTTAATTATCATTGAATACATTTTCGTATTTACATTGACTTATAAAATAAAATTTAAATATTGAAATATTGATTAAAATTATTATTGAAAGCATAGCTAGGTTCATTGCGATAAATCAGCGCAAGCTTAAACGAGGATATGTATAATAAATAAATGTTAATAGATAATTGGACGTGTTCATTTGACAGTCCCAGGTATAAAATATGTAAAATATTAAATATATTTCTGCTAAATCAATTTATATATAAAATGTAAATCTTTCAGTGAACAGTATAATATATAAAACCATGAATAAATATATAAACACATTTCATCTTATATTATGCATAAAAAATATGTACACATGTATATAACCCCAGGGAGAAAAGTCATTATTTGCTAATATAATGATAAGTAGAACTTTAGTTAATATTTTATACATAAATAAACATTTCGTGGACAAATATATATTACAAAGACACTTAATTTTATACAAATATGAAAATATGTACATACATGAGCCCCAAAAATAAGCTCAACAAAAAATATCCTCCACACAAATCAGCTTCGTCATATTCAGATATAAGACGTATGTATAGGATTATTACACATTTATTATAATACATTTGTAGTTTAAATTATAATCTAATATATATATATATATATGTATAATTTCGAAAGAGATTTCGTATGTATCTAATTCTGTATGACGACCATATCAATTTCGATTCTTTTTTCAGTTCCAGATCCCGATTTCAGCTTCAGTTTCGGATCCCCATTCCTTCTTCAGTTCCAGTTTAATTTTTCAGTTACGGATCCGGATTCCTTTTTCAGTTCCGGATGCAGATTCCTGTTTCAGTTCTGGATGCGGATTCCTGTTTCAGTTCTGGATATCGATTCCATTTTCAGTTCCGGATCCGGATACCAGTTTAAGTTCCAGATCCGGAATCCTTTTTCAGTTCCAGATCCCGATTCGTTTTTCAGTTCCAGATCAGGATTATTTTTTCATTTCCGGTTCTCTTATACACATATTAAAAAACCCCATTCATTTCTGATTGGTTGTCATTAAATATTATTATTTTTTCGATTCAAATAAATATAATAAAAAAAAAAAACAAATGAATGTTAACTATAAGATAAACCATGTTTAAGCGGTTTATATTATAAATACCGAGCGAAGCCGGGTAAAACCACCAGTGAACAAATAAATTCAACCGTATTATATATGTACATACACAGGGTATTTCGATTCATTTTTCATACGATTTCAATTGAATATGCAATATATATTTCGTATGCATATTTAATACTTCAATACTGTAGAAGAAAACTTATCAAAACAAATTCTCATTGATTTTTATTGTGAAATATTATCAAGGAATGAAATTTACTTTGTATTTTGTATAACTCGCCAGAAAATACCAATAGATTTTTGTAAACAAATAAATCATCATACAAATGTACATATGTGTAATATTATCGATATACATATGTATATGCGAAGTCATATTTTTTCAACCGTATATACATACATACATACATTCATACACTTTAGCATATTGGAAATGATATGAATAATTTAAGATGGCATTACTTTAGGTTAATTTCCACACCATTTTCCTTGAGATCGAGTCTTGCATATTGATATCAAATGGTTGTACTAATTTATCAGCAGTAATTAATGAATTAACGGAAAGCGTAAGTGTAGGTTTATATGTATGTATATACATATGTATATTGTATAGTATATGTATAGTACTTGTATATAATAATTTAACGAGAGGATTAACCAGTGGCGTGCGGCACTTTGAGTGGATGATTATGAAGGGTTTCGAGGGGTCGCAGATCAAATGGCCGATTTGATAATAAATAGCCATCGCTTATATTGTTCTCCGATGATTAATCGTTTCAGTATTTGTTTACGTAATGCTCGGATAACAATTATTAAATTCGAACGGAAGTCATACTTTCGCGCTCGCAATAAAATATCGTTTGTTTTTTTCATTTTTTTAAATGAAAACATTTGAATAAGGAACGGGTTTCGTTTTTAATTTATTTTTCACTTTACGGTTCACATCTCTCCCTTTCTCTCCGACCATTATTTCAGTTTAAAAGATTTATATTTTTCACTGGTTTTAATTTCCAGAAAAATAATGCGAAGCGAGCGGAACGCGAATCGTAAATATCAATTAGAGCGTTTTCGCGCAAATTCGAAATGAATTATTACATTAAAATTTTAACATCATAAATGTGCACATTTAGAAAAGTCATTGAAAAGGTATCATCATACATATGTACATACGAATAGAAGTGAAAAATTCATTTAATATCATTAAAAAAAATTCTAAATAATAAATTTTCATACAATTATTTATTATAATATAATTAATACACACTTTCAATCAAAAATTATATATATGTATATCGTATGTACGTAGAGAGGATTTTTTAGCGTTCTCGTAACAAACTCATAACGACGCACTTTTGAATATAAAATTCAGGTAATGAAAAGGTAGGATTTAGTACTTCCTTTGCTACCACATTATGAAGCGTAATCTCAAAGGAATATAGCTTAATTTATATTAAAATTCAGTATCACCAATAAAGCGTGTATTTAACGTCCTTTCACAATGTAGAATGTATTCATTATTCATATAATGCATATAATAAAATTTTCGTAATGTTAAATTTGAATATATATACATATATCAATGTAGCTTGAATATAAAACATAAAATAGATGAAATTATAAAATACAAATAAATATAATAAACATTCTGACATTCATGTTATTTTAAAAATAATACGATAGGAATATAAATACAAATTTGTATTTTAGTTTGACAGAAAATACGTCACAAAAATAACAAAAGAACACAAACACTACATATGTACATATGTATATTATATCAGGGGTTTACAACTTTATTAAAGATATGACGAAAGAAAGATATAGAGAGATATAATAGAACATTGAAAAGAAAAAAAAGTAAAATTATATAAAAAAAATATTATAAAAGAAGGCATGAAAAGAAAATAAAAATATACAAAAGTAATTTAAAATAGTAAAAATATCAATATGTAAAAAAGAATTTTATAAAATTCCCAGTGTTGCTACCCGGCTTTGCCCGTGATTTTGTGACCGGACAAATAATAAAAATACTGACCATCTATGCATATTAAAATACTGACTATAAATTGATTAATATCTAAGGAACAAATACTCGAATAAATAAATAATAAATCAAAAATCTTTGTTTTATGTGTGTTAAGTGGGGTCATATTGTCAGTGAAAATATATTTTCACTAGCGTTTTAGTGATATCATAACCGAATACTTTTGCACTAGTGACTAGTACCTACATACATGCACATACATATGTATATGTAACTTAAAATTAATAATAGCTTACCGGACAAATAATAAAAATACTGACCATCTATACATATTACAATACTTCACAAAATTAATTACAAGTTAACAAGTATACAAATCAGTCAGTATATTGAGCAAAAACATATAGTGATAAATTAAGAATATTCTCGATATTTTCGAGATTCTACTAAACGATTTCTCGAGATGCGAGAATCTCGAATTTTCATAATAAAATATTCTCGAGAAATGAGAATCTCGAAATTTTACAATAAAATATTCTCGAGAAACGAGAATCAAAATTTCTCGACAATTCTCGAGAAATCTCGAGGCGAGATTTCTCGATCACAACCTCTAGTTTTACTTGTATGGTGTTAATTGAAAAAAAAATACCATTTTTTATTATTTTTAACAGCTGAAATGTAATTGACTAGAGGCATATCTAGTATACTTAAGAAAGGTATAGTCTTTTATTACAGAAAATTGTTCGCCTGGAAACCAAATACATACACGTAAATAGAAACGGTCAAGTGAAAAGTTTTAAGAGCGAACCGGAGATAATAGAAACAGGCGTATAAAATCGAAGCTATTCAACTTTTCCTCAAAGTGGAAATTCACTGTGAAAACCCCACTAGATACATACACGGCAAATCTTGTAACTGCAAATAAAGCAGACGCGAATTCAATTAAAAGTTTTTAATTGAAACGCGCCTTTAATTCGTATCGCATTCACCATTCGAGGTACAATTTACATCCATTCGACTATACTCGTTCTGTAATTAACGTCGATGCACTTTAAATTACACTTTAGTAAAGCATACCGATTTTTTGGCCTTATCTCCTCCACTTTCAGTATTTTCAGCGAGACCCTGTTTTCTTTCAAATATTATTTTATTTTTACAAAACCACCAAGGCACTTAACGTTCGAGAAAAACACTAGCTTCTGATTAAATTTAGAAAATGGAAGATTATATGTATCAAATTGATACAACATACATACATATTTGAAGATCTAATATATAATTTGGAAAGAGACTTTGTATATATGTATGTACGTATGTATCCTTCGTTCGTAGAAATCCGTGACGTCATCGAACAAATAATTCGATATTTTCCGATTTAATTTTCCCTTCGTGCAAGATTTTTTAAATCCGATTCCCGCGATTCGAGGTAAGAATTCCCGGGACAACGGACAACAAAAATTCCGTGAATTCCCGGGAATGTCTGTCCCGGGTCGACCCGGGTCAGAAACCCTAATATGTACATACTATGTACGTAGAAACAATAGATGAAGTTTTGTAATTTTGAGACTTGAGATTCTGATTCGAAATCAGAATCGATCACTTATCACGTTTTCATGATCTAGAAAAAATGTGTGTGGATTTTCAGAGATTTTATGAACAACGTTAGTCCAATTGAACTGAAACTTAATATTGGTTACTGAAATTTTCATCGACACAACGTAAATTTTCTTCAATTTTTTAAGTTGACCGGAAATGGTACCTCTCCTTATGGGTGTCCTCTTTTTTTAAGTTTTTGAATTCAATAATCTCCCAAACCGATAACTGAATTGTACTGAATTTTTTTTTAATTTAATAGAAAATAAAAATTTTCAACGGTAATATTTTTTGAATATTTTTACCTGAACCGGAAGTAGTTCTTTACTCTAGAGAATCGAGGTTTTCTATGTTTTTCTCAGAAACCTTCTAGTTTATTGAACTAAAATTTCATAACTAGAAGTTTAAGCTTAATACCAAGTTATGTCTAAAATTTGGTAAGCATCCGTCAACCGAAAGTGGCAGTTTACTCTTGTTCGATTTTCGTCCACTATTTTTTTCGACCCCTTAAACATGTGTGCTCCTCACGAAAAAGTTCAAGTATAATTCTTGTATCAATGTGATTAAAATAAAGGAAATCACTAAATTTAATAAACCGGAAGTGGGATTTTTCCTCTTAGAAAGGTCAAAAATGTTGTGGCCACTATTATTTCCACACCCCTGAGCGAATCAGGTTAAAAATTTATTTGTGTTCTTTATGTACTAACTTAGCTGATAAAGTTTTGTTTAAAATTCGTAAAATGGAAGTAGTATTTTTTTTTAAAAAGAATATTTCATTATTTTATTTTGATCTTTTAAATTATTTTTATTTTCTTATTTTTGTCAGTGATTATAGTATTTTAGTTGTCACACATGATGAGGATGGTTGTCACAAGTAGAACGTGTGACTTTAAATATTATTTACTTATGAACATTTGAAAAAATATAACCTCAATTAAATACATATGTAATAAATATATTATTAGAATTAATTTAATAATCAAAAAAAAAACTAAACGGTCTGATTTACCTTTGAAATTATCGGTGGTGATTTTCGTTTACATTTGTTCAATGTTTTTTATTTTTTGTTAAGAGCTTTAAGCTTAAGCTTCATATTTCGATGTCGGAAGAGCTTTTCAGAATTTACTCGAGTGAATTATTGCCTTCCGAAGATTGAATTCGACTCTTTAAAAATTAATTTTGAATAAAAATGGAAAGATTATCTCTTGGCGCATTTCAACTGTATATTAATTATTATTTCATTTCAAAATCATCACAAATATTTTTAAAAATTATAATGCTATTTAAAATAATTTGAGACGATTGAAAGTGAAATCAAATGTATTACGATAACACGCCATTTAATATAACATCAGAGTAAACTTACATAAAACATGCATATTACATTCCATTCCTCAAACATCATATGAATAAATAATGAATAGAATGACAGCACGATATTAAATTTTTCTCGTAAACATTTTCAATTGCTTTTGTTTTATACGTGTGTAATATACTAGCAGATATACCCGGCGTCGCCCTTGTAAATACAAACACGTCCCAAATAATATATATATATATATATATATATATATATATATATATATATATATATGAATATATTAAATAAAAGCCATGACTAATTCAATATATTATAAATCAAATTACAGACTGATCAGTAGGTATGAAAATATTTTATTTATGAAATAATCATTCGATCTGAATTAAATGTATTTTGTTTTTAAGGCATATTTTATTTTTATTTTTAAAGAAATAGTTCATATTGTATTATATATTTAATACCACTTTGTACAACTATGCGTGAGTTCATACGATTCGCACCGAGTTAAAGAGCCGTATACATTTTCCTCCGTTCGCTCCTTTTGTGTGGGAAAATGCTCATAAATCTTTCCACGCCGCGGAAAATATTAGCGCTTTCCCCTTTTCGTCGTGAGATATTTATAAACCTTTTAGGGAAGCTTGAATACAAAATAATCTAAATCGCTCGTTTCGAACACCCTTTTTTCCACTCAACCGATAGACCACTCGACACTTCCACACTTTTGATTTCGAATTGGAAAATATTCCCACGGACGCGATCGCTTATAATAAACTAGAGCGCTGGGATGTGTAATATAATATAATATAATATAATGTAATATCCATGGCGATAAATCCGAACCAAGGGGGAGGAGATGACGAACGAAATTGGCGAGTTTTGGGGAAAAGTTTCAGACGAGTCTCAAATTGTCTTCGGAAAGTTTACAACGGAACCAATATAAAGCTCTCACTTCCTCATTGGAAGATCAACTTGATCCAGTCGACCGAACGCGTAACCATTACCATAATAATCCCATACCATATTATGCTAACGGCGTTTGTTCGTTTTAAACCGCAAAGCAAGCGTAAATGGGTGTTTCGTTCTGGGAAACTGCTCCAATTTGAACGGGTAGCGAAACGTTTAATGGAAATGATGCTTAGGCATGAAATTGTTTCAGAAAATTCAAGTTCAATGTAATTGTGTTCACTTTACAGGTACAATGTATTGATTAACAAAGAAATCTTTTTTCGTCGCAAGGTTTTTATTAGTTTCACTTCGTTCAAAAATAAGTGGTCCCTTCCTAAACTCTACCGATAGTTTTTCCCATTTCGGTTCCTGTTTTTGGCCGATTTTTTTTCACAGTAAGCTTTCCGGACATGCATACAATAAATCCTGAAAGTTCCATTGTACAATAACACATGCAATTCCCATTCCCGTTCCCGTTTCTCGATGCGTTTCGATAAGTGAATATTTCAGTTTCAAATTAACACTTAATAATCAAATTAAATTATAGTAAACTATACACTGGCGCTTCATACTTTCACGTCGATAAAATCTTAATTACAAATATTATTATTAAAAGGATTAATCCCGTTTTTTTTTCACAGTAATCATCCCGGACATGCAGACAACAAATCCTGAAATTTCCATCGTAATCGGTTCAGTGGCTTAGGAGCCTATTCGAGACAGACAGACAGACAGACATACTTTGATTTTTATATATTTAGACTCTTTATATACTAACTTAGAGCTGAAAAGGTTTTGGTCAGAATTCGTAAACCGGAAGTAGTATTTTTTTTAAACAATAATTTCATCATTTTATTTTGACCTTTTAAATTATTTTTATTTTCTTGATATTTAAGGAGTATAATACTGATAGTGATTTTAAGTGATAAAAAAAATTTGAACAAAATCTGACAACCGGAAGTAGAACTTTTGTCTTGTGCAAGTTTCCATACATTTGCGCTCAATTTGTATCGAAAATGCTGTCATAGTTATTAGTATTTCATAATCTGTCTGTACGGTTCAATGTCGAATATTCTTTTGTAACCTTCTTATATTCCTCAAATACATAGATAAAGTCATGGATTGGTCACACCCGATTTTTTTTTAATAACTTTCGTATTTACTCTTTTCTTTGCATTCACTCACTCGAGCCTATTCGGAAAATTCAACTTATATATAATACACACATTTAATATTTTTTTACTATCTTGAATTCATAATTTAAAAATTTAATATTAGTCTCATAAAACCCTGGTTGAGAAAAAAGTTGAGAAAATGTGAGGACATTATATTATATGTACATATATGTAGATAGTAATACACATACCTACGAGCTAAAGCTTTATAGGAAAAACTCACAAAGATGGTAAAAAGCAATTAAATATCACATTGTATTTACATTGAAAATCTCATAAAACAGACTCGCATCATTTTTCCTTAATAAACCGCTTTAAAGTTCAAATCGTAAAACAGGGAATGCACCCTCCAATCTCCTCGTGGGAAAATAAGCTTTGGCTTAGTGTCAGAAAATACAGAACTACGACTAGGGGAGAAGGGAGAGGTTTGTCTTTCACTCTAAATTACCTGAAAAAGCTCTTTAAAGTTACCGAACAGCTTAGCAAAGCGCGAAGCCTTCGGTCGCTTTTAAAAATATAAGTTCTCACATAATACACCCTCGTAATATCGATTCGAGCGAATCTTCGCTTGAAATTTAAACCCTTATCCAGTGCACTTATGTACCTCAAACTATTCCGCAAAACTCTTAAAGGTTACATTTTTCGTAAAACCTTATATCAAATATAACATATGTGTACTACGTGTGTTGAAAACGAGGCTCCAGAATCTAAATATTTGTATTAGATTAAAGCGCTATAGATTTATCATAACATCTACATAGAAAATTGGAAAAGCCGGATGTGAACGTTTTCCTTTTAACAATTTTTTTAATATATCAGTCCTAGTTAGAATCATTTAAACCGGCTATTGAGTCAATTTAAAACGTTCACTTAATCTTCCGATTCGATTGTAATTCACTTCTAAAGTTGCAATAGGAACTTTTTAATGTCTCACAGGATTCTCATGCAATTCTTCAGCCATCTTCTCGAGTTCGTAACTAAATTTTAAAGTAAGTTCGTTCACTACTTTCTATCCATTTGTTACAATTGAGACAAAAACTTTAGCTATTGTTTTTAAAACGTGTAATACGTATATTTATATGTATAGTATTCGGGAGAAGTGATTAATAGCGTGGCTTCTAGGGGTCTCATATTAATAGGAAGGATAATCGAACCGGATATTTTCCATCGTTTGTATCATTTTTCATTCTAGTTAATTAATACAGAGCTGAAGATCATTTTTCTCGCAATAACGTTACCCCCGGGAAAACTGTGGAAACTTTCGGCCTGCTTTTACAAAAGGCTCGACCTAATCAAAGACATTGCTTTTTTTCCAGGAATATTTTATCAATGCAAAGATCGATCTCTATGTGTATGGAAAAATAATCACAAATTTATTCTAAAATTATACTAAAATTATACTAAAATTATACTAAAATTATACTAAAATTATACTAAAGTGTTTTCTTTAGATTCCTAGCAAAAATATATTGTTTTTTTTTTATCGAAATGTAACAAAATATTTTCGTTAATCAAATGAAATTGTGTTATCAGTACATATATATATATATATATATTTAATAATAACAAATGGAGTTTTATTTTAAAATAATAATATGCACAATAGATTGTATTTCTGAAGAAAAATAATGTTATTTATGGATGTACAATATGTATTTTAAATTATTAAATTCAGTCAAAGAATAATATAATGTTAAACAATTCTAAATGATAAAGTATGATTTCAAATAGATTATGACGAAATGAAATTTGGGAAAATATATAAAACACGGTAATCAAAATATTAAATATATCATTCGATCCCACTAAACTAAGATTTTAAATGTAAATAATTCAAATAAGAAAATATTAATGGTGTGAAAATTATAAGACGAACCATTATTTTCAATACAAAAGTTTTAAAATATTTTTAAACGTATTGGTTTTCATCTTGTTATTAAAAAGTATTTTATTGTTATAATAAATATTAGATAATATGAACGTTTACAATCGTTTTGATTTTACTTTTCTCATTATTTAATTTGGCCTTTATTAATTATTTATACACGTATTCACCCGTTTATTTACATTTTACACGACATCTATGCTCAAAAATTGTACAGAAGTATTGTGAGTTTTATTCAAGGTAAATTCAAACATCGATTAGCTATCATAGAGACATCTATGAATAAATTTGCAGCATTTATATAAATCAGCGAAAATCGCGATTTATATATTTTGTGCAGTGATTTTGCATACCATTCTAACACTTTTCTTTTAACATTCCCATCCGTATGTGTGATTTAAAGGCTTAAAATGATTTTTTTTCTAATATTATATATTTTGCATTTTCGCGAAAGACCCACAGAGACATCGATGGTGGAATTTTTGCAGCATTTTTTTATCAGCTAAAATTGAGATGATGAACAACACGATGTTTGGTCTGGCCAGCAGCATATGGGATGGAACCCATGACGACACAATTGAAAGCATTACCATTGATCGATTATGTATCGAGTTTTATGTATTTAAGATTTGTATAAATGGTTAATATTTAAATTTTATTTTATTTTGCGTATTTTGCGTATAGTGATATATTATGACCTTGTTTAAAAATAAATATAAAATTATACCGACATAAATATAGCCAGCAGCATAGCTCGGTCATTAAGCTTCTGCGTTACACCGAGAGGCGCCTGGTTCGATCCCATGAGCTGACCTCGATTGAAAAGAATTTTTCTGATCATATCTGTAGTGCTGCTGGTCAGACCTGGATATTTGTGACTTCAGGTCAATCGTTTCCAATCAGAGTTTGCCAATTTTCTCTGATTTCATTGTTGAAACGGTTCCCGATTAAAAATTGGCTAAAATCCTTCCTACCTACCATGTCACCACTATTTGAGTATGATAAATGTACAACAAAATATATGTACAATTCATAGATGTCTCGTTAATTTGCAAGTTTTCAGTGTCTCGTAATTCAGCGACATGTATAATAAAAATGCTGTATTGTTTGTAATTGGCCAGGAAGGCGCATCGGGGTTTACCCGTAAGGCCTTCCTGGTATAAAATGTAATAAAAAAATATAATAAAAAATATATGTTGATTTTTTTGTCAACGAAATTAAAAATAAATAATAATAAAAATTCGTTTATTTTATCGAGTTAATCCAGTTATCAATAGAATTTTTGTTATTAATCCACAAGAATAGTCGAAATATGATTTTTCTAAGTGGAATTTTATTTAATTCTCATATAAAGACAATTTAATGTATTATCCCTAATAATTCAATTCAGATTCGTGTAAATACGAGTAAATACCAATATGAGCTTTTAGCTCGCAATTTTACCGATTTAAAATTCTGCACACTTCCAATTAACCCTTTTAAACGAAAACAAAAAATACTGTGGCCAGAACACTATCTCAATAAATATTTTTCAATAGAAAAAACTCAATATAAAATAGTATTAACAGTGGGAAAAAATCCCAAGTGAAAATACGTACTTTTGACTTTTGATTTGAACTGGACGACTACTTAGAGAGATTTGAAAGCTGAAAAGTACTACAAATGATAGATAAAATACCCGACTCTAGATTTCAATATTTATTTTGAACAGAAAATTGACAGATTTTGAAACATCGACCGAACAACACCAAGATATAGAAAAATCGCGCGATTTAAAAAACACATATCTCCGAATCTCAAGCCAATCAAGATTTTTTATTACCAGATTCGTGTTCACTGGGCATAAATTTATAAGAAAAGTCATATCTCGTCTCTGAACCAAAAAAAAGTCGTCATTTGTCGAACAGTGATATTAATCCAAATTCGCAATTTATTCAATAATTTTTGTTCCAAAGAATTAAAAGTTGCATTGTCTCATCGATGAAAAGATATGTATAGTCGACGAACATTAAATGGAAAAAGAATAAATGAAAACAATTTATTAACGTCGAACTAGCACTATTTAGCCCCGCAGATAATTTATATTGAATGGATTTGTACGTACTCGAAGGAGGAGAGAAAGGCAGACGAGAAAAGAAAGCTTTCACGATTAAGGCGGGAAAGCTTTTTAGTGTAGAAGCACGCGAGCTTTGAATCGAATAGACATTTCCGTCCAGCTGAGCTAGACAATTTGACTTTTTGAAATCGATTCCCAAAAAAAAAATGTGGAAAAAGGAGCGCCAATTCAAAAGCCTACTCGCTCAAAAGAAGAACGAGAAGTTAACAGTCGACCGAACACTTCATCCTCTGATGAGGATGAAAATTCGGAAATTCCCCGGGGAGGCTTGGGATAATTTACGGACCAAGTCTCCGTGAAAGCCTCACCGTCGCAAATTTTTCACCACGGTTCAATATGAAAATTTGACGGAGGCACGGGAAAATTTCAACGATTTATTTAACATACGGACTGTCGGTTCATAGTAAAATAATCAACTTCACATGAAGAGGCTTTCGTATGTTTTGACGACTTTTACAGTGTTTCTCATACAAATTATTGTATTATAATTGCTTCAAAAAAGTAATATCACATTTATTAAATGATAGACGAAAAAATATTGCTAGAAAGATATTCAAATTGAACTGATAGTGCGATTGTATTTGCGTTTGATTATTTTCACATATTTTTACAATTGACAATTTTTATGCGTTGTTTACTAAATGTTCTATGTAAGATTTTTTATATATAATATATTAAATATATGCATGTATATAATAGGATATTTAAATTAATTTAAAACCAATTAAAATTGATCCAATTCACAATCTATACATACATACTTTGACTAATGGTAACGTAAGCAAAATTATAGAAGAAATATATATTTTTTTTGATTTTTAAATGCTTTTTATTATTTCGAAATTATATTCACAATACATCTTATATCTATTTTAATAGCTACCAATCTACTGATCATTTTCTATTTTACAATTTTAATTTAATTTGGTTAGTAATCATAGTATAATATTATTCGAATGTTAATGTACAACATATTTAATAGGAAAAATAGTTCAAAAACCTATTTACAATTCTTATAAAAGCTCATACATCTAATACATAATATTAATTAAAGACTCGATGACTCGAGGTCATCGAAGAAGTCGATGACCTAAAGCAGATTGTGTTTAGGTAAGTCCATACTTATAACCACATGGTAAGTCAAACTTAATAAAATAAACCATACAACGTACATATACACAAAGCATGTTCAAAGAAAAAAAAACACATGGTACATACATATGTATATCCGAAGTAAAATTAGTTAATACTAAAATATACAAATCGTACACAAAATTCATTCAAAACAATATGATCATACATACATATGTAAGTGCCTTTTGAGGTTACATAAGAACTGAATTAAGTAGTCATTCATTTTTAGCATATTATTGGTAATCTAGTTTATATTTATAATATATTTGTAAGTATGTAATTCATTGTTTAGGCCCCGAAAAGTTTATTCAGAAAGTTTATTCCCCGAATAAACTTTCTGACCGTCGAAACCTATTTAATCGTTTAACCAGCTTTCAGAATAAAATTGAAAAAAAAAAAACAGAATAATAAAAATATACAACAATATCTCATTTAATGGTTAATAGATTGTATTAACATCGATTACTCGTTTAAAATTTTTTGCCCAATATTTAAACCCAAATAAGTCTGCGTAAATCTAAATACAAATAAGTTGCGTTTATGTTTAGCACCGAGAGGTTACTGGGTTTGATCCCGAGCTAATCTTTAAAACTGCTGGTCACACTTGGATATTTGTGATTCGAAGTCAGTCGTTTCTTATCAGAGTTTGGCAATTTATCTGATTTCATTATTGAAACAGTTCCTCCATCAAATTGGCAAAAATCATCCTACCTGCTATGTCACAAATATTTCAATTTGATTTGTGTAGAATATGTACAAGTCTAAATTCATAGATGTTTATATGGATTAATTAATTAATTGTTAATTCTGTATACTTCAGCCTCTCGAAATACAGCGATTTATGTAATAAAAATGCTGCAATGTTTGTAGTTAATTGTCTAGGAAGGTGCATTGTTAGGCTTTCCTGGTATATATATTTGTAAAATAAAATAAAATATACACACACATACATATGTACATATATACATATGTATGTATGATTTACCAAATGTCTACATCTACATTCGTATATGTTATTTCGTCAAGCTTCATAAATTTGAATTAATATCACTCAAATATGCAGCATCGCGAGAAGTTGGAACGAAAGACACGATATACATAAGATGTAATATATTCACGAACTAACAACCATAAGGAATTAATCAACCAAATGAACACCTTTGCTTTGGAATCGTATAACTAAGTATAACAAGTAAGGAAGCACAAACTTACAGTAAACTTATCGCAATGTCACATGTTGCACCAATCTTCTGAATTATCCAGTATAGGGCTTAAAGTTCCTCGTCCAAAGCTTTGGAAGATCGTATTTCGTTCCGAGGGGAAAAAAATTTAATCCACTCCGTTCAACGGAACGAGCTTACAATTTGACAAGACTGAGCCGTAATCAATTTACTTACACTCCGTGCTAAGTGAGAAATACTTAAATAATACTATAGGTAAATTGAGAGAAAAAAATCCAACTCACTTCACATTTCGTGACTTTGACCGTAATTCATTCCAAGGGAGTCTGGACTGGACGAGAAATAAGTTACAGGAATTAAAAAAGTTTCAGTCGAATCTGTCACCGGCCATTTCCAAATTCACTTTATTCTTATTAGTTCGCCCAAATCCACTAAACACGGTCGTATTTTTTTCTTTTCGTTAAATATCGTACTATAGAAGTTAAGCCGCTTTCTAAAATCTTTGAAAATGAATTAAACTTGTCGATCACAATTACAAATTGACAACTTTTCAACGATATTCTGCTTAATCTTATTTTCAGTTTTATCCATTTGAAATGACGTTGAATTTTGAGGAATTTCTGTATACAAAGCTTATAGATAAAACCGAAACGGCGTGTGTAATTCGTTTCTGATTGGCTGTAGTCAACGTCGTTTCTGATTGGCTGTCGTCAAAGTCATTCCTGATTGGCTGAATTGGTCAAAGACGTTTCTGATTGGTCAGTCGTTAAATTTTTACTTTATCTATGTACGTAGTAACAATAGATGAAGTTTTGTGATCATGCGAAAATTCGAACTCGAGACTTTGACTGATTCGAACTCAGAATCGATTACTGATCACGTTTTAATGATCTAGAAAATATGTGTGTGTGTGTGTCTGTGTACTTTGGGGATTTTTTCAACACCGTTAGTCCTATCGAACCGAAACTTAGTATCGGTTAATGAAATTCTTATAGACACTACGTAAATTTTTTTCAAATTTTTAAGTTGACCGGAAATGGTACCTCCCCTTATAGGTGTCCTCTTTTTTTTAAGTTTTTGAATTCGATTTTCTCCCAAACTACTAACTGAATCGGACTGATTTTTTTTTACATGTACTAGAAATAATAATTTTTATAATTTCATAATTTTTAAATATTTTTATCTGAACCGGAAGTAGTACTTTCACTCTAGAGAATCGAGGTTTTTTATGTTTTTCTCAAAAGCCTTTTGATTTATCGAACTCAAATTTCATATCGATCAGTTTAAGCTCAATACCAAGTTATGTATAAAATTTGGTAAGCGTGCGTCGACCGGAAGTGGCAGTTTACTCTTGTTCGATTTGTCTTCCACTATTTTTTTCGACCCATTAAACATGTGTGGTCTTCACGAAAAAATTCAAGTATAATTCTTGTATCAATGTGATTAAAATAAAAAAAAATCACTAAATTTAATAAACCGGAAGTGGGATTTTTTCCCTTCCGGAAGCATCCGGAAGGAAGGTCAAAAATGTTGTCGCCTGGATCCTGACCACACCCCTGAACGTATTAAGCTGAAAATTTATATTTATATTCTTTATGTACTAACTTAGATTTGGTAACGTTTTGGTCAGAATTCGTAAACCGGAAGTAGTATTTTTTTTTAAAACAATATTTCATTATTTTTTCGTTATTTTATTTTGACCTTTTAAATTATTTTAAGCGTCTTGATATTTATTGTGTACAATAGAGATAGTGATTTTAAGTAAAAATAAAAAATAAAATCAGCAAATTTAATGAACCGGAAGTGGGATTTTCTCCTATTAGAAAAGTCAAAAATGTTGTCGCCTGGATCCTGTCCACACCCCTAAACGTATTAAGCTGAAAATTTATATTTGTGTTGTTTATGTACTAACTTAGATTTGGTAACGTTTTGGTCAGAATTCGTAAACCGGAAGTAGTATTTTTTTAAAAAACAAAATTTCATTATTTTATTTTGACCCTTTAAATTATTTTTATCCTCTTGATATTAAATGTGTATAATAATTATACTGATTTTAAATAATTAAAAAAATTTGAACAAAATCCGCCAACCGGAAGTAGAAATTTTGTCTTGTGCAAGTATTTGCATATATTTGCGCTCAATTTGTATCGCTATCAAAGTTATTAGTTCAATATCAAATTTTGTTTTGTAACCTTCTTATATTCCTCAAATACATAGATAAAGTCATAGGTTGGTCACACCCGAATTTTTTTTTTTCAATTCAAATGATATACATATATTTTAAAATCAAATTACAATACAATAATAATAATTAATCAAAATTGGATCTGAAACAAGGATCGCGAATTGGAACTTGAACAAAAATCGGGAAGATGCTTTAAAGTGTATTTTATTTATTTTATTAAATATCTCTAGGTACAATATATACTCCTGGTATTCTAAAATTCGTTTTTTTTTTAATCTCAACACTTGTCCACGCATCTGCCACATGCCCACACACATATATACATCGTGTCCGTTTTTATATTCATATAATTAAATGATTTAATAAAACCATTGCTATATAAATATTTATTTATCATACATACATACATACATATATTATAGATGAAATCAATATGATTTTATCGTTAAATTAATATAATATTAATAATTGGGACTAAATATTTATTTATATATAAATAAATATAAATATTTATTTATCATACATACATACATACATATATTATAGATGAAATCAATATGATTTTATCGTTAAATTAATATAATATTAATAATTGGGACTCAGAATACTTACAATCAAAAAATTTGATGTTACGTTAAAGCTTCTTGATATTTTTTACTGCTATGGACTCTGTCAATGACATTCATTAGATTTAAAATTATTATAAAAAAAATTCAACGTTACCCAGACTTCATAAACTGGGTAACGAATTCTGCCAATTTGATTTTTTTAATATTAGTAAACATAACTTAAAAAAATTGTTGCATTATCATTTTTCCAATTTGTACAAATGCTAAATGCATTTATTTTATTCTTTCAATTCATTTATTTATTCATTTGGTGTAACATCATTGTTTGTTGTTTTAAAAATACAATTTTTTTCTTTTCTTTCTTATATTAATATTGTGTTTTTTTTTTCATTTGTTCTAATTTTCTATTGTATTATGTTTCAATGAACCTTGTCGCCGTATATGTAAATCTTATGATGGAAAAATGTATGATTCATTTTCATCTTTCAAATATTTAGAATTTCAAAAAATTGTCTCAATCTTAAAAGAGCGTGATTAAGATTTTTTTGTTCTGAAAAATAAACTGCAGAAAAAACACCATTTTTCATATGTTTAAATTATTTTTACTGTTATATTTCAATTATTCTAATCAAATCAATGTTATATTACCAATAAGGAAATACATATATTGATTTATTTGAGATTATTTTAATTCCTCTAAATTACAATTTGAATACATATATGTATGTACATATGTACAATGTAGGTGCCAGAAATTTGCACCAACTATGCATAATATTGGCAGTTGTACATAGACGCTTTGTACCGATGCTTGAAATGCATTTCATTAGTGCCAAATTGAGAAATACCTGACCTGTATATATAATATATATATATGTACATACATATTTTATGTATATAAGCAGTATGAAATATGCTAAAGTTGAAACTTTAGTGTTGAAATGTTAAGCAATTCAAATAGTACGTAGCGTTATATAATATAGTGTAATATAATTCGAAAAAAATTCAGTAAAAAAAAAAAAATATATATATACATATATAGGAAATATTTCACCGCAACTTACATTTGATTCGCCGTGACAAAGACATATGGTACTTTTCATGGAAAAGTTATATAACCAGTGATTGATGAACGGGAAATGCTCGTGTTCAACGTAATTTAGTATTCGAAATGAACATACATACATATTTTCGCTTTCATATGTAAAATAAAAATAATATCCATCCTTTTATTCTACGTATATAATGAAATGCATTGATATATCTAAAGGACGAATTAGGATTGAGAAAATAGTTTTGTTCGAGGTAGATATATATATTCATCATGTGAATTATAAAATTATTCTATAATAACAATCGCGAAACGCTAAAAATTGCATTCAATCTATGGAATAAACCTTTCATTATCGCTTGTTTTAAATACAATACTATAAATTATTTGAAAATGAAAATCTTTCAAATTAATTTTTATACGAAAAAACAAATGACAATGCTTATTCGCTAAATGATATTCCTCACAGTTTTCGGAGACGAATTTAAACAAATCAAAATTTAATATGTCCGATTTTTAAATCGCAAATTAAGCAAAACTGTTTATACGCGACTTGAATATTGTAAAATTTAATACGAATAATGGACGATCAACTTCGACTTTTTAATTTCTAGGCTTTATAAGTATGTATATTAAACTAGTTGTTTTTCCCGGTTTCGCTCAGTATTTGTAATATAAACAGCTTAAACATGACTAATCTAATAGAATAGTTTTATTTTATATAAATTTATTTGAATACTCATTTGTTTTTTTTATTATTAAATTGACTGTCACGAATAAGCAAACATATATAGGTCTCTTTCGAAATTATATGTATACCAGAATCCGGCGCCTGCGCCCCCTTGACTGTCGGCTGTCAATTGACTGTCACGAACAAACAAACATATATACTAAGTCTCTTTCGAAATTATATGTATACCAGAATCCGGTGCCTGCGTCCTCGAGAACTTCAAATCCTTTGAATCGAAGAAAATCGAATCGGCGCCTATAAATCGAAAAACAAAATAAATCGAATGTGTTGTCTACGAACCAATCAACCAAGGTTTCATATATGCAAAGTCTCTTTCGAAATTATATATTAGATTAAATTTAATAAAAATAAAAAGTTTTCGAAATAATGCATATATTAAATATTATAATATTTTAATGTATTTTAATTATACAAAAATTAATAATAAATAAAGTAATTCACTCTATTATAAACATAATTATGTAAAATTATCATAAAACATATGATAATTTTGCCTTCATTATTCATATAATCGTATTTTAAAATACTTAAATTTAAATGTATGTAAAGAGGATGGATATACATATGTACATAACTAATGAAAAAAAATGTGTTCAGCAAATACACAACCAATTTGCATACATCAAAACGTAATAATTGCAAAATGTAATATAATTATTTAATTATTAATTAATTATATTTCTCAAAATGTCATTGATTTAACATGTAAAGCCGAATAAGATTTTTTTTTTAATATGTTATCATATTAAATTAAATAGTTACTTAATGTTTTTTTCTCAACAGCATTCCCATTTAATATAATATATCCCATAAAATTCTACAACTTTTTCAAACTCATGCACTAAAAATGTTAATTTTTACAATTTAAATAAAAATTGAAATTTTTATTTAACGAAAAATTCTAGTATAGAAACATGTTCGGAAAGTTACGCAACTATTTTAAACACAATATTTTTAACTATTTTAAATGTATCTAACATTAAATGTAATCCCGATTCCTGTCGATTTTTCAAGCCCCAAAATGTGCGATTTTTATTGACATATGTTATGTAGCTGAAATAATTTTATTTTTGAAGTATTTTAAAATTACAAAAATTTTAATTTTGTACTAATTATCAATAAAATTTGTCAAAAAATACTCTTCATACACTTGTAAAGAATATACATATATACGTATTTATACACATGTAAGTGTATAGACAACGTATTTCAGACGAGTTGAAAGTTGTCCCATTATGAAACCAATCACGTAGACGCGGAAACCGAAGAAATTTCCAATAGTGGAGAGAGATTCTGAAATCAACCCCATTGGCCTCACGTGCCTTGTTTTTCACCCCCTTTTCACCCCAACTACCTTTCCCTTGGCTTTCTGCAAATACTAACGGAACTCGACTCTGTGAAGAAGAAGTACGGACAAAGCAAACACCTGATGGTGGCAGTGTGACGGGACCATTAAGGTTTCATTTTAAAAATTTATATGACTACTCTGCTATTTTAGTATGTTTACCTACCGGTTAATTATGACGTAGAGTCCATTGCTGGTAAATAAAATAAAAAAATTAAATGCTCTCAAAATCGGTATGTTGTTTTTTTGCGAATTTTGTTTTTGATACTTCTTATATTCTTCAAAAACATCAAATACGTCATATATACACACAATCAATTGAAATTTTCAAAAAAACAATTTTACCCACACTATCAGAAATCATTCAGTCTTTATTTAATCACTGCTTAAAGCGCAAAGCACGGTCTTTATTATTCTGGATGAGTTTTATTCATAATGTTTATTTATGATAATTCATTTTCTAAACGTAAATACCCGATTACCTAAGGTTGGATAACTATGTATTAGACAGTGTCTAGTCAAAAGCGCGCGGGATAAAACCGCGCCGACGTATCTAAGCATGCCGACATAAACGCGTCATCAAAACTACGTGAAATAAAACTGCGTAAGACAAAATCACACAGCAGAATAACTGAGACATTGCATAGCACGATTTATTGAATATTGAAAAGGTCCGTCAAATAGACGACAATATTTATCTAAACTCATTTTTAAAACTATAATATTGTTGGTGGGTGGAGGATCCAAATAATAGGCCAAAATCGCTTCACAGCATTTATTGGGTATTTAAGGAGATCCACGTACTGCCAGTTCTCCGTCCAAAATGCCTTCATATGGTCTAAGTGCCTGCTTATAAAGGGTTGGTCGCTTACTGCATCTTCCTCGACGCGTTTGTTTACCTATTGTTATAGTCACATACTAGATACGCAGTCCCACGGTCTTGGCATGTAGTCCCACGCTTTCGCGCTGTCAGTTCTGAGATCTCTAGCGGGAAGTGACTGAATGCCGTTACCGATCACTAAGTCAATTCTTAGGTCTCCATTGTTAGCCGACTGCACTTAAGTCTGGAGATAATCCTCGAAAACCAATTAAAACGGCGGCATATATTTAATACGTACATATATGATAGATCAGGATGCAAGGAGCTGAAATGATCGCTTTACCTGCCACAGGGCAAGATACTCATCTCTGGTTACAAGGTTGTCGTCACAAAACTGCGCAGAACAAAATGCGACAAAATCGCGCAAACCAAAAAAGTGCGGCGACAAAATCGCGCAACGAGAAAATAAATATAAAAACAAGTAATATTCATATTAAAACAGGTTTAATGTGTGAGAAAAATCCGATAGAACACAGAAATGCTAAAATAAGAATCGTTAATAAATTTTGAAAGTTTACTTTTGAATTTACATATTTACACTTTATTGAAACTTTAATAACAAAAATCAGCACAAATTCAAAAGTACACTTTCAAAATAAATATTCTTATTTTATCATTACTGTATTATATCGGATTTTTATTATACATTAGATTTGTGTTTAATATTTATACTACTTGTTTTTATATATATTACTAGCTGAACCCGGCATGCGTTGCAATATCAGAATAAGGCATGCAATTCTCGTTCCCATTCCTGTTACCGTTCCCATTCCCGTTTGGATGGTTGGTACCAAGTGATGGTTGGCGCTCAACTAACGTCTGTTCAAAGCCGTGTCGTCATAAACCAACTGGTAACATGGTTACCAACGAACACATTTCCTTGACTATACAATGGTGCTTCAAATTTTCGCGATAGGTAGTCTACAAAGTTTCCACTCATGTGCTATGAACTCTACACGTTCAAAACCAAATTCTACATATATTTTTCATAACGAATAAAATTCAAAAACGCATCATTACTGTTAATATTCGTTGCGTGGTTTTTTTAACGGCGCGGTTTTGTCTCGCGTGCTTATGCCGGCGCGGCTTTGTCCCGGGCGCTTCAGTCGGGGAACCATAATAGACAAAGTGAAATACAAAACTGTTACAAAATGTAAATTTTTCGCACAACGAAGCATCGTAAAAATAAAAAAAATACATATACAAATAAAAGCGGTTTATAAAGCTCTCTCAGAAAATACTCAGCTGTGGTTAGCGTAATTGCATTACCCAAAATGAGCCTTGCCTCACCGCAAAGAAACAAACTGTAATTAATACAAATGTACGAAATTACTTTAACTACCAGGAATTTGTGTTCACCTCCATCGTGTCTTTAAATACCTTCATTGTCGTTAAATTAATAAAAGCACACAAATTATATAATATACATAATAGCTAAACATATGTACACACACACGGTCATTTCTATTTAAGTGCCCCTAACGACAATATTGTATATCATATTGTGGCAACTAATTGATTTCCTTCTGCTAAATGGTTCACAGTATCGTATATCACCGTGGAATCTTTGTGTAATTTTTTTTAATAAAAAAGATACATCGAAGTGGTTTGCATGTATTTTCCACACGCATAGAGAAAACCCCGGTGGAAAATTTTTATATATTTTTCCCATATCCGACGGAGAAAAGTCGTGCAGGCAAATCTAATATCGAGCTGGAAATTGATGACGCGAGCGTTTCATTTAATAAAATTCCATGCGGCTATTCTAAGATATTTTCATAGAGAAAATTTAAAGGCGAAGATTTTATTCAAGGGAACAGCAAAGTATGCAGTCTACAGGTATCCAGTAAATTAATCGAAATACCGCTTCCTTTATTTGCAATTTATTTTAAACAGTTCGTTTCCGAGCGATTAACTTAGAAACCAGTCAACGCCTGACGATTTTTTATTAGTTATTTAATGACCAAGATCATATTGTTACGTACGCCGCGGATTGAGCGAATTGCACTTAGACCAACGGATATCTGTTATCGGATTAACTAAGTGCATACACTTACTTCCAAATATTTAGGCATTTAGGCTAAACAATGACCGTTATTAGTTATTTCTCAGAATCGGTACGGGGAGACCCAATGTCGTGGAAATACATATCCGAATACGTGACTATACAACAGGTAAACAGATTAGGCGTCCTGAGAGATCTACCCGTTATAAGGCGGTACGTAGGCGATATCATGTCATTCTGGACTGAGCACTGCCAGTGCGTGTATCTCCTTAATCATCAATAAATGCTGTGAAACGACTGTTGGCCTTTTACTTGGATCCTCCACCCACCCCTACGCAACAATATTTACAAATTGTATATGTACATATTTATATGTAAGTGTCACACTATTTATTGCACCCCGTTAAAATAGTCCGAATTCGTGAATATTCGTGAATACACTTAACGTTTACAATTGAGGAAAAAGTTTGCCTCTTATCCGATCGTTTTCATACTTCGCCATATTGCTCATTTTGGTCATCAATATAAGTAAATGGATCCTCCGCCATTGCGGTGGTGCAAAAATATCATGTAAGACGCGTTTGAAATTTGAATTTCTGAAAAGTGCCTGACGTTTATCCAGTTTTTAGTTTCGAACATAGATGGCGGTAATAAAATAAAATTATTGGTATTTTTATTCAAAATAATAATTTCATATACAAATTATAGAAGAGGTATGTTTTTAAAAAACTTTTTTTTACAGTATCAATTGTAATTCATATTTTGAAAGACCTGAATTCTATTGAGAATATTAAGTCTATCTTTGTATTGGGCTTGAGACGCTCTTCTCAGATTTTTGGTACTTTTTTGTTGAATTTAACTTGTCATGCAGATAAAATTTACGTAATCAAATGCTATACATTACTATAATATTATATACTATTTTTACCCGGCTTTACTCGGTATTTGTAATATAAACAGGTTAAACATGGCGAGACTAATAATAAATATTACTTTTTTTATTTAATTTATTTGAATTAAAATAATATTCAAACATATATTGATATCGTGGTCATAGAAACTTTGATTTGTTTTCGATGCTCCTAACAAACCTTACATTAAATCTTACATACAAAGTCTCTTTCAAAATTATATATCAAATGTGTGAAATTTAACAAAATATATAAGATAAATAAATAACTACTATACTAATATTTTACTATACAAATATTAATCAATAATAAATCTGTTGTAAAGTCATCATCGGGAGAAACTAAATTTCGTCCCGTGATATATACATATGTATGTACATATATATATATACATATGTATGTACATATATATATATATATATATATATATTCATACATAGGTATTTATAAAATTGAATGTTTGTCTGTCTGTCTGTCTCGAATAGGCTCCTAAACCACTGAACCGATTACGATATAACTTTCAGGATTTGTTGTATGCATGTCCGGGAAGATTACTGTGAGAAAAAAACGGGAAAAACTCTTAATAATAATATTCGTAATTACGATTTTATCGACACGAAAGTATGAAGCGCCAGTGTGTAGTTAATGAAATGTGTACGTTGGTAACCAACTTGCGCGCACGCGTACCAACCTTAACATTACGAACCACTCATATCAACCTTACATTACGTACCACTCATAACAATCCTATATATGTATATATATAAAAATCATTGTTTGTCTGTCTGTCACTTATGCGTTCCTATACATTCCTATAATTGAATTTGATTATTAAGTATTAATTTGAAACTGAAACATTTACTTATCGAAACGGGAACGGGAACGGGAATTGCATGTGTTATTATGGTATTGCAACACATGCCGGATTCAGCTAGTATTGTATAAAACTTAAGCTTTACTTTTAAGTTTCCATTGAAACTCGTGTATAACATTTTAAAATAACTAAATTGTTAACTTTCAGTCAATAAATTGGGGTGAGTAATAATTTTATTTTGAATATCCTTTTCGAAATGGTGTTGAAATTCTTTCAATTTAATATGGTAGCATTTTTAAATTAAAATTGATTTTTTCTTTGCCATTTTTATATAAATTGGAGAACCTAATTTAAATTGGACGATTATTCTTCTTTTTTTGTTTCCTCTTTGACACATTTATTTTGCAACGGAATTGAATTATCAAGGTTTCGTTCACGGGGAATTTTCTTTTTCCCGAAATTCTCTATTCGTTTCAATTCGTTCAATTTACTTACATAGTTGAATGTATCTGTGGATATGTGAGTGACATGTTTGATCAAAAAGATTTTGAATGCTTTTGATCGACTGGGACTTATCAGAACTGTTATATTTTAAATACTACAATTTAAAGTTTAAAATACAATACTATTAAATGCAATTTTGGTGGGGATAATGAGTAGAGATATTTTATTTTGTTTATTTTTTTTAGAATTTTAACATAGATATACACAATGCGTCACCCCAATAGCGTATCTGTTGACATACATATCTACAATACTTGTCCAAATGTCAGATTTTGGATCATAACATTCTTGTAGTTGCCAAAATGTCCCTCGGGCTCTAACTATAAATACAATAAAAGTTGGTAGACACCTGAAAAAATAATAAAAAAGTCCTCTTAGTTGTAATAGTAAGTGAAACGTAAAGGAGGTTTGTAAAAATAGGTTCCACGACATAAGGTCCAAAGCTATAAGATCCAACGACAAGCAAAGCTATAAGATCCAAATTAATTTTAAAAAATTTAAACCCGTCGAGTATTCAATCGAGTATCGAGTCAAATTGACTCGATATCCGATTTATGTAAATATGGAGCGTTTTATTAAACATTATTACTTTATCTATGTTTTATATTATGTTTTCGGACTTTTTGTGGCTGGACCTTTAAAAGGGTGGATGTTTTTCGGTTGGACGTTCAATCCCGGTATATACTTATTTTATATATGTATCATATTATGTATGTATGTATATAAAATATGTCTGATACAAAGTGTTTTTCAGTTACTTTACATAAATTATCTCAACCCTTAGTATTTTATGTGTGAAATATTTGCAGAGCAAGTTGGTTCAATATGGTTAAAAATAAAACAAAAGTTTTAGCATAAAATTATATTAAATTACTGGTGACATGGATTTATAAAAACATAAAAATTGTAAACCTTCAGTTGTTCAGTGTCTCATGGTTCGCTGATTGTATACAAAAATGCTGCAAAAATTTTTTTTCTCCGTAAACGTCTTTGTGGATGATTCGTGTACAAAAATATTCGTACTGAATGCTTATTGATTGTATTATGTTAATAAAAAATGTTTGCAATGTCTGACCATAGATGTCGTCCACAAAAATGTAAAAAAGCAAGTAATGGTTCTGTATTATATGTAATTCGATATATATATATATATATATATATATATATATATATATATATATATATATATATATATATATATATATATATATATATATATATATATATATATATATATATATATATATATATATATATATATATATATATATATATATATATATATATATATATATATATATATATATATATATATATATATATATATTATATATATATATATATATAAATTCGCGGGTTGAGCGAGCTCGGTGCGGACGTGTTTTTGTGTGTTGTTCCCGATAAGTATGTAGAATTTTGTGTCAAATTGGAGCTAAAGAGGAGGTGCTGGGATGAGTATGTAGCTCTTCTGGCGCCTCGCAAGTTAGTACATATTCAGAATCATTACCTATGCTTGATTTCATATTTTTTAAATGGAATTTAAATTTATAATATTTTCATATTTACATAATTACCCACATAATTTCGATCACATTTCTTTTGATAATAATTTACTATTAACGTCGATTGATTTATTAATGATAGTATTGATAATATTTAACGTTGAATTATTTCATATTTAATATTGAGTGAATGGTTTGATATTTAATGTTGAATTATTTCATAATTGATTATTTAATGTTAAGTGTTGAATTATTTCATAATTGATTATTTAATATTGAGTGTTGAATTATTTAATATTTAGTTTTGATAATTTAATATTTGATATTGGATACTTGTACTCAACGTTAACGTTAATGTTTGGTACTAATTTAATAAATATTATGATTGTGAATAAACTGTCAATATATGTAAATATATCATAAATGGAAACACACGTCCGTCCGCACAGAGTAATTATTAAGCTCAGAGCAGAGCTCCATGCAACCGCTCAGGTCCCCAAGTTGCAGATAGGGGAACGACTCTTGTAGTCAACTGCCATGGCGACATGGTGGTCCTGGACAAGGAGCGCTGAGATAAGAGTGGTGATGAGTGAATCCGTGGTAAGTTTCACTCTATAAAATGTCACACAACACTATGACGGTCTCAGGTCAGCGGCGAGTAAGTGCCGCCGCTTAACAAAAGCACAACCCGGTTTTCAAAGGTACCGTATCATCTTTGACAGAGAAGGAAACTCTATAATAAATCCCTGGTAGTGGGCAGCAGCTCTGCCAGTATAAGATGTCAAAACATTTACTGCGCTGTAGAAGGAAGTGGGAATCCACTGCAGTATTCTCCCAAGATAACTATGATGTACAAAAATAAAAGTGTGAAGAAGTCTGACTCTCCGGCTGACACCCGGCGCCTTCGAGGTTCCAGGTCTCACGGTGTGAAATTGGCTACTGGCCACATGCATGTGACTCACCAGGCATCATGTGGAAAATATGCGACTGGAGAAACTTTACGGAACAAATCCAAAATAGGTACTTGGAACGTTAGAGGACTCCTGAATCCTGGGAAAACACTGGTTGTTGAGAAAGAGATGTACAGTCATGGGCTAGATATACTCGGAATCTCGGAAACGCACTGGAAGAACAACGGCCATTATAAAACTTCAAATGGAAATACGATATATTTTTCTGGTAACCAAGATTCGTCACATAGCGGTGTCGCGGTGATCTTAGCATCTAAATTAACCAGTGCACTAATTGGCTACAACCCCATAAGCGACAGACTTATACACTTAAAACTCAACACGCATCCGTATAAACTAAACATCCTTCAAATATATGCTCCTACTGCAGATGCCGAAGATATTATAATAAATGCGTTCTATGCTTCACTACTCGATACATTGTCAAATATCTCAAACAAAGAAATGACCATCATTCTTGGTGATTTTAATGCCAAAGTCGGTAATAATAGCAACATTGATAACATAGTAGGTAAATATGGATTGGGTATTCAAAATGAGAGAGGAGAGAAACTTATAAGTTTCTGCATTGAAAATAAAATGTCCATTATGAATACTTGGTTTCAACATCATCCTAGGCGATTGTACACTTGGATATCTCCTGGGGATCGTCACCGCAACCAAATCGATTATGTATTAATAAATTCTAGATGGAAATCATCGATACATAACGTCAAAACATATCCAGGTGCAGATTGCGGATCGGACCATAACTTGCTTGTTGCTAAATTTCGACTGAAATTGAAAATGATTAAAAGACATCAAAATAAAGCAATTAAACTCACCAATGATGATGTAATTAATTTTGGCAATGTAATCAGAGAAAAAGATGCAGAATTCCAAATAAATCCTAATGTAGATGTAGAAGAGTCTTGGAAAATTTTTAAAGATCTCATAATTCGGTATGCCAGAAAACATCAAACACCGCAAAATGAACATCGTAAGTCTTTTATCTCTGATTCAACTTGGGTTAAGATAAAAGAACGTAAAAGACTTAAACAAACTGGCATAACATCGACAGAATATCTTGAAAGGTATGCAATATTACATAAAGATATTCAAAGGAGTTGTAGGCGGGATAAAGCTAAATATATAAATGACATATGTGAGGAGATAGAAAAACACGCATTAAAGAATCAGGCAAGGGATATTTTTCACAAAGTAAAAATCGTCACTCAAAAATTTTCACCCAAAACTTGGACAATAGATGATCAATTTGGAAACACGCTTACAGATATTGATGTGATACTCAACCGATGGAAAGAATACTGTTCGGAATTGTACAGTGGTAGTTCGTCGACCTCAATTGTTTCCCTAATTGATGATGTCAGGGAGCCTGACATCTTGACATCTGAAGTTGTAAATGCCATAAAGAAACTGAAATGTAAAAAGTCTCCTGGCAGCGATGGTATACAAGCTGAACTTCTGAAAGAGCTTGGTGAAACTGCGATAAAGGCGCTATGTAATATGTGCAACAAGATCTGGGTAAACGGAGTATGGCCGAAAGATTGGGTCAATTCAATATTCATTCCCTTACACAAGAAAGGATCTACAAAAAAATGCGAGAATTACAGGACCTTAGCCTTAATATCGCACTCTAGTAAAGTATTGCTGTATATAATTAAAGATCGTTTGAGCAGTTACCTTGGATGGCAAATACCGAACGAACAAGCAGGGTTTGTAAAAGGCAAAGGGACGAGGGAACAAATACTGAATATACGTCAACTCATTGAAAAATGTCGGGAGTTTCAAACTCCAGCCGTTCTTTGTTTTATAGACTATAAAAAAGCTTTTGACTTTGTGAACTGGGACTATCTGTGGAAAGTTCTACTGGACATGGGAGTCCCCATGCATCTTGTAAAAATAATACATAACTTGTATAATGATAACTGTTCCGACTTTTGTAATGACGTGTGGCAAACAGTCTTATTAACTGATTGTCGATTGGCATTATTGACGAGTTGGCATTAGTGTCGGCCCAAGCGGAAATACGCGACGGTCGACAGAGTCAGCGAGCAGACGGCGTTCGGACAACTTGTGTTCCGTACGCTCCGCTGAACCACCACGTGCAAATTTTACATTTCAATAAACTACATCAAACCATTATCGAAGTCTTTTCCATGATGGTCACTTCGAACCGGACACCAGTAACCTAGGCCACAACACCAAACGGACAAACCAATAGGAAAAAACGTGGTCGAGAAAAAATGGATGTCAATTAAGAAATCGGTATCGTTCCTTTGTTACTATCCATACCTTTCCAATACTAATAACATGTTTGCTTCTATTTCAGCAATATATTGATTGATGTACAGAGGTACATGACCGCGTGATTGACGCAGAAAATATATAAATAAAAACATAACCTACAAAGACGCATGGGACACAGAGGTAATCCAAAATTATCGGAACGATCACATAAACATCGTAAAGGATATTCAAGTAAGTGAATGTATTCAATCTCAGGCAATCTGTTCAAAAGGCAATCATGTGGGTAGGTCAGTTTTAAAATATGTTTTAAAGTATAACAATTAATTAACGCGATTGTATAAAATAATATCGCGCTACGAAGGAATGTTTCATCGGTCGCATCGAATTTCGTATTAAAAGTGTAAAATCAGATGTAGTGTAAAATTAGCAAAGCACGTGGAGAATTATACTTGTAGCCCCAAAGTGGATTAAATCAAGTACATACCGGTATATTCATATCGGTAGATCTTTGTTTCTTAATGTGTGTAGAAACACCCTCCCCCCCCCCCCTTCCACGATAAATGTGGAATTATACTTGTAGCCCCAAAGTGGCTTAAACCAAGTACATACCGGTATATTCATAGCGGTAGATCTTTGTTTCTTAATGTGTGTAGAAACACCCTCCCCCCCCCCCCTTCCACGATAAATGTGGAATTATACTTGTAGCCCCAAAGTGGCTTAAACCAAGTACATACCGGTATATTCATATCGGTAGATCTTTGTTTCTTAATGTGTGTAGAAACACCCTCCCCCCCCCCCCCTTCCACGATAAATGTGGAATTACACTTGTAGCCCCAAAGTGGATTAAATCAAGTACATACCGGCATATTCATACATCGGTAGATCTCTTTGTTTCATAATGTGTGATGAAACAGTGGTGATTTAAAATAAATCACAAGACTTGTAGCCCCAAAGTGGTTTAAATCAAGCACCCACCAATTTAGGGTTGTTATTTCTTCCAAAATATGTTGGATAGATTCTGGTGATAATAGTTAAAGTAGAATATTAAGATTCACGGTTAATCATTGAATATTATTACCTTATCTCTACGAATAGTTCAATTGACAGCTATAGTAGAGAATAACTGTATTTATGAGACGAAATAGTGCAACTTTCTGAAACAAATGTCAAGTGCTGAAAACGAGGAAATAGAAGCTTCGACTTCCCAGTCGCATAAAGGTCGAAATCCAACTAGGGACGTAGAACCTATTAGAGACAGGTCAAGCTCTAGAATACATCAGACTCGAAGTCAGACTCAATCGATAAAAACATTAGCGAAAGAAAATAAAGTAGAAGTTATAATGACGTCAATAGAATTAAAGTATTCGGGCGCGTTTAAAAGACTACAGGAGAAAATAGACAGAATCTCCGAAATAAATGAAGGACAGTATCAATTTATTGAAAAAGCATACGACTATCTCCAAAAACTCCATTATGAGTATTTAGACAACATCACAGATATAGAGCAGGCGGATCAAATAGACGAAGAGTTCTACATAATCACAATGACAATTCAAAATCTTAAAGCAGCATTAGAGAGACAATCCATTCAAGATTGTAAACTGAAGGTAGAGCAAGCAACAATTAAATTTGCTAGAGATAAGTTACCGACGTTAACCATTCCCACATTTCAGGGAGATCCATCTGAATGGCAATCGTTTCAACAAGCTTTTAAGAATATAATAGGAAACAAAACGGAATATTCGAATGTCACGAAATTACTATATTTGCATCAATCATTACGCGGTCCCGCTTTGGCAGCTGTATCAGGTTTAGATATTAGCTCAGACAATTACGAAATAGCTTGGAGTATTTTAGACAAGCAATATAATTTACCAAGACTTAATCTCAAAACTAGGATTAACTCACTTTGTGACTTAAAATTAATCACAAGAGAATCACATATCGAATTGAGAAATCTATTGAATCAGGTAACAGTGTGTATTAAAAACATTGAATCGTTGGGTTACGCGAGAGAAATTTTAGATCCATGGGTAACATGTTTAGTTCTAAGGAAATTACCATTTAGTTTATTAAAGGACTGGGAAACATCTCTGGTTGACAGAGAAATGCCACCGTACGAGAAGTTAGAAACGTTTCTGCAGAATAGATGTAACGTATTACAATCTACTGCATCGGTAATTACGGTGAAAGAATTCCCTCATAACCGTCAACGAATCAGGAGAACTCATGTCGCGAATAAAAACCCATCAAGTAAGGTAAACGCATGTGCATTTTGTCGGAATAATCATTTCATAGGCAAATGTGATAAATTCAAAGCAAAATCCAGTATGGAAAGAAATGAATTCGTTAAATCTAATAACATGTGTTTTAAATGTTTAAATTCATCGCATAAGATAACAAATTGCAAGTCTAACTATAATTGCTTAAGGTGCAAACAAAACCATCATACTTTGTTGCATCAGGACGATACATTTAGTTCAAATAATACGGGAAGGAAGTCAATTAATGCTCATTCTACTTATTTCTCTCAAAGGGAGATAATTTTACCCACGGTACAAGTAGACATTATAACGTCCAATGGAACGGTCGTTAAGGGTCGCACATTATTAGATTCCGGCTCACAAGTCAACTATGTTACCACATCTTTCGCTAAGAAGAATAACTTCAAGTTAGAGAAAATCTCTCAAAAAATTGTAGGTATCGCTAATCAAGAAAGTAGCATTCGTCACATCACCAAGGTGACCATAAGGTCTTCAACCACTAATTACTCAACCAAAGTGTTGTGTTTGGTATTACCAGAAATTACTGGCGAAATTCCAACTGTGAAACTGGATCAACAGTTAATTTCAATACCAGCGGGAATCAAGTTATCAGATCCCCTTTGGAATAAACCGACGCCAATCGATTTATTGCTCGGCGCCGAGATTTGCGTTCATGCTATGAAAGCAGGAACCATCCAGTTAGGAAAAGGTATGCCTATCTTAAAGGATACCGAATTCGGATGGACAATAGTTGGTCCATATCCCGAAGTAAATAATGCTCCAGGGAAGAGCCACATAGGCTTAAGTCAATTAGACAGTCACATTCAAAACTTTTGGATGATAGACCAGGTTCCTATGGTAAAACATCAATCTCTTGAGGAGAAAAGATGTGAGGAACATTTCCAAGCACACACATCACGAGATAAAAACGGTAGATTTTGTGTAGCTTTACCATATAAAAATTCCCCGGTAGTATTAGGAAGTTCATTGCACATTGCGGAGAAAAGACACAAAACTTTGGAAAGACGTTTTTTAGCCAATAATAATTTAAAAATGGAATACAATAAAGTTTTAGAAGAGTATATAAATTCAGGACATATGTCAGAGTGTGAACCTCCGGAGGCACATGAGGTTCATTGTTATTCACCTCATCACGTCGTAGTTAAGGAGTCTAGCCTTACCACTAAATATCGTGTAGTTTTTGATGCGTCCGCAAAGACAACGTCCAATATCTCACTAAATAATATTTTGATGGTGGGACCTAGTGTCCAATCAGATTTGTTAAGTTTACTACTCAACTTTCGACTCCATAAATACGTGATTACTGCGGATATTAAGCAGATGTACCGACAGATTCAAATAGCAGAGAAAAATAAAAATGTACAATTAAATCATAATTCGTTATGGTGGGACGGCCCTAGTTGGTTGAAATTAGATGAATCACGATGGCCTCGAAGACCTCCTGAGATCACAATAGATCTTCCAGAGAGAAGGGTAGTCACTAACGCTACCCTTGTGAGGGAAAATAATTAGATAGATAAATATTCTCATCTTCCAAGACTCCTTCGAGTTTTATCATATGTTCGTCGGCCACTAAGGAATAAACAATTAAACGTTAAAGAAAATAACGAACCGTCCGCTTTCGAATTAAAAGATGCTTTAAATAATTTGATAAGGTTATCGCAAATGGAATCATTTCCATTGGAATATCGTTTGCTGAGCAAGGGACATCCAATTCCCAGTAGCAGTAAATTAGCTAAATTGTCCCCTCTATTCCATGAGAATTTAATTTGTGTTGGAAGTAGACTTCCTCTGGGAACAACTCTATCAACGTCACCCATTATCTTGTCAAATAAGCATAAACTTACACACATGATTGTCCGAGATGCGCACTTGAAATATATTCACTTGGGTACTCAAGCCTTACTGTCGTTATTGCGGCAGACCTATTGGCCATTGGCCGGACATAATACTGTCAAAGGAGTGGTGCGTTCATGTGTCATTTGTTTCAGAAATAAACCACTGTCACACAATAGATTAATGGGATTGCTCCCGCTTGAACGTACCACTGCGAATTTTCCTTTCAGTCATGTGGGGATAGACTTCGCAGGACCTTTTCCTGTGAAGAGTGGTTGCAATAAGAATTCTAAGATAATTGAGGGTTACGTTTGTGTCTTTGTGTGTTTTTCCAGTAAGGCAGTTCACTTGGAACTTGTCGGAGACTTAACGAGTTCAAATTTCTTAAATTGTTTAAGAAGATTCGTAGCCAGACGTGGCAGGCCCAATACGATATATTCCGACAATGCTACTAATTTTGTCGGTGCAAGTCGTGAACTCGTTAATTTAGTAAAATTAATTTACGAACGTCCTCATGAGGAGAAGCTACTACGGTATGTAGCCTCCGAAGGGATTCGTTGGAAGTTTAACCCGCCAAGGGCGCCTCACATGGGAGGGCTGTGGGAAGCAGCGGTTAAATCCATGAAGATTCATTTAAACAAGGTGTTAAAGGCCACCACCTTAAATTTCGAATCATTTTGTACGGTATTGACTCAAATAGAAGCTTGCATGAATTCCCGTCCTCTTAGTCCCTTGTCTTCGGATCCACTAGACCTTTTACCCCTCACACCTGGACATTTCTTAATTGGCAGATCCTTACTCGCTCTTCCAATGGAGGTTAAATATAACACTAATGTCCATGCCAATCTGCTTCAGATACAATTGACCACAGCAGCATTTTGGAAACGTTGGTCGGCGGAATATTTACATTCTTTGCAGTTACGACACAAATGGAAGAAGGACTCGAGCAACAATCGGAGTGTGGGTCAAATGGTCCTGTTAAAGGAGGAACACATGCTGCCAACCCGATGGGTCTTGGGTCGAGTCACTAAATTGTATCCCGGACCAGATGGCAGAGTTCGAGTCGTCGACGTCTTTACTGCCAGCGGAGAGTTTCGTCGGTCCAGTCATCTAGTAGCGCCATTGCCGATTCTACCACAAGGACCACTTGACAGGAAGGAAGATCAGCAAGAGGGAGGAGAAACAGCAGCTTCAATTCCGTCAACTTCGGTAGCTTAGTTTAACCCGAAGACACTACCCCCAACTCATATTACTTATTAGATGTAATCATGAGTTTAAATCATTCAATGTTAATAGTAGTACTCCGTAATTCACTTTAATTGTGTTGTGTGTATAATTTAAGCTATTTTCATTTTAACATTCGGCAGTATATATCTCCGAATTTAATCTAATCATTTTGTCTTTATAATATAAGACTTGTCTCATGTCATCACTCGGAAGGATTATATCCGAGTTTAAAATAAACTGTTCAAATTTGACAGTTAAAATTAGATTCATGATTTGTTAATGTTAGTCTCCAAGCCACACTTAATGGAGCATCTTAAATTATTTCATGTCTACTTAATTATAACCTGCCGGGAGTCATCCGCAGGTCTTCTGTTTCTTGTTATGAAAACATAAGTTAACTCTTACTGTTTATAGTATTTATGTGAATCATAGAATAAGTAAATATTATAATACTGAACATTTCGATGTTTAACGTAGAGACATCTATAATCATAGTTCGCCTTCATTTCCTGCTTGTAGGAATGAATGAATGACTTTCCAATTTACTTTTAATTTAGCAATGTTTGTGCTACTTGTTGATGAAATCAAGTTAACTTAGGAGCATTACACTCACTAATCAAGTTTAGTTGATCGGTAATAGCTGATCTGTCTTGACAACTGTAACAGTGTCAACATTGTATTGTCTAAGTTAACATCAAGATGAGGAATGCTTAAGTTTTAAACCATATACAGTCCACTCTCTCTTCTTTAAAGTAAACTTATCTTGTAATGCTTATTCACAGCTTCAAAGGAGATTTCAAAAATTTTAATGTAAATAGAAACAACATTCACCAGAGGTATACCTATAAGTTGAAATATTACTGAACCAATAAATTGATTTTATCCTCACACTGGATGAGGCAAAGGTTTCATTATTCACCCTCTATTTAATTATTTTAAGAGCTATGATTTATTGTAAACGACTCGTCAGTAATGCTGTAACTCTGTAGAATAACTGTATTGTTCAACAGTTTTCCTATGTGGGACTATGTTCCGACTTTTGTAATGACGTGTGGCAAACAGTCTTATTAACTGATTGTCGATTGGCATTATTGACGAGTTGGCATTAGTGTCGGCCCAAGCGGAAATACGCGACGGTCGACAGAGTTCGAGTAGACGGCGTTCGGACAACTTGTGTTCCGTACGCTCCGCTGAACCACCACGTGCAAATTTTACATTTCAATAAACTACATCAAACCATTATCGAAGTCTTTTCATGCAGTAGTTCGAATCAATTCGCTAAACTCGACAAATTTTCGAGTACAACGTGGAGTAAGGCAAGGGTGTATATTATCTCCAGACCTATTTAATATATATGGAGAGTATATAATGCGTAGAGCACTGGATGGTTGGAAGGGTGGAGTGTCCATTGGTGGAAAAAAACTATCCAATCTTCGGTATGCGGATGACACAACGCTCATAGCTAATAATCATGAAGAAATGGCCGAACTGATCCGTCGTGTTGAGACAGAGAGTAATGTGCTTGGCCTCCAGATAAACCGCCCCAAAACAAAAATTATGATAATTGACCGTCACCAACAGCTGCAAAACAACAAATCAGCTTTAAACGGTATAGATGTGGTTGATAATTTTGTCTATCTGGGGTCACTCATATCTAACAACGGCGGCAGCGAATTGGAAATACGGCGCCGGATTACATTAGCAAAATCGGCAATGTTACAACTAACGAAGATTTGGAAGAATAGAGCCATTACAACTGCTGTCAAAATCCGTCTCGTGAAGAGTCTCGTTTTTTTCTGTCTGCCTTTATGGTGTCGAGACGTGGACCATGAAGGCGGCGGATAGACGGAGAATCGATGCCTTCGAGATGTGGTCCTGGAGACGGCTACTGCGCGTGCCTTGGACCGACAAACGCACGAATGTGTCTATTCTTGAAGAATTGAAAATCAAGGATAGATTGTCAACAATATGCCTGAAACGTATATTGCAGTTCTTCGGCCACATTGCACGAAGAGGTGAGGAGAGCCTGGAGCGGTTGGTTGTGGTTGGTAGCGTCGAAGGCAGAAGAGCCAGAGGCAGATCCCCCGCACGCTGGACTGACCAAGTATCTGCAGCGACGGGCGCTTCCACGGTAGCAAGTCTTCGCCTGGCCGAATTTAGAACTGAATGGAGGCAGCTGGTTGACCGCACATCATAGTCACGATCCTCAGTGATGAGGGAACCGACAGCAATAATATATATATATATATATATATATATACATATATATATATATATATATATATATATATATATATATATATATATATATATATATATATATATATATATATTACATAAATAAAATATATGCCATTTAAGACATAAGACATTTATTAGTTCTCATATGAACTAATTTGCATGCGGTATATTTTCTTAGAAATGCCGCCCCCAAAATGTTTTTTCTAACCTTCGATTGTGATTTAAAAAAAACTGCTCAAAATTTACGAAAAGCGACAACTCTTATGGTTTATATGAGCTGTTCAATATTTTGATTTTTAAATGCTTTTTATTATTACGAAATTATGTTCACAATACATCTTATATCTATTTTAATAGCTACTGATCTACTGATCATTTTCTATTTTACAATTTAATTTAATTTGGTTAGTAATCACAGTATTGTTCACAGAGCTGTTCAATATGACTTTCGTCCGGGGTATCGATTATTGAAAAATATTTAGCAATTTTTGTCATTTCGAAAATTTTGCTTTAAATTACATTTACCATCAAATTCATGTTGTATATTATTGCTTAGATTTATTATCATTAAATCACAAACCAACTATCAGTCTCGCGTTTAACTCTCTTGATATATTTTTCCATACTTGTATCAAACTCAGAAAGTAATTCTACCAACTTTAGGTTGTTAGACTGAAACAATATTCAATAATGAAACACACATACCAGCTATTAGAACGTTCTCGTTTGAGCGCTAATGTAGAGAAATTCACATATTATGGATTTTCAGTAAGGCAAGTTCTACTTCCGGCTGTAGGATTTGATTCAAAATTTTTTTATTATTACTTAATATCACTACAAATATGATATTACTAGTGTTGTAAATATCATAGCATGGGTGTTGGAATATTAAGTTATTAAATAAAAATAAATGTGTCGGTCCTGTGCCCGATCCGCACGCAGTCGAATTTTTATCAAATACTTTTAAATATATTATATTTAATATTTATATTTAATTGTTTAATATGAAAAAAATAATAAAAATTACCTAACTACCTATCTACATATAAACAATATAAAAGACCAATAGAAAAATTAATTAATTAACTAATTAATAAATAAATTTTCTTAAAAAGAGACTTAAAACCGTATATTTGCCTAGAGGAAACATTGGTAGCAAACAGTATATATATATATATATATATATATATATATATATATATATATATATATATATATATATATATATATATATATATATATATAATTTTTTTCTTTTGTTATTATATTCGTATACGTTTTGGCAGAGGTTTAGCTGTGACGTTCATATATTACATATATATAAGCATAAAATATCAAAAAGATTTAAATGATCAAAATAAAATGCTTCACATTTACGACTTCTCACCAAATCACAAATTTTCCATTCGATACGTTCAGTAGAGTGGAAAAATCGTGTGGTCACAACGTTTTTAACTTTTTTTAAGAGGAAAAAATTCAACTTTTTATAAAATTTATAAAAATTTTTATAAGGTTTATAAAATTTTTTTTTGTTTACATGACATTGATACCAGGACTATACTAGTTTATTTTTTCGTGAAGAACACATATATTTAAAGGGTCGTAAAAATAGTAGAAGAAAGATGTTCTCCCCTAAGCGATGTCTAATCGATAAGCTCTAGTCGGAATTGCAAAAAGAAAACAAAAAAAATCACGAAACATATATGTAGATTTATAATAGTAACCTGGCCTGAACCTACTAGAAACATTTTTTTACTACCGAATAATTAAAAAAAACAAAACTCATGACTAAATGTAGTGGTGTATACCCATCACTATCTTTCGCATCAATGTTAGCACCCCTTTCAATTAAAGCTCTAGGTACATCGAGAGGGGTTTCACCTTCGTTATTAGTCGAATTTATGTCACTGTTTTCGTCGAGAAAGGGTCTAAGTATATCTGTCCTATTTATTCTCGAGACTAAATATAGTCGTGTATTTCCATCACTATCTTTCGCATCAATGTTAGCACCCTTTTCATTCAAAACTTCAACCATATCTACACTGTTACATTGCAATGCATAGTGTAAAAGTGTTCTCAAATATTTATTTCCAGCATTAATGTCACATCCATTGTCTAACAAAAATTTGATAACATTTGCCACATTCTGTAGCAGCTTCAAAATAAGTTCTAGTGAAACCATACATGTCATAGACGTTGTCACCATTTTGCAAAAAACACGAATTTATATACATAAGTACTATTGAAAATGTTCTTAAGATTAATACGAGCATCGTTACTTGCTATAAATCTTATCATTTCCTTTGATAGTAGGCTGATATAAGTAGGAGAGATTTTCTATTTTTGAGTTTATTTAAATTTTTTTGATAATTTTATTTTTTTAATTCATCGATAGCGTTTTCATTAATTGATTTCGAGAAATATGCGCAACTTAGGAGAAAATCATTTTTCTGAGGCACGAACACTTTAACGATCTCTACGTAGCCCTTAAAAATGGCTATTTCAAGTGGTGTAAGACCACCCAAATTTTTTACGTTCATTAAATCTTTATTGTGCGAATGAATAATTTTTACCATTTCTATATTTGAATCAGAAACCAGATAATGCATTGATATACGTTCATTATACATATCATGATGATATCTGGCTTCCATATTTAAAATAAATTCAACAGTTTTGAAGTTGTTGGAAGTAATAGCGAAATCTAAAGGAGTCCGATTCAAAACTTAATTTGGGTTTGGTGCAAGCGCTCGACAATCACCAGACAGACTAAACGACAGATAAACTGGATGGCAGCTTTAAACGCAATTCTCGTCTTCTCGAATGATAGATTGCACATTAGATGACGAGTAACCTTTCGATGTGCACAGATGCAATTATTAAAATGGTAATTATTAAAATTGAGTTGGATCTTTCTGGCGAGTTTACTAAGGCAAGATTCGATAAGTTCCGAATCTTGCCTTATTAAACTCGCCAGAAAGATCCGACTCAATTTTAATAATTACGATTTTAATAATTGCATCTGTGCACATCGAAAGGTTACTCGTCATCTGATGTGCAATCTATCATTCAAGAAGATGAGAATTGGTTACAGCAGGCCTGGGCAAACTGCGGCCCGGAACGCGATTCCATGTGGCCCGCGTGATTATTTCCAAATTACTTATTTTCCTTCAATTTTTTTAAAATAGTGTTTATTCATTTTTTTAATATATCCGTGAAGTGATTATAATACAATCCCATGTATTATAATGTATCCGTGAGTATAATTTATTATAATGCATTCACATTTATCGACTTGTGACTTGTCACGGGGTTGGGTTGTGTGCGGATAGTCTCATCTGCAATTCGTGCGATTCGAATTAGCGCAGGAAGTCCTACGACGTGGGCTTTTTTTACCTAAATTCATGGTAATTCAATTGTGAACCATCCATTCGCCAGATGTTAAATCATATATTTCCTTATATTTATCTTTTTCATTTTTGTAAAAATCTATTATTGGACTCGGATGTTACATATATTATTTATTTACTATTTGTTTTTTTATACATATCTATGTACATCCTGTCTGTTGATTTTTCAATTAATAAAATAAAAAATAAAAATAATCCCTCAGCCTTTTTTGACCATTTTGTGAGTATCTTTCGACTGGCCAACACGGATAGTTACTTCGTGCTACTTTGCAAAGAAATTACTTCCTTTACGTCTTCAAGGTATTTCCAATTTTTTTTAATTATATTGTATATATCCTAGACTCTAGGTATAATTATATATAATAGATATAATTCTCTAGGACCTAGAGAATTATAGATACTCTTATTGTTTCCGTAGAAATTGTTAGATAATTATTTAGAAAACCATAATATTTCTGACAATTCTTGTGCCTCTATTAAATATTACTCCAATATAATCAATTACATAATCTTCAATATCAAATAATCTTCCTAATAATCAATTATAATCAACTTAACATAACATCACAAAATACTGTATTTTTACTCTGTAATAATTTTAGTACTTTCTATTAACTTTTAGAATGAATAAAAAACGAAGAATTGAAGAAGAACGTCGCATGTTTAATAAAGAATGGTGGAAAAATGTGTGATTGTGGTAATAATGACTCCTTTCTGTTGCTTTTACTTTCCTTTATTTGAAGAAATAGAAGAGGGACTGCCGGCTGGTGTTTGGTGATTGACACATCACCTATTGAATGTTTAACTGATACTGATATTAATGAATGAACGCAGTGCACCATCGGTAGCCCTCCGTTTATACATTTATAATATATCAGGTGGGGAGCGACCATAACAATATGAAGATTGTCCATTATGTTCAATATATATATATATATATATATATATATATAAATCTCTCTCAAGTACCGCCTTTTTCTCAACACATCTTGGATAAATGCGAGAAAAATAATATCCAAACCTCCAACAAGGTAAGAGTGACGATGGATGATAGCTTAGCTAATAGAAACCTGTATTTAGCCACGTACAATGTAAGAACGTTATCGAGTGAAGGAAGTGTGCTTGCATTAGAGAATGAATTAGAAAGTATCAAATGGGATTTAGTAGGACTTAGCGAAGTAAGACGAAAACAGGAAAACCAAATAATCCTAAAAAGTGGTAACTGTCTCTACTGGAGAGGGCTACCAAATGGTAGAATAGGAGGAGTAGGGTTTCTTATCAATAAGAGAATAGAAAGAAATATTATAGAAATAAGCGACATATCGGAACGTATATGCTATGTAGTATTAAGAATCTCGAGCAGGTACACTTGTCAAATCTTCCAAGTGTACGCCCCCACATCTAGCCACCCAGACGAGGAAATAGAAGACTTCTACGAAAAACTACAGGGCGCATACGATAATAGCCGCCACCACTTTAAAATAATCATGGGCGACTTTAACGCAAAAATAGGACAAAAGGCAAACACAGAAAGAGCAGTAGGCAATTTTGGTACCGGCCAAAGAAACGACAGAGGCGATCGCCTCATAGAATTCGCAGAACACAACAGGCTCTTTATCACTAATTCATTTTTCAGGAAAAACACCAACAATAAGTGGACTTGGGAGAGTCCTAAAGGAGACAGAAACGAAATCGATTTCATCCTAACAAATGCCCTGCACTCCGTTAAAGACGTTAGTGTTTTAAGTAAAGTAGATATAGGTAGCGATCACAGATTAGTCCGTGCCAAGATGGCCATTAATATAAATTGCGAACGTAGGAAATTAATAAAAGGATGCAGTAACTCTCCAGATTTCGCTCAACTAAGGTCTAGGAAAAAGGAATTCGAACTCGAACTTGGAAATCGATACGGGAAATTAAACCCAGAAGCAGACATCGAGGAATTGAACACTGTAATTAGTTCGGTTCTAGCCTCAACAGGTAAGAAATTAGTTGGACTCAGGAAACAGATTAAGCTAAGTAAAATTTCAGAGGAAACCAAAAATCTAATTAAGCATAAAAGGAAGTTAGATAGGGATAATAATAAGCAAGAATACAATCTAGTAAATAAGGAAATTAAGAAGAGAATAGTCAGGGATGTCAGGGATTTTAACAGCAAGCTAATAGAAAATACCATTAAGAATAACCGTAGCCTGAAAAAGTGCAAACAAGATCTTTTCTTAGGCAAAAACAAAATGATCGCAATCAGATCAGAGAGCGGAGTAATAATTAGGAATAGAGAAGAGATCATAGACAGAGTTTATACGTTCTATGCAAAACTTTACGAGAACAACAACGGTCAATTTCCCGCTCCGGAATCGACACACGGCCAAAGGGTTCCTGCAGTATTGCCTAGCGAAGTAGAGGCCGCGCTAAAAACTGCAAAAAACGATAAAACCCCAGGGGAAGATAATATTCCCATTGACTTACTAAAATGTGGCGGCCCCCCCCTAATTAATATCTTAGCTAGGCTTTTCAGCAAATGCATCCAGAACCAAGCTATACCAGAAGGATGGAATAACGCAACTATCATTTTAATACACAAAAAAGGCGACAAAAGCGATATCAAGAACTACCGACCCATTAGTTTACTTTCAGCGGTCTACAAGCTCTTCACGAAGGTTATTACAGAAAGGCTGAAGAATATCCTCGACGAGAACCAACCTATAGAGCAGGCAGGGTTTAGGGCAAATTTCAGCACAATGGACCACCTCCAAGTAGTTGGCGAACTAATCGAGCGCGCCAACGAATATCAACGGCCATTGTGCCTAGGTTTCGTCGATTATGAGAAAGCCTTCGATACAGTTAGTCATAATGCAGTACTTAACGCTCTACAAACACAGGGAGTGCCGGAACCCTATGTGGGACTGTTAGCTGCAATATATAAGAATGCCACAGCTTCGGTTAAAATTTTTTCAGGTACAGATAGATTTAGCATAGGAAAAGGAGTAAGACAAGGAGATACAATCTCGCCCAAGTTATTCAATGCGGTGCTTGAGGGAGTTTTCAGGAACTTGGATTGGGATACAGCCGGAGTAAGCATCAATGGTCGCTTTTTGAGTCACCTTCGGTTCGCAGACGATATAGTTTTAGTAGCTCGTGATTCAGCTGACCTACTTATCAGACTAACACAGCTGGACAGGGAAAGTAGAAAAGTAGGATTAAAAATTAACGTAGATAAGACTAAACTAATGTTCAATAGTTATTGCATACCTGATAGCATCCCCTTAGATGATAAACCAGTAGAAGTAGTAAATAATTATTTATATTTAGGTCAAATAATTGACATGTCTGGTAGTAAAAATGAAGAGATAAAGAGACGTATGAAATTAGGATGGAGTGCATTTGGACGGATGAATGCTGTTTTTAAATCAAAAATGCCACTCTGCCTGAAGAAAAGGATATTAGATCAATGCGTTTTGCCAGTGATGACGTATGGATGTGAAACTTGGACACTGAACGCCAAGATGCTAAATAAAATCCAATGCACTCAAAGAAGTATGGAACGCTGTATGCTTGGCATAACGAGGAAAGACAGAAAGCGGAACACGTGGGTGAGAAATATGACAAGGGTAGTGGACATAGTGGATAGAGTGAAGAGATTGAAATGGCAATGGGCGGGTCACGTAGCTAGGAGGATGGACGAAAGGTGGACAAAAGAAGTGCTTGAATGGTACCCGAGAGAAGGCAAAAGAGTAAAAGGAAGACCGCAAGGAAGATGGGTGAACGAAATTAGGAAAATGTGCGGAATGAGATGGATGAGTGTTGCGCAAAACAGAGACGAGTGGAAGCGTGTTGGAGAGGCCTTCATCCAGCAGTGGATGGCGAATGGCTGTAAATGATGATGATTTTTAAATGATGATGACAATTTTTTTAACGGTGCAACGCGTGATTTTGAACATAATAGACAATATATATATATATATATATATATATATATATATATATATATATATATATATATATATATATATATATATATATATATATATATATATATATATATTGTCTATTATGTTCAAAATCACGCGTTGCACCGTTAAAAAAATTGTCGATTCCTAGATTGGAATTATGTTCCGCTCTATTGTTAGCAAATCTCGTAAATTATATTAAAATAAATTTTAAACGTTCATTTTCAAAAATAGTTTGCTGGTCGGATTCAATGGTCACTCTCCATTGGATTCACGGAGAACCGAATAGATGGAATACTTTCGTAGCTAATAGAGTATCAGAAATCCAAAAATTATCAAAAAACCATTGTTGGAAACATGTTTTATCAGCCGAAAATCCTGCAGATATGATTTCAAGAAGCATCTCTCCCGAAAATTTGATAAATAATCAATTATGGTGGTCAGGACCAACTTGGTTAACCCAAACTAACGAAAAGTGGCCAAGTATTAACATTTATCCTTCAGAGACAATTCCAGAAACGAAAAAGATAGTATCATTTTTAACCACAGTAGAATTTGACCTCTTTTCTAGATATTCTTCTTTATCAAAACTATTAAGAACAGTATCTTATATTCGCAGAATGTATTTCAATAAAAACACAAGTGCAAAATAATAGGACAACCATCGGTTTTAGAATTGGATGAATCCCTTATAAGTATATTAAAGATTGCTCAACAACAATCATTTCCAACAGAATATAAGGATTTATTAAATAAAAATCCAATATCAAGGTATAGTAAAATTTTAAACCTAAATCCTATTTTTGTAAAAAATTTAATACGAGTAGGAGGTAGAATAGGAAACGCCCTCATCTCCGAAGAACAGAAACATCCAATCTTAATAGATTCCAAACATATACTAACAACGTTAATTATTCGAGATATCCTGAATTACATTTAGGCACCCATCATATTGTATTCTAATGAGATTAAATAGGTTTTACTCTGGAAAACACGTGATACATTTACGTAATGTTCCTTATTACGTAAATGTATCACGTGTTTTAAGAGTAAACCTATTATTATAGATCAATTGATGGGTGACTTACCATCGTCTCGAATAATTCCAAAACCTCCTTTTCATCATTCCGGGGTTGATTATGCCGGTCCATTTGCAATTAAGAATGGAACTTTGAGAAACTCCAAAATCACCAAATGTTATGTTTGCATTTTTATCTGTTTCGTAACAAAAGCAGTGCACATGGAAGTTGTTTAACTTCAGTTGCGTTTTTGAATTATTTTATACGATTTGTCGCGCGTCGCGGAAAGCCAGCTATCATGTGGTCGGACAACGGGACAAATTTTGTCGGAGCCAATCGAGAACTAGGACGAATATTGCAGAATTTATTTTCGGAAAATTCCTTTAATCAAATAATTAGTTATGCGTTTACGGAAGGCATTCAATGGAATTTTATTCCGCCTCGATCACCTCACATGGGTTGTATTTGGGAATCGGCCGTTAAACAATTGAAGTATCATCTAAAAAGAATAATAAATTCAGTAAATTTAACGTTCGAATCATTGGCAACTGTAATTGCACAGATAGAAGCATGTCCAAACTCCCGTCCTCTTACACCCATATCAAATGATCCTAAAGACCTTAATCCTTTGACTCCCGGTCATTTCTTAATTGGACGACCATTATTGGCCATTCCTCAATCAAGAGTAATAGAAACCACTAATATCAAACATCAATATCTTCAGATGACCAAGGCAACTTCTGAATTTTGGAATAGATGGTCACTGGATTACATTTCGTCATTACAAATAAGAAATAAATGGAAACAACAAAAAGACAACATAAAAATTGGAGATTTGGTTGTGATAAAAGAAGAGGGACTGCCAACAACTGCATGGGCTTTAGGCAGTCAGACAAATCTATCCAGGCGGAGACGGATTAATCAGAGTAGCAGAATTAACAACAAAAAACGGAATCACGAGAAGGGCCATTTCCAAATTGGCTGTTCTTCCCATCGATGACAACAACTTATCATCATGTTCTGAAAAAGAATAATATTTTTATCTCAACACATCATTGCCCTTTTTAACAAAGGTCAACTTCCAGTGCTCAACATTTCTTGCTTTCGGAAAAAGACCAGTCAACAGCACATCTGTCTGGGAAGGTCATTGTTCCGGATGTCATCAATATTTCTGTTCTGGGGAAAGTCAATCTCCTGATTTAAACATCATCATCCGTTTTCTGGGAGTGACGGCAGATCATCTGTCTTCTGGGAGAGACATCTTCTGAATGTCGGCATCTCAACTGACTTCTAGGAGGAACAACTTCTGAATATCTGCATTTCATCTATCTTCTGGGAGACACATCTTCTGGACGTCAGCATCTCAACTTTCTACTGGGAGAGACATCTTCTGTATGTTAGCATATCATCAGCAGCTCATCTGCCTTCAGAGGAAGGCCATATCCAGAGCTTCTTTCATCTGCCTTCCGAGGAAGGCCATCTCCAAGATACATCCATTAGTGCAAAAGTTATTTAGTGATAAAAAAAAAATTCGGGTGTGACCAACCCATGACTTTATCTATGTATTTGAGGAATATAAGAAGGTTACAAAACAAAATTCAATATTGAACTAATAACTATGATAGCGATACAAATTGAGCGCGAATATATGCAAATAATTGCACAAGACAAAAGTTCTACTTCCGGTTGACGGATTTTGTTCAAATTTTTTTTATTATTTAAAATCAGTATAATTATAATACACATTAAATATCAAGAGGATAAAAATAATATAAAAGGTCAAAATAAAATAATGAAATATTGTTTTAAAAAAATATACTACTTCCGGTTTACAAATTCTGACCAAAACGTTATCAAATCTAAGTTAGTACACAAAGAATACAAATATAAATTTTCAGCTTAAAACGTTCAGGGGTGTGGACAGGATCCAGGCGACAACATTTTTATCCTTTTTAATAGGAGAAAATCCCACTTCCGGTTCATTAAATTTCATGGTTTTATTTTTTATTTTTACTAAAAATCACTCTCTCTATTATACACAATAAATATCAAGACGCTTAAAATAATTTAAAAGGTCAAAATAAAATAATGAAAAAATAATGAAACATTGTTTTAAAAAAAAATACTACTTCCGGCTTACGAATTCTGACCAAAACGTTACCAAATCTAAGTTAGTACATAAACAACACAAATATAAATTTTCAGCTTAATACGTTCAGGGGTGTGGACAGGATCCAGGCGACAACATTTTTGACCTTTCTAATAGGAGAAAATCCCACTTCCGGTTCATTAAATTTGATGGTTTTATTTTTTATTTTTACTAAAAATCACTATCTCTATTATACACAAAAAATATCAAGACGCTTAAAATAATTTAAAAGGTCAATATAAAATAATGAAAAAATAATGAAACATTGTTTTTAAAAAAAATACTACTTCTGGTTTACGAATTCTGACCAAAACGTTACCAAATCTAAGTTAGTACATAAACAACACAAATATAAATTTTCAGCTTAATACGTTTAGGGGTGTGGACAGGATCCAGGCGACAACATTTTTGACCTTTCTAATAGGAGAAAATCCCACTTCCGGTTCATTAAATTTGATGGTTTTATTTTTTATTTTTAACAACATTTTGACCTTCCTTCCGGATGCTTCCGGAAGGGAAAAAATCCCACTTCCGGTTTATTGAAATTAGTGATTTTTTTTTTATTTTAATCACATTGATACAAGAATTATACTTGCATTTTTTCGTGAAGACCACACATGTTTAAGGGGTCGAAAAAAATAGTGGAAGAAAAATCGAACAAGAGTAAACTGCCACTTCCGGTCGACGGACGCTTACCAAATTTTATACATAACTTGGTATTGAGCTCAAACTGATCGATATGAAATTTCAGTTCGAATAATCAAAAGGCTTTTGAGAAAAACATAAAAAACCTCGATTCTCTAGAGTAAAAGTACTACTTCCGGTTCAGATAAAAATATTTAAAAAATATAAAATTATAAAAATTATTATTTCTAGTACACGTAAAAAAAATTCAGTCCGATTCAGTTAGTAGTTTGGGAGAAAATCAAATTCAAAAACTTAAAAAAAAGAGGACACCTATAAGGGGAGGTACCATTTCCGGTCAATTTAAAAATTTGAAAAAAATTTACGTAGTGTCTATAAGAATTTCATTAACCGATACTAAGTTTCGGTTCGATAGGACTAACGGTGTTGAAAAAATCCCCAAAGTACACAGACACACACACAGACACACACACAGACACACACACAGACACACACACAGACACACATACAGACACACACACATTTTTTCTAGATCATTAAAACGTGATCAGTAATCGATTCTGAGTTCGAATCAGTCAAAATCTCGAGTTCGAATTTTCGCATGATCACAAAACTTCATCTATTGTTACTACGTACATAGATAAAGTAAATATATATATTTTATTTTATTTTAAAAAAATCAATACCACAGAGACTTGACAGGTTGCCCCAAAGCGTCAATGTGATTATAATACAAATAATAAAAATCATAAAAATTATAAAAAAAACATCATAAAAAATAATAAAAACCATAAATAAAAAAAAACATCATAAAAAAATAATAAAAATCAAGTAAAAAATATGTACACAAAATAAAAACAAAGAAATAAGATTGAAAAATTTATATCGTGCTATTTAGGATGTGTTCCACCACCTCAACATAACTGGCATCGAATAGGTCCAAGTAATGTGCCAGTAAGTTAAGGAGTCGAACAGCTCTCGAGAGGGGGGAGTTCATGAGCACGTTTGATTTAGCCCTAATTGGCAAAAATATATCATGTTTTCTTAAAACTCTATGATTTTCCGGGGCCCAGAATTTTAGTTTCTCCAGGATAGCGGGATTGTGAATCTCTCCTCTAAGTAATTTTACGAAATGTTTCCCAAGAAATAAATCTCTTCTCTTTGCCAGGGAGTTGAAACCCAAAGATCCCAAGACAAAGGCACTAGGGAACAGATATGGATAAAATCCAAATGTCTTCAGATATAAAAATCTAAGGAATTTCCTTTGGACTCGTTCCAACATTAGAGAGTAACGAAGTTGATAGGGAGACCATATAATGGAGCCAAACTCGAGCACACTGCGAACTAATGTACAATATAAGAGACGAATTGCAGTGAGCCCTAGTTCGGACGAATTACGGATTACGAATCCAAGGATTTTTGTTGCCCTATCACAGATATTCTCAATGTGAATGTTGAAACTCCAACTATTTTCGAAGACTATTCCCAGATCAGATATAAATAATTCTCTCTGAAGAAGAGAATCATGAAATTTATACGGATATTTAATAGAAGAACGAGAACGAGAGTAAGAAATGATCCGACACTTTAGGATATTGAAGGGAAGTTTATTAACATTAGCCCATTCATAAATAGAATTCAAATCTTCTTGTAAATAAAGAGCGTCAGGTAAATCAATTATTCTCTTGTAGATTTTCAAGTCATCCGCATATAATAAAAATTTAGAATGGTGAATAGAAGATTGAATATCGTTGATAAATATTAGGAATAATAAAGGGCCAAGATTTGATCCTTGGGGAATCCCAGTAGTGGCAACATACTCATAAGAAAAGCAACTCCCAAATTTAACGAATTGACGTCGATCCTGTAAATAAGAAATAAAAAGACTAACAAGATTATTAGTAAATCCAATAAAACTTAATTTACTAACTAAAATTTTATGATCAACTTTATCAAACGCCTTCTCAAAATCAGTATATATTACATCCATTTGATAATTACAATCCAAAGTGCTGGTTATGTCACTAGAGAAACATAACAAATTGGTAATAGCTGATCTGGCCGGACGAAAGCCATGCTGCTGATCAATGAGCGTATTTTGAAAGTGATTAAAAATGTATCTGTGTAATATTACCTCAAACATTTTGGCTGGCGCTGACAAGATAGTAAAATATATATAAACATATATATAAAAAAATAATAATGTGAAGGTGCATTAAAATTGAAAATAATATTTAAAAACAAACAAACTTCAAAATAATAAACATAAACAAATAAATGTCAAAATAAAAATAAACAAATAAACATCAAAAATATAAACAATAAACAAACTATTTCATTTCTACAATGAGACTTTTCAAATAATTCATTTTAGTTATATACAGTCCACTACATATAGTTTTTTATGATATTATGCATGTTAAAACAAATATTTAAATAATTGTTTAATTATTTTTTACTCATTTTATTTTTTACTAATTTTAAGATTGAGATTTGATTTTCATATACATACAGTCCACTACAGCTTTTTATCATTTTTATGCATGTTAAAGTAGATTTATATAGTATCAATTGAATTATCTTTAACACTAAGATTGTCTTTTTAGTATATAAGTCAATTAATTTCCTTATAGGGGGGAGTATGGACAATCTTCATATTGTTATGGTCGCTCCCCACCTGATATATTATAAATGTATAAACAGAGGGCTACCGACGGTGCACTGCGTTCATTCATTAATATCAGTATCAGTTAAACATTCAATAGGTGATGTGCCAATCACCAAACACCAGCCGGCAGTCCCTCTTCTATTTCTTCAAATAAAGGAAAGTAAAAGCAACAGAAAGGAGTCATTATTACCACAATTACACATTTTTCCAAATGGAATACAAAATATTTTTTCGTTCAAGTGAAAAATAGGGCTATTTGTCTTATTTGTCAGGAAAGCGTTTCTGTTTTAAAAAATTGTGAATTTGATGCAAATCTAGCCGAAGATTCGATCCTGATTAGAATTTAATTGCACTTCATTGTATTATACATCAGCAAGTCTTGTGCAAAAACGTATTTATTTTTTTATTTATTTAATTTATTATTATTTTAAAATAATAACAACAATAAAATGACCAGTGTGACCTGACAGGTTGCCCCAAAGCGTCACACAGTTGATCACGTAAAAAAATTTATCAAGTATTAAAAGTTGATCACGTAACATCACGTGTTATTAAGCTTGTCAATTTAATCCGATGAAGTGGACTGAAACACAGACAATTTATCAGCTTTCTTGAAGATCTTGATGCAGAGTACACAGATATTCCTTTTCACAGCCATATTCGATGGTTAAGTTTAGGGAAAGTACTTCAAAGAGTGTGGAAATTAAAGGATGATATCATTTTATTTTTAGAAATGAAACATATAACTGATTTTCCTGAATTCACTAACAATGACTGGCTTTGTGATTTTGCTTTTACTTTGGACATCATAACACACCTGAACACTTTCAACTGCATTTTACAGGGTAAAAATGTATATGCTCACGATTCGATAAAAAGCTTGAATGCATTTAATTTAAAACTCCAACTGTTTCAACGTCAAATATTAATTAAGAAACTGGATCACTTCCCAACACTGAAATAATTAAATATTGATGAAAGTAAAATTAAAAAATACGGAGACACCATCAAAGCTTTAAGCGACGATTTTTCAAGTAGATTTAGTGACTTCCGAGTAATTGAAAATAGCCTAGCAATAATCCGTGATCCGTTTTTACATACCTCCTTTACGTTTTTAGCAAATGTTGACTACATTCCGCGTGAACTACAACTGGAAATTTTAGATTTACAGTGCGATACAGATCTGAAAGATTTATACCGCCGTGAAGAAATCTGCAAATTTTATAATTCCCTGAATTCTGAAAGATTCGGAAAAATTAAAGACTGCGAGAAAAATGTTGGTCATTTTCGGATCGACAATATGTGACCAGACATTTTCCGTAATGAATTTAAATAAAAGCTCCTTAAGATCAAGCATTACAGATCAACACTTACAGGCAGTTTTAAAAATTTCTACTACCAAATTCAAACCTGATATACAGAAAATGTCGAAAGAAATTAAACAACTTAATCATTTGCTTATTAAAATTTTAACCTTACACACACTACACACACACACATATATATATATATATATATATATATATATATATATATATATATATATATATATATATATATATATATATATATATATATATATATATATATATATATATATATATATATATATATATATATATATGTAGAATTGATTTTTAAACGAGCCGAGATAGAGTGTGTGTGGTTGGTCAAACTGAGACCGGATGCGTGTTATTATGGTCACTTGTTGGAGAACAAGCTCGAAGCATGTGTTAATAAATACATAGTTCTGACTTAATCTGCGTTTTACTTGGAATCTTTCACATCCGGATCCTATATTTGGGGGCTTTGTCCGGGATGCCTGAAGACATTTCGAGTGACAGCCAGGAGCGGTCAGACGACGACGCGGAGTTTTGACAGTTGAGGTTAGGACGCGCGGTACGAGCATAAAGGCGAAGCCCGTGACGTCGGTGACGTCACGTCAGCGAACACGCCACACGACGATGATGATATCCACGACGAGAAAGACGACGCCAGTGGCAACGACGACGAGGGAGATACCACAGTTCAATTTCCGAGATCTGGAGGTTGGTTTCGGTCTGCCGAAATATAACGGCAGAAATAGCCCTATTGCAGTGTGGATTGAGCGCCTCGAAGAAAACGCGCAAATCCTCGGCTGGACGGAGACACAACAGTTGGTGTATGGGCGGATGCTGTGTGAAGGAACTGCCAAGGACTTCTTGGACTCGGAAACGGGCATAATCACGTGGGCGATACTAAAAGAACGATTGACTTATATGATTGATATATATATATATATATATATATATATATATATATATATATATATATATATATATATATATAAGTTAAATCATCAAAAATGCTTACTTTGTATCGTTTTATCAATTGATAAGTAACAAACAAATCATCACACCGGCTATTCTCTTAATTATATTTAATTAGTGTGAAATTCACTCGAAGTAGTGTATATATATATATATATATATATATATATATATATATACACTACTTCGAGTGAATTTCACACTAATTAAATATAATTAAGAGAATAGCCGGTGTGATGATTTGTTTGTTACTTATCAATTGATAAAACGATACAAAGTAAGCATTTTTGATGATTTAACTTACATCATCATCATCATTTACAGCCATTCGCCATCCACTGCTGGATGAAGGCCTCTCCAACACGCTTCCACTCGTCTCTGTTTTGCGCAACACTCATCCATCTCATTCTTCTATCTATCAAACTCACTCATCTATCTCTACATGAGAGAGCTTGGGCGCTATCCCTACTTATTTCCCAGTAAGTTTATCATGGGCTCCTTGGGCTTTGACTCCTTAGCTTCACGTAGAAACAATCACCTTGGTAAGCTTTTTCTAAAAATTCTAAGGGGTGAATGTCATCTTCCTGAAGTTCTGTGTAATCTTAAACTTAGAGTACCTGAGAAACTGAGAGAATCTCGCTTCAGAACTCTATTCCTGCCTATTCGGGCCAGAACTAATGTGCTTGATGACTCACCCGTTTCAAGAGCCATTCGACTATTTAACCTGCTTTCTGGGAGCCTTGATGTTTTTACTTCATCATACAGTTCTGTCAGGCAGCATATATTTAATGACTTCTAGCTACATACATATTTATTGTTTTCATTTTGTAATTTTATTATTTAGCATAATGTGTATGTATGTTGGATTTATCTTTATTTATATATGTATGCTATTTTTTATTTATATATATATATATATATATATATATATATATATATATATATATATATATATATATATATGAGTAATTTATCTTTATTTATGTGTATTTATGTGTTTATGTGTATATGCATGTATAATGTTTGTATGTTTATGGATGTATGTAATGTATGTGTAAATTTATGTACAATTCATAGATGTCTCGTTAATTTGCGAGTTTTTTCAGTGTCTCGCAATTCAACGACTTATAATAAAAAAAATGCTGCATTTGTATTTGTAATTGGCCAGGAAGGCGCATTGGGATTTTCCTGTAAGGCCTTCCTGGTATATATGTAAAATAAAAAAATAAAATAAAATAAAAATGTGTATGTGTATATGTATGTATATGTATGTGTGTATGTATGTATATGTGAATGTATGTATATGTGAATGTAAATATGTATGTATGTATATATATGTATATATATGTATATATATATATATATATATATATATATATATATATATAGGAAATATTTCACCGCAACTTACTTTTGATTATATGTATATATGTGTATTTTTATATTTATGAATGTATGTATGTGTATTTGTGTATACGTGTAAGAATTTGTGTATATATGGATGGTGTACATATATATTTTTTTATTTATTTTTTTTTATTTTATTTTACATATATACCAGGAAGGCCTTACAGGAAAATCCCAATGCGCCTTCCTGGCCAATTACAAATACAAATGCAGCATTTTTTTATTATAAGTCATTGAATTGCGAGACACTGAAAAAACTCGCAAATTAACGAGACATCTATGAATTGTACATAAATTTTTATTGTACATCCATCAAATTTCAAATAGTGGTGACATAGTAGGTAGGAAGGATTTTTAGCCAATTTTTTTTCCGGGAACCGTTTCAACAATGAAATCAGAGAAAATTGGCAAACTCTGATAGGAAACGATCAACCTGGAGTCACAAATCCAGGTCTGACCAACAGCATACTCTGAAAAATTCATTTTCATTCAGGGATAGAACCCGGCACCTTGTTGACGGTAAGCAGAAGCTTAACGTCCGAGCTATGCTGCTGGCTATATGTTTATATAATTGTCTTTGGCCAGGAAGGTGCATTGGGTTTACCTGTTAGGCCTTCTTGGTGTAAATTAAATAAAAAAATAAATAAATAAATAATTCCGCACATTTTCCTAATTTCGTTCACCCATCTTCCTTGCGGTCTTCCTTTTACTCTTTTGCCTTCTCTCGGGTACCATTCAAGCACTTCTTTTGTCCACCTTTCGTCCATCCTCCTAGCTACGTGACCCGCCCATTGCCATTTCAATCTCTTCACTCTATCCACTACCCTTGTCATATTTCTCACCCACGTGTTCCGCTTTCTGTCTTTCCTCGTTATGCCAAGCATACAGCGTTCCATACTTCGTTCAGTGCATTGGATTTTATTTAGCATCTTGGCGTTCAGTGTCCAAGTTTCACATCCACACGTCATCACTGGCAAAACGCATTGATCAAAGATCTTTTTCTTCAGGCAGAGTGGCATTTTTGATTTAAAAACAGCATTCATCCGTCCAAATGCACTCCATCCTAATTTCATACGTCTCTTTATCTCTTCATCTTTACTACCAGAAATGTCAATTATTTGACCTTAATATAAATAATTATTTACTACTTCTACTGGTTTATCATCTAATGGGATGCTATCAGGCATGCAATAACTATTGAATATTAGTTTGGTCTTATCTACGTTAATTTTTAATCCTACTTTTCTACTTTCTCTGTCCAGCTGTGTTAGTCTGTTAAGTAGTTCAGCTGCATCACGAGCTATTAAAACTATATCGTCTGCGAACCGAAGGTGACTCAAGAAACGACCGTTGATGCTTACTCCGGCTGTGTCCCACTCCAAGTTCCTGAAAACTCCCTCAAGCACCGCATTGAATAGCTTGGGCGAGATTGTATCTCCTTGTCTTACTCCTTTTCCTAGGATATTCTTCAGCCTTTCTGTAATAACCTTCGTGAAAAGCTTGTAGACCGCTGAAAGTAAACTAATGGGTCGGTAGTTCTTGATATCGCTTTTATCATATGATTTTTAGTTAGCCCTAACTTTAAAAAGACATGTGTATAAATTTGACAGCTGTCGTACTATTAGTTTGTGAGTTATAGCATTTTGAATGAAGCAACTTTTATTAGTTTGAAAAAATGGATAAAAAGGAATTTCGTGTGTTAATAAAGCATTGTTTTTCGGCGAAAAAAAATACTATTGAAGCCAAGGTTTGGCTTGATAAACATTATTCGGACCTTGCACCAGGAAAATCAACCGTTGAGAAGTGGTTTGCTAAGTTTAAACGAGGCGAAATTCGAACCGAGGACGATGCACGCAGTGGACGCCCCAAAGAGGCTGTTACCGACGAAAACATCAAAAAAGTCCACAAAATAATTTTGGATAACCGTAAAGTGAAATTGATTGAGATAGCTGAGACCCTAAAGATATCAAAGGAACGTGTTGGACATATCGTGAATGAATATTTGGGTATGCGAAAGCTCTGTTCAAAGTGGGTGCCGCGCGAGCTCACAATCGACCGAAAACAACAACGAATTGATGATTCTGAGCAGTGTTTGGAGCTGTTCAATTGTAAAAAACCCGAATTTTTGCGTCGATATCTGACAATGGATGAAACATGGCTCCATCATTTCACACCGGAGTCCAATCGACAGTCAGCCGAGTGGACTGCACGTGATGAAGTGACTCCAAAGCGTAGAAAGACGCAAAAGTCGGCTGACAAGGTTATGGCATCAGTATTTTGGGATGCGCATGGTATAATATTCATCGACTATCTTAAAAAGGGAAAAACCATAAACAGCGACTATTACGTAGCGTTATTGGAGCGTTTGAAGGATGAAATCGCGGAAAAACGGCCCCATTTGAAGAAGAAGAAAGTGCTGTTTCATCAAGACAATGCACCGTGTCACAAATCAATGAAAACGATGGCAAAATTGCATGAATTGGGCTTCGAATTGCTTCTGCATCCACCGTATTCTCCAGATCTGGCCCCCAGCGACTTTTTCCTGTTCTCAGACCTCAAGAGGATGCTCGTTGGACAGAAATTTTGCGTCGATGAAGAGGTAATCGCCGAAACTGAAGCCTATTTTGAGGCTAAAGACAAATCGTACTATAAAAATGGTATCGAAAAATTTTATGACCGCTATAATCGTTGTATCGCCCTCGAAGGCAACTATATCTAATCTATAATTTGGAAAGAGACTTTGTATGTATCCTTGGTCGTCGTCGTCGTCGTCTTCTTCGTCGTCCGTAGATCGGTGACGTCATCGAACACGTGATTCGATTTTTTTTTTTTTTTCGATCCATGGGCGCCGATTTGTTTTTTTCGATTCAATGGATTCACCCCCGCGGGGGCGCAAGGCGAGTAGCTTCATGGGGTCCCGCCAGGGGCGCCACAAGGGGCGCAGCCCCGTGGGGCCCCAGCCTCATGGGGCACAGCCCCATGGGGCTCAAAAGGGGGCGCCACGAGGGGCGCAGCCCCGTGGGGCCCCGGGGGGGCCCAGCCTCATGGGGCGCAGCCCCATGGGGCTCAAAAGGGGGCGCCACAAGGGGCGCAGCCCCGAATGGGGGCCCGGGGGGCCCAGCCTCATGGGGCGCAGCCCCATGGGGCTCAAAAGGGGGCGCCACAAGGGGCGCAGCCCCGTGGGGCCCCGAAGGGGGCCCGGGGGGCCCAGCCTCATGGGGCGCAAGCCCTAATAGGCATTAACTAAGGGGGGCGAAGCCCTAGACGGCAATTAATCATGGGGGCGCGGAGGGGCGAAGCCCTAAAAGGCAACTGATCATGGGGGCGAAGCCCTAAACGGCAGTTAATCATGGGGGCGCGGAGGGGCGAAGCCCTAAAAGGCATTAGCTAAGGGGGGCGAAGCCCTAAACGGCAATTAATCTTGGGGGCGCGGGGGGCGAAGCCCTAAAAGGCATTAACTAGGGGGGGCGAAGCCCTAGACGGCATTTAATCATGGGGTGCGGAGGGGCGAAGCCCTAAAAGGCATTAACTAAGGGGGGCGAAGCCCTAAACGGCAATTATGCTTGGGGGCGCGGGGGGCGAAGCCCTAAAAGGCATTAACTAAGGGGGGCGAAGCCCTAGACGGCTTTGAATCATGGGGGCGCGGAGGGGCGAAGCCCTAAAAGGCAACTGATCATGGGGGCGAAGCCCTAGACGGCATTTAATCATGAGGGTGCGGAGGGGCGAAGCCCCAAAAGGCATTAGTTAAGGGGGGCGAAGCCCTAAACGGCAGTTAATCATGGGGGCACGGAGGGGCGAAGCCCTAAAAGGCATTAACTAAGGGGGGCGAAGCCCTAAACGGCAATTAATCTTGGGGGCGCGGGGGGCGAAGCCCTAAAAGGCATTTACTAAGGGGGGCGAAGCCCTAGATGGCTTTGAATCATGGGGGCGCGGAGGGGCGAAGCCCTAAAAGGCAACTGATCATGGGGGCGAAGCCCTAAACGGCAATTGCTCATGGGGCGTGGAGGGGCGAAGCCCTAGAAGGCAAAGGCTCAGGGGGGTGCCGAGGGCGAAGCCCTAGAAGGCAAAAAAAAAAATTTGATTTTTTAAAATTATTTTTTTGATTTTTTTTTATTTTTTTTTTTTATTTTTTTTTTAAATTTTTTTTTAAATTTTTTTTTAAATTTTTAAATTTTTTTTTTTTTTTAATTAAATTAGCTTAGTCATGTTTAAGCGGTTTATATTATAAACACTGAGCGAAGCCGGGTAATACAGCTAGTTGAATAATAAAATCAAATTCTAACAAAAAAAAAGATTTTTTCTATGCTAGCCTACGAACTTTTCAGCCCAACTGTTATGTATGTATGTATATATATACGGCCCGCTGACTAGTATAAAATATCGAATTTGGCCCTTCAGTAAAAAAGCTTGCCCAGGCCAGGGTTACAGGCGTTTAAATAATTAAAATTTGACAGCGAGATGGCAGGGCGAAAAGTAATGAAACTACCAATGTGAATGATGAATGTGACAGAAAACGTCACCGTGTAATACGATGCAGTATTTTCAAACGTGTCTAATACGATATTTACCATCGTAATTGCGGATGATACGTTAACTTATAGCCAGGTAATGTCTTAACATGCTTTTCCTCCCGTATTCTGTGCGCGCACATTGACACGGGAGGAAAAGCCTGTTCATCTTGTTCCTGTTGTATCCTGCTCGCGCAAATTAAGTGAGTATGTACCGCTTACCATGCACCATTTTTACTTTATCTATGTACGTAGTAACAATAGATGAAGTTTTGTGATCATGCGAAAATTCGAACTCGAGATTTTGACTGATTCGAACTCAGAATCGATTACTGATCACGTTTTAATGATCTAGAAAAAATGTGTGTGTGTCTGTATGTGTGTCTGTGTGTGTGTCTGTGTGTGTGTCTGTGTGTGTGTCTGTGTACTTTGGGGATTTTTTCAACACCGTTAGTCCTATCGAACCGAAACTTAGTATCGGTTAATGAAATTCTTATAGACACTACGTAAATTTTTTTCAAATTTTTAAATTGACCGGAAATGGTACCTCCCCTTATAGGTGTCCTCTTTTTTTTAAGTTTTTGAATTTGATTTTCTCTATTTAATGAACCGGAAGTGGGATTTTCTCCTATTAGAAAGGTCAAAAATGTTGTCGCCTGGATCCTGTCCACGCTCCTGAACGTATTAAGCTGAAAATTTATATTTGTGTTGTTTATGTACTAATTTAGATTTGGTAACGTTTTAGTCAGAATTCGTAAACCGGAAGTAGTATTTTTTTTAAAAACAATATTTCATTATTTTTTCATTATTTTATTTTGACCTTTCAAATTATTTTAAGCGTCTTGATATTTATTGTGTATAATAGAGATAGTGAAGTTTTTGAATTTGATTTTCTCCCAAACTACTAACTGAATCGGACTGAATTTTTTTTACGTGTACTAGAAATAATAATTTTTATAATTTTATATTTTTTAAATATTTTTATCTGAACCGGAAGTAGTACTTTTACTCTAGAGAATCGAGGTTTTTTATGTTTTTCTCAAAAGCCTTTTGATTATTCGAACTGAAATTTCATATCGATCAGTTTGAGCTCAATACCAAGTTATGTATAAAATTTGGTAAGCGTCCGTCGACCGGAAGTGGCAGTTTACTCTTGTTCGATTTTTCTTCCACTATTTTTTTCGACCCCTTAAACATGTGTGGTCTTCACGAAAAAATGCAAGTATAATTCTTGTATCAATGTGATTAAAATAAAAAAAAAATCACTAATTTCAATAAACCGGAAGTGGGATTTTTTCCCTTCCGGAAGCATCCGGAAGGAAGGTCAAAATGTTGTCGCCTGGATCCTGACCACACCCCTGAACGTATTAAGCTGCTTTGTGTTTTTTATGTACTAACTTAGATTTGGTAACGTTTTGGTCAGAATTCGTAAACCAGAAGTAGTATTTTTTTTAAAAACAATGTTTCATTATTTTTTCATTATTTTATATTGACCTTTTAAATTATTTTAAGCGTCTTGATATTTTTTGTGTATAATAGAGATAGTGATTTTTAGTAAAAATAAAAAATAAAACCATCAAATTTAATGAACCGGAAGTGGGATTTTCTCCTATTAGAAAGGTCAAAAATGTTGTCGCCTGGATCCTGTCCACACCCCTGAACGTATTGAGCTGAAAATTTATATTTGTGTTGTTTATGTACTAACTTAGATTTGGTAATGTTTTGGTCAGAATTCGTAAACCGGAAGTAGTATTTTTTTTAAAAACAATGTTTCATTATTTTTTCATTATTTTATTTTGACCTTTTAAATTATTTTAAGCGTCTTGATATTTATTGTGTATAATAGAGAGAGTGATTTTTAGTAAAAATAAAAAATAAAACCATGAAATTTAATGAACCGGAAGTGGGATTTTCTCCTATTAAAAAGGATAAAAATGTTGTCGCCTGGATCCTGTCCACACCCCTGAACTTTTTAAGCTGAAAATTTATATTTGTATTCTTTGTGTACTAACTTAGATTTGATAACGTTTTGGTCAGAATTTGTAAACCGGAAGTAGTATTTTTTTTTAAAACAATATTTCATTATTTTATTTTGACCTTTTATATTATTTTTATCCTCTTGATATTTAATGTGTATTATAATTATACTGATTTTAAATAATAAAAAAAATTTGAACAAAATCCGTCAACCGGAAGTAGAACTTTTGTCTTGTGCAATTATTTGCATATATTCGCGCTCAATTTGTATCGCTATCATAGTTATTAGTTCAATATTGAATTTTGTTTTGTAACCTTCTTATATTCCTCAAATACATAGATAAAGTCATGGGTTGGTCACACCCGAATTTTTTTTGATCTTTCGACTTAAGATCTTTTGATTTTCGATCTTTGCCTTCCGATATTTGAGTTTTCTGTAATTTAACAATCTGTCTCGTCACTGAGACCGCAATGAAATATCATGATATCATAAATTCTATTAGGACAATGATACATTAAATTATTGGAATTTCATTCGTTTTAAACTTTAATTGAATTTGTATTTGTATTTCCTTATTATATATTTGTATTTTTTCTATTATATGTTTGTGTACCATATTGTATTTGTATTTCTTTATTACACGTTTTTATCGCCTTTTACATAATAATTTAAAATCTGAAATTTTTTGATTTTTATTTTGGACCCGGACCCGTGGGCTTTTCAAAATATTGGACCCGGATCCGTCGGGTTTTCAGAAACCCTAGTGCGAATGCAAGCACACCTCAAGTAAACATACATGTATGTATGTATCTGCGTGCATAAGCACGCGCACACACACACACACACACACACACACACACACACACACACACACACACAAACACACACACACAATCAACACATTAATACTTTTGCAATTAAGTGGAGTAGTAGCATCCAGGGTAACACAGCTTCCCAAAGCATTCCGCGAACTTTTCGAAAGCTCTAAACGATGCTTTATTCATTATTAGATCCCCATGATGTAGGGGGCCAATGAGAGAACCCCTGACGCTGTCCAGCAGAACCCCCCTCTCAGCCTCCATCCCAGGACAGGACCACAGAATATGATATGCATCCTGCTCCGGAAAAGAACACGGACAAAAGGACTCAGATACCAAGCCCATAGATGCGAGCATGCCGTTAAAGTGGCCATGACCAGTTAAAAATTTACTGGTCCAAAAACTAGACGACAGCCTAAGTGACCCTCGGAAAAACAAATAGGTTTGTCTACCTTTGAAGGAACAATCCCATCTAAGTTGCCAAGCCGAAATAGCAAAATTTAAAATAACAGACTTCAAACTTTGCCAGAATCGAGGATCATCGCACTGTGACTGATTAGGAGCACGGAAAAGGACGCCCGAGACGGAAGCATCTAACCCACCACGAAGTTTTTCCCGAGCAGCTCTTATTTGGACGACCAAGTCAAGTGGCAATGTACCCGCAAGAATCTGTAGTGAGTCTGTAGACGCAGTGCGATAGGCCTAGGTAAGAGCGATCAGAGGAAAACGCTGACCACTATTTAATGTACGACGGACCGTCTTTAATTCGATACGATGACCCAAAATGCTAGATGCATACGTCAAAGAGTTCGCAAACACAGCATCGTATACCAAGCGTTTTTCATGGAAACCCAAACCCCATGAGCGACCAATACGACCAAAGGAAACCTTAGCTTTATCTAATGCTCTCCCAATATGATCATTGAATGAAAGCCTGACATCGAGAACAACACCCAAATAAGTGGACTCTTGACAAATTTTATCTTACAGTCTCTGAGTTTGATATTAGGGGCTCTAACAAGAGAACCCTTTATTAGTAAGCACTTGGACTTAGAGGGCGAGAAAGAAAGTTTGTTAATTATGGCCCAATCGTCTAGAAGATGAAGTGCCGCAGTAGCTCTACATTCCAGCTCAACACGGGACTTGATTGCGTTAACAACACGATGTCATCAGCGTACGCAACCAACCTGCAACCCTCCGGCAAATTGATTGTAAAGAGGTCATTGACGAGAATGATCCAAAGGATAGGTCCCAAAACCCATTTTTATAGTCACGTACTAGATATGCAGTCCCACGCCACTCTAACGGGAAACCGTGCTGACCAGTTAGTTCATTCGGCAGATTCCTTCGTTAGCCGAATGCACTTAAGCCTGGAGATAATCCTCGGAACCAATTATAACGGTCACACAGTCTCTGGGATGCTACTCGGCCTAATCCAATTGGCGGCGTGTGTTATAATATTAAAGGTGTAGGACGAGTGAGACGACTGTGTTGGTAATGCACAACTATTTATTTCGGCAGCTGGGGAGGATGTGAATGCTTAACAGCGAAGCACTGGCCAACCGATGGTTTTACGGCCAGACCTCGGTGTTGTCACATTATATTTTGTTTAGAAACAAACCCTTTAAATAGATGACGCAAATAATCTATGAACTTCGAAATTTCGAAAATTTAATACAAATCAAATGAATGTTTAATTGTGCGACTACATACAGTTTCCCATAGACATCACAAAAGATTTACCAAACATTTTACGGATGAAATAAATGCTTTACGGCAGTGGTCACCAACCTACCGCCCGCGAGAGATTTTCATCCGGCCCAAGGTTATAGCGTTGTACCCGATGACATATCATCACATGAGTGTTGGCATATTAAGTTATTAAATAAAAAAAATTAAAAGAAATGTTTCGTCGGTCATGTGTTCGATCCCCACGCTGTCGATTTGTTTTCAAATACCTTAAATATATTTAATTCAATGTTTTTATTTAATTGTTTAATATTAAAAAAAGTTAAAAATTACCTACCTACCTACAAACATGTGAACAATATTTCAATAGAATACAACGGACTTGATTTATAAATTGATTTATTTCGCAATACCTACATATCTATAAAATTATAAATGTTTTTCAATACAAATAATAAAAAATATATTGGGGTGACATTTAAAGACCCTGTGGTATACTTGTACATTAAAAATAAATATAAATCGAAATATTTAAAATCCATATTAATCTTCCTTATATTTATATTTAATTTAAGTAGCTGTATCAAATAACATAAATTAATGGACCTTTGGAATTTTTTTATGCAACTATAACATACGTTTGTTTAAAAAAACACACTTTGGTGATAAAATGAAAAAAGAGAAAAATTTAACTAGTGAAAAATTGTCATGAAGAACCATTTGAAGCCATGTTCATATTATAATATTTAACATCTTTATAAAATGGTTTTTCACTATTGGTTTCCAAATAGTATACACCTGAGCTGTAAATATTAAAAAAAAACTATTAAAACTCCAAAATCTACGTATGAGAATACATGCATGTATTTATTAAGAAACTTGCGCATTTTTAGGTTCCGATCCTCCCATTTTCGTTTGACTTGAATTAGCACACCTTCCACTCCTCATTTCATCATAGTCAGTGCATTTGTAAGCCACGAAACCATCATGACCAATGGAATCTGCGAAAAGTTCATAAGCTTTCGCATGAGAGCAAGAACAATATGAAAAAACCTGTGGCAACCATATGCAGCCGGGTTGACATTTTCCTAGATTGGGATAAAAATCGGCATCTCCCAAAGCTGCTTCCCAACCTAACTTGCCTGAATTAGTATGAATCACTTCCACATAAATGGCATCATCCAGTGCGAGTCTCATATGGTGGTTTTCCCAAAATGGATAAGCTGGATCCAAAGCTAAAAGCAAATGAAATACTTAATAAAATAATCCACCTCTTAGAGAACCATGAAAAGACTATTCGTGTTTGTTGCAGTAAGTATCAGGAAGTACATATGTACATATATACATACATATTTCTTAATACTAATGCAATTTACATAATCTTCATTATTCTTACTTTATTTTACCTGTTATATAAGGAATTTTTCCATTTTTAATATTACGTCCAGCGATTCCTATCAAATGTCCTCCCAAACTGTAACCAATCAAATGAAAGGACTTCAATGGTGTACCGTATCTTTCTAACCAATCCACGAATTTTGCAACAGCTATTCCAACATAAAACACATTTTCCATAGCTTGCATATAAGGAGCTTTCGCCAACTCATACCAGTCCACCAAAATGACATTAAAATCTTTGTTTTCCAAAAACGCTAAAACGCAATTTACCATACAATATTTGGACTCAAACGTGTATTTTATTATGTTAATTCAAACAATTAAACTTACCATCACCGATGATACTATGTGCAACATTATTACTTTTATTTGAAGTACTTCCAGTCCAACCGTGTGCAATAATCTTAACCGGTTTGGTTTTGTCAAAACAGGAAGCATTCAAACCTTCATCATCTCCATATTTGAGAATACTACATTTACATCTGTGAATTGAAAAGACATACTTTAGACTTTAGAGTACGTTGTAAAAAATAATATTTATTATTAATGTAAAATATATATTACTTATTTTTCAAGATGAATTGTACTTGTAAAGTTTTATAATTGCGAAAATTGGGAAGGTCATACAATGATTGGTGCTTCTCATCATATATGGATTCCGGTTCGTAAAATATTCCGTTAGCGTCATCTATTATTGTGTTATTTTATTATATACTAGTGTTAGACCCGTTGATTTCAACGGGTGGTTTCGAAAAGGAATTGAAACTCGAATAAAAATAAAGTTAAAGATATTGAATCGACTGGTTTCGGAAAGAAATTGATGCACGAATTACGAATGACAAATTACAAAGTGATTACGAATTACGAATTACGTTTTGTGCTTCGCCTTCGGCCCCAGCGCCGCCGACGCCTCCGGCGCCTCCGGCGCCCCCAGCGCCCCCAGCGCCCCCGATGCCTTCGGCACCCCGGGGACTTTGCCGCCACCGCCGCTGACGCCTCCGGCGCCCCCAGCACCCCCGATGCCTTCGGCACCCCGGGGGCTTCGCCCCCAGCGCCCCCAGAGCCGATGCCTCCGGCGCCTCCGGCGCCCCCAGCGCCCCGATGCCTTCAAAAAATTAAAAAAATTAAAAAAATTAAAAAAAATGAAAAAACTGAAAAAATGAAAAAATGAAAAAAATGAAAAAACTGAAAAAATGAAAAAAATTTAAAAACTGAAAAAATTAAAAATATTAAAAAACTGAAAAAATGAAAAAAAATAAAAACTGAAAAAATGAAAAAAATGAAAAATATGAAAAAAATGAAAAATATGAAAAATTGAAAAAAAAAAAAATTTTGTTCCCCATACTGGTTGACGGTTGATCGTCCGTCACATATATACAAATATACAAATATACAAATATACAAATATACAAATATACAAATATACAAATATACAAATATACAAATATACAAATATATTTAGCGACAGTCCGTTTTTATATATAACTAGTGTTGGACCCGTTGATTTCAACGGGTGGTTTCGAAAAGGAATTGAAACTCGAATAAAAATAAAGTTAAAGATATTGAATCGACTGGTTTCGAAAAGAAATTGATGCACGAATGACAAATTACGAAGTGATTACGAATTACGAATTACGTTTTGTGCATCGCCGACCCCCCGATGCCTTTGCCCCCAGCGCCCCTGATGCCTCCGTCGCTCCGGGGCCTTCGCCCCCAGCATCGCCGACGCCTCTGGCGCCCCCAGCGCCCCGATGCCTTCGGCACCCCGGGGGCTTCGCCCCCAGCCCCCCCGATGCCTTCGGCACCCCGGGGGCTTCGCCCCCAGAGCCCCCGATGCCTTCGGCATCCCGGGGGCTTTGCCCCCAGCGCCCCCGGCGCCACCGACGCACAAAAATGAAATATATGAAAAAAATGAAAAAAAATGAAAAAACTGAAAAAATGAAAAATATGAAAAAACTGAAAAAACTGAAAAAATGAAAAAAATGAAAAAACTGTTCCCCATACTGGTTGATGGTTGATCGTCCGTCACATACAAATATACAAATATACAAACATACAAATATATATATTTAGCGACAGTCCGTTTTTATATATAGTATATATTTTTAATTTAAAAACTTACTCTTGATTTGAGTCCACCGAGTATTGCTATGAAATACTAGGATTACTAGTGTTAATATTGCGATTGCCGAAAATTTGATCCAACGCGAGACAGTGACCATCTCGTATTTAGTGACGGCTCAGTAGACTAAAAAGAAATCATCAACCAAATTTAGATTTTTTTTACATATGTACATATTTTATATTATTTTTGCATATATATATACCAGGAAGGCGTTACAAGAAGTCCTCAATACGCCTTCCTGGACAATTAATTACAAACAATGCAGCATTTTTATTACATTAATCACTGTATTTCTATAAGCTGAAGGACACGAAATTAACAATTAAGTAATTAATCCATTGGGACATTATGGATTTTTAGATTTACATTTTTTTTTTAAATTGTACATACATTAATTATGTACAATCTTATTATTATTTATTATTATTATATACTAGTGAATAGCCCGATGAAACAACATCGCATGGGTATAAAATTATTATATACTCTTATAAAACTAAAAAAAAAAATCCGGAACCGGAACCGTTATTTTCGTAGACTCTCATAGATAGTTTTCAATTCTTTATTTGTAATAATTTTCGATTCTTAAAAATACGCAGACTCCCATGGAGAGTTTTCAATTATTTATTTAAAGACTTCCTATTTTTTTCTATTATTATTAGCTATCGCCCCGAGCGATACTGCAAATCGAAATCGATTCACTCGATCCATGACACCCGACTTCTCCCGACAACTACCGAAGATATGACTCCGTTTTGATTGGTTGTCGATACGTTCTGTACGATTATTGAATATTAACGTTATTTAGAGCAGCCTTTATATCCGTATCATGGTGTACTGGTCAGTGTATATTGATCTGGGCGCGATGGGGGTAGGTTCGAGTCGACGTCCTGGAATTGATTTTATTTTTTCAAATATCGCTAAAATATAAATTAATTTCAATTTCAATAATTTCAATTAAAAATATATATTTAATTGTTTTATATGAAAAGAAAAAAAATGGTTCAAAACTTCGATAAATGAAATTATTAAAATTACGTATTTTTATATGGCGAGAAGGAATATTTCAATTAATGTTTAAAAAAAAAAGGCGAAATGAAAAATTGGATTTGGCACGATGTCAGAGACCATTAGCTCATTTAGACCCATATTCAGGCTATTTGGGGTGATCGGTTCGAGTCGCGACAAAGTCGTCTCAGGTCGCATGCAGTTTTTTCAAGTTAGTATATATGGGTGTATTATAAATTATTTTTCGGGATTTATTTTATATTACTTGGAGCTTGGAAAGAATAGTATTCGAGGCGTAATTCCATACAGGTGAAGCATAGGTTAATAATGGTAATATGAGCGCGCGATATGATTTTATTTTATTTTGAGTTGATAAAGAACTATGGCGATTAAATATTGGATATATTGAGGATATACCCCGCATCGCCTTGCATTTCACTCCCTCAATGTGAGGTGCCCAATTCATTCTTTTATCGAACGTTACTCCTAAATATTTTATTACTGACTGCCATTTCAGACTTTCTCCAGAGGGGATTTTCAGATCTGAACTCGGCTTATGTTTTCTAACACTAAAGAATATGGCGTCTGCTTTGGTTTGATTAATTTGAATTTTTCACTTAGTGAAGTATTCAGTCATTGTTTTAATTGCAAATTCAAGATTTTTAAGAATAGTGTCTGGTTTTTTGCTACTTGTGAAGCAAGCGGTATCATCTGCATATAGGGCTATCTGACAGTTTTTTGGAATAGGTATGTCATTTATATATATGGAGAACAAGAGTGGGCCAAGCAAGCTCCCCTGCGAAACGCCAGCTACGATTATTTTTGGAGACGATAATTCATTATTATATATTATTTGAATGTAATGTATGAGTGGAATTTTAATCTACTCTCTTCCATTTGGGCCTCGCTGTGATTTTATTTTTTATTCATATTTTGTTTGATTTATTTTACTTTTTCTTTCTCCTTTGTACTTTTTATTATTATTTTATTTTACCATGTTTTCTGCTTTCTAATTTTTCTGTTTTTTACTTGTATTTATATCTTTGTTAAATGTAGGCCATTGTGGCGCATTAGGTTCTTCCTGTAATGCCACAATGGTCCAAAACTATTAATAAATAAATAATAAATAATTATTATTTACGCTAACCACTAGCTTTCTACGAGTTAGGTTCGATTTGATGATGAGAATTAGGTAGTTTGGTATTTTGTTAATAAAGAGCTTATGAATGAGTCCATCGTGCCAAACCGTGTCGAAAGCCTTTTCTATGTCGAGACATACCATTCCGGTACTTCTCTTCATATTAAAGTTCTTTGTCACGTGTTCAGTTAGTCTTGTTAGTTGTTGGGTCGTGGAATGTCCAGTGCGAAATCCAAATTGTTCATTTATTATATTCTTATTTACGACTTTAAGTAAACGAGTGTAGATTATTTTTTCTAGAATTTTTGAAAGCGTGCAAAGTAAGCTAATGGGTCGATAATTGGCCGGGTTTTTTGGACTTTTATCGGACTTAGGTATTGGAATTACGTTGGCTGTTTTCCAGTATTCTGGGAAATACCCGGTGAGTAAACATGCGTTGAATATTTTAGATAATGAGACTAAAGCTTTAAATGAAAGTTGTTTGATTATGATGTTATCTATTGAATCTCGCCCAGGTGCCTTTTTATTTTTTAAATTACGTATTATATTTTGGATTTCACACGGATGCACCAATTTTATGTTTTTAGTAATGTTAGTGGACATTTTTGTGATGATTTGAATGGACCGGTTGACTTTATTATGCGTTGGTATGTGATTGTAATGTTGTGTAAGTGTGTGATATTTTTGGAAAGATTTTGATAGTTCTCCTTTGTCGCAATCACGCGTCACTGTGATTCCCGCATCATCTAATGGAGGAATCGAGTTTTTTGTCCTGCGAATTGCTTTAGCTAATTTCCATAGAGAGCCATCAACTGAGCTTAATTTTTCTAATTTTTTAGACCAAGCTTCATTTTTGATTTCTTTGATTCTAATTTTAATTTGATATGTGAGCTTATTTATTAATGTTTTCAATGCTGGATTTTTTGATGTTTGCCAAATTTTACGGAGTTTATTTTTACTTTTTATTAGATTTGCAACAAAGTCAGTTATCTCTAGTTTGTGTTCAATGTATTGTGTCTGAGGTATGTGAAGGTGTTTGGATTGAGTTATTGATTCCGTCAGGTGTATTATGGAGCTGTCGATTTCTGTTTTGTTTGTGAGTGTGGTAGATGTTAGAATAGTTTGGTCATTTATGTACGACTTGAACTCTCGCCAGTTAGCGCTCCCGTAATCCCAACTATACTTGATGATTTCCGGGTTTCCCGTCGATTGAGAAGATTATCGGGAGATGATCAGATGACAGGGCTTGAAGGGCATTTGGTGTCGATATTTTTGGGCAGTTCTAGACGAGGACAAGATCTAGTGTGGATGGTTGTGAGTTATTTGTGGGATAGTGTGTGTATATATCCGGATGAAGTAAGGTTGTATCTGTTAGTTGAATGTATTTAAAAAGAGTTGTACCAAGTTGGTCAGTGTTTACGCAACTCCATAACGGATGATTGGCATTAAAGTCGCAACTTTATCTCTGCTCCCAATAAGCAATGATCTGAATTAGCATCAGCTCCAGGGTACGTTTTTACCGCATATATTGCGTTGCGAAACCTTGTATTTATAATAATATATTTATAATCAATTTGGTTACGAATTATTCTGTCTTTGTAACCGTCTTGTGGTGACTACCACGTATATAATCTTCGTTTAGGAAGATCGAACCATGTATTCGTTACGATAAGATTGTTTTCTTGGCAAAATGCGATTAAACGGTCTCCTCTTTCATTCTTTTCACCCAAACCAAATTTCCAGTGACATCTGTCTGGATGTTTTCTACCTTCGCATTGAAGTCACCCAATATACATAAAATTTACTGTTTTTAAATATGAATTGTTGCCTCTTTCAAATTTTCAGAGAATTTTTCAATTTGTTCTTCGTTAGCGTCGGCTGTAGGCGCATATACTTCTATTATATTTAGGTTTATTGGATGTGTTTCTATCTGTAATAGCATCACTCTTTCAGATATTGGAATAAAATTCAGAAACTGATTCAGAAATTTTTTTCTCCATTATGACCACTACTCCATTTTTATGCTGTGTGTTCTCTGATCCAGAATGGAAAATTGAATAGTTGTCTTGGGTGAATTTGCTGATTCCGAGCCATCTTGATTCGCACACGCCCAATATTTGTAATTTTAGTCTTGTCATTTCTTTCAAAACATCGTGTAATTTCCCTGCTTCGTTCAATGTTCTAAAATTCCATGTTCCCATTTTCTCAACCACTTCGAGCTGGAAGATCCTTCGCACCTTTGCTCCATTTAAGGAGTGCCCAGAACTCAGGGCCGTTTTTATTTTTCTCTCCATGGTAATTTTTCTAGGGAAAATTAGTGCAGTGGTTTCCTTCTTGCCTTCTGCACCGCAGGAAATGTTGTGACATCTTATACTGGCAGAGCTGCTGCCCACTACCAGGGATTTATTATGGAGTTTCCTTCTCTGTCAAAGGCGAAACCTTTGAAAAACCGGGTTGTGCTTTTGTTAGGCGGCGGCACTTACTCGCCGCTGACCTGATACCATCATAGTGTTGTGTGACTTTTTATAGAATGAAACCTACCATAGATTCATTCATCACCACTCTTGTCTCAGCGCTCCAGGACCACCATGTCACCATGGCAGTTGACTACAAGAGTCGTTCCCCTATTCGCAACCTGGGGACCTGAGTGGTTGCATGGAGCTCTGCTTTGAGCGTAAGACCCTTTCAATTGAGCGCTTTTGAAGTGCGCGCTTCGAGATACTGGATATCGTATGAAAGCGCCCGAACGCGTACACACTCGGCGGCTTCACGAGCACACGATTCTCGGCAAACCCGCGTTTCGAGATTTTCGGTAAAGCGCGCGCTTTGCGGGCGCTTCGAGATACACGCAGTCCCATGTCGCGTACAGTCGAGCGCGCGGTTTCGTGTAATGTGGTCGTTCTTTCAAGAGCAGAATATGGATCACGAACATTTTAATACGGATTTGTTAGGTTTTTGAGCTCTTTTTCCTATTACGCTGTACATATTAACATTAGAATAATATAATACTATGATTACTAACCAAATTAAATGAAATTGTAAAATAGAAAATGGTCAGTAGATCAGTAGCTATTAAAATATACATAAGATATATTGTAAACATAATTTAATAATAATTAAAAGCATTTAAAAATCCAAAAAATCGGATTTGTTTATCGATGAAGTTCAAAATAGACCTGCAATTTGGAACATGGAAGGTCCCGAATATAAAAACGACGATAGTGAAGCCACACACATGCTATCATCTCGACTTTTCCTATTTCCCAATTCCCAAGTGACGAATGCGCACCCTACTCTAGTCCAAAAACGCGGCAAAAAGCGCTTCGTGTGTACGCTGCCGTCGGGCACTTCACCGGCGCTCAACGCCGTTAATGGTGTTTAATGTATCTCCAAAATACACATACTAACACACTTACATTTTTCATAGACCACGTCATTAGTGCTCGATTTTAAAACGTTATCGGTGATCGATTCTGATTTCGAATCAGTCATAATCTCGAGGTTGAATTTTCGCAAAGTCACAAAACATTACCTATTGCTACTACGTACATACATATTACATATATGTATGTACATACATAGATAAAGCAAAACCAAAACTTCTTTTAATAGTGCAATCTCGACCTTTTTGCTGACTCTTTCAGTACTTAGGGCTAAGGTGAAGAAGCAAATCTGTGGTTGATTGTCATCCCCCCTCCCCCCCAAAAGTTTCAAAATTGAAATTATAAATTATTTCATCAATATGTATGTATGTACATACTTAGATAAAGTAAAAACAAACTACGAATTGCAATTTGACGATAATCTTAATTCGAGAGTTACCCTAATATGTATATATTATACATATATTCAGTGGCGGCTTGTCCATACGCACTGCAGTACTGCAGCACCCCCAAGGAATTTGAGAAAAATTTAATATTATTATATACATAGCGTGTATTAAGCTCGCCCGCACACCGATACACCCAATAATGATCATACATCGTGGTAATAATATCAGAAAGTGAGGCATCGTTTATGATTTTGTGCAGTACGGTTTTCGATGGAATATGCCGAGTGGGCGAAGGAGGGGCGCGGGGGCAGCTAGAAGCTTGGTCGGTACTGTACTCCCAACAGTATTATACACATTACTTGTTGCGTTCGTGTGCGCTCGACACGCTCCTCACTTTTCCTCATTTCTTCTGCACCTTTTGTCTTTCCTTCTACACCTCTTACACTTTCTACACTTCCTTCTACACGTCACTTTCAGTATTTAAGATGGTATCAAAATCAAGAGAAGCTGAGCCAATGTTTTCAAGAACTTAAATATTCTTCCGAAAATACTGATGAAACAATAACAGATTCTTCCAATTTACTGAATACAATTTTTTATTTTAGTCAGAACTTTTTCACGGGCTAATGCCGCATGTAGAAATTATTTATAACCAGATGCAATCTAGTAATATCGATGCATTTTCAATTAAAGAAAACTTAAAAAGTTTTACTAATGTCATTATACAAATACGAGATTCTTATATAGAAAAGAAACCAAAAATATGTGATGCATATATTATATGCATATATTATCGCACATATTATAGAATCCAAAAATATGTGCGATGTTATTATTAAGGATATAAAAGCAAGATATGCTTTTTCTAATGAATGAAAAGCTGTGATATTATTTAATAAAGAAAATTTTGAAAAGTACTGTAAGAAAATTCTGGAAAAAAAATGGAAGATCTACCACTAACCGTTGAATCATATCCAAAGAAAAATTAAAGAAAAATACATTAAAGAAAAACTTCAAACTGAATTAGAAGTGTTTTACTCAAGGAAAGAAATGCATAGTATTAATGATTTATTAATATTTTTAAAACTTATTTTTGCAATCAATTTATCCAAAGTTCGTGTGGAAATAACAAAACTTATTCAAATTCTGCTTACAACTTCAACTACCTCTGAGCCAGAACGGTGTTTTTCATCAAAAAATAGAATAAAGACATACATCTAATCTATAATTTGGAAAGAGACTTTGTATGTATCCTTGGTCGTCGTCCGTAGATCGGTGACGTCATCGAACACGTGATTCGATTTTTTTTTTTTTTTCGATCCATGGGCGCCGATTTGTTTTTTTCGTTTCAATGGATTCACCCCCGCGGGGGCGCAAGGCGAGTAGCTTCATGGGGCCCCGCCAGGGGCGCCATAAGGGGCGCAGCCCCGTGGGGCCCCGAAGGGGGCCCGGGGGGCCCAGCCTCATGGGGCGCAGCCCCATGGGGCTCAAAAGAGGGCGCCACGAGGGGCGCAGCCCCGTGGGGCCCCAGGGGGGCCCAGCCTCATGGGGCGCAGCCCCATGGGGCTCAAAAGGGGGCGCCACAAGGGACGCAGCCCCGTGGGGCCCCGAAGGGGGCCCGGGGGGCCCAGCCTCATGGGGCGCAGCCCCATGGGGCTCAAAAGGGGGCGCCACAAGGGGCGCAGCCCCGTGGGGCCCCAGGGGGGCCCAGCCTCATGGGGCGCAGCCCCATGGGGCTCAAAAGGGGGCGCCACATGGGGCGCAGCCCCGTGGGGCCCAGCCTCATGGGGCGCAGCCCCATGGGGCTCAAAAGGGGGCGCCACAAGGGGCGCAGCCCCGTGGGGCCCCGAATGGGGGCCCGGGGGGCCCAGCCTCATGGGGCGCAAGCCCTAATAGGCATTAACTAAGGGGGGCGAAGCCCTAGACGGCAATTAATCATGGGGGCGCGGAGGGGCGAATCCCTAAAAGGCAACTGATCATGGGGGCGAAGCCTTAGACGGCATTTAATCGTGGGGGCGCGGAGGGGCGAAGCCCTAAAAGGCATTAACTAAGGGGGGCGAAGCCCTAAACGGCAATTAATCTTGGGGGCGCGGGGGGCGAAGCCCTAAAAGGCATTAACTAGGGGGGGCGAAGCCCTAGACGGCATTTAATCATGGGGGTGCGGAGGGGCGAAGCCCTAAAAGGCATTAACTAAGGGGGGCGAAGCCCGAAACGGCAATTAATCTTGGGGGCGCGGGGGGCGAAGGCCTAAAAGGCATTAACTAAGGGGGGCGAAGCCCTAGACGGCTTTGAATCATGGGGGCGCGGAGGGGCGAAGCCCTAAAAGGCAACTGATCATGGGGGCGAAGCCCTAAACGGCAATTGCTCATGGGGCGTGGAGGGGCGAAGCCCTAGAAGGCAAAGGCTCAGGGGGGTGCCGAGGGCGAAGCCCTAGAAGGCAAAAAAAAAAATTGATTTTTTTTTTGATTTTTTTAAATTTTTTTTTGATTTTTTTTTTATTTTTTTTTTTGATTTTTTTTTTAATTTTTTTTTAATTTTTTTTTTAATTTTTTTTTTTAATTTTTAATTTTTTTTTTTTTTTTAATTAAATTAGCTTAGTCATGTTTAAGCGGTTTATATTATATTACACTGAGCGAAGCCGGGTAATACAGCTAGTATGTATATAAGAAACACAATGGTTCAAGAAAGATTGACGACTTTGTCTATGCTGTCAATTGAAAAAAAATGATTATGAACAGTGAAAAATTTAACGAAAAGGTGATAGACCTTTTTTCAAGGAAAAAAATACAGAAGAATCAATTTTTAAATGAAATAAAATACATATAATGTTTAATTGTGATAATAATCCAAATAAACATTTTTTTTATTTTTAATCAACCGCAGCACCCCCAGATATCTTATCCACGAGCCGCCACTGCATATATTACATATTTGTATTTACATATGTTTGTATGTATGTATCATATAAAATTTGTACGATAGATTGGCACATACCTCGATGTGAAGCTGAATTCGACTCCGACGTTCCTAGACAAGATTCTACAAAATGCGTTGCACTTGTTGATTTTCGAATCTAAAACAAATAGAATTAAAACGTATTAAACGAAAGTAGCTCTTCCGCCCTTACAAATATACTAAATAGAATTTAAATCAATCATTGTATTTACAAAAGTACAAATATAATTCAAATCATAAGTATTTAATGTTTATAATACATGCATTTACGTACTCATACATACATATGTACCTCAGTGAGTAATTCAACTTAGACTGAATGTTGCACTCGTCATAGTTATCTATATCATTTTCATATACGAGTTCGTCCAGCTGTCATTCTCGTATCATATATATAACGACGGTAATCTGTGTGTGTGTGTGTGTGTGGGTGTGTGTGTGTGTGTGTGTGTCCTAACTCTCGCCGAACATAATGAACGAATCGATAAAAATCGATTTATTCATTTTTCGACGAGACGACTTTGTCGCGACTCGAATTATATATATATATATATATATATATATATATATATATATATATATATATATATATATATATATATATATATATATATATATATATATATTTATACATATATATATATATATATATATATATATATATATATATATATATATATATATATATATATATATAATATATATATATATATATATATATATATATATATATATATATGTATATATATATATATATATATATATATATATATATATATATATATATATATATATATATATTTATACATATATATATATATATATATATATATATATGGAGTTCGGTCTTTCGTGTCATGCGGGGAAGACGTGCTTCTGCGTTCTTCCCGCTATTACTCGCTTAAACCCGGCTATTGCACGAAATTTAACTTAACCATCTAATCACTTATTTTACTAATTGCATCCTAATATAATTTAAGTGTAAAAATAAACAGCAAATCGGTCGTAAAAAGCGGTTTTATATCAGTTATTTCGAAAAATTTTGTGCTAATTTTTGTGTCAAATCGGTGTCAAACGAGATACATCTCCCTACCTGAATACAAAAAAAGGGTCCTTCGCCAGTCAAGTCGGTCCCACAGAAGCAATAAATCTTCCACATAATTGCTTCCAGCCAAAAATCTTTAACGAACTTTACTTAATAGAATAATAGCAAACAGAAACGGTGTTTCCCAACTGTCTATCAGTTCTTTTTCATATTTAAATTATATTAAAGTAATTCGTGTAATTTTATATTCTTTACTAAAGTTATTATTAAAATATTAAATTGCAAACCGCACTCACATATATAAATCCGTTGTCTCCAAAGAGGCGTCTCACGATAAAGATCTGTAAAAAAGTAGTATAACAATTGCTAATCTATTATTATCATAACTAACTACTTTCACTTACAAAGTAACCCTGTTAAATGGCATGTAATAACTCATAAGTGATACCTAGGATGACTATATGTCAAAGCTGACCACAGAGAAGAGTCTATGGCGGTAAGAACTCACTCCTTGAATGGAAATCTCTCTCAAGTACCGCCTTTTTCTCAACACATCTTGGATAAATGCGAGAAAAATAATATCCAAACCTCCAACAAGGTAAGAGTGACGATGGATGATAGCTTAGCTAATAGAAACCTGTATTTAGCCACGTACAATGTAAGAACGTTATCGAGTGAAGGAAGTGTGCTTGCATTAGAGAATGAACTAGAAAGTATCAAATGGGATTTAGTAGGACTTAGCGAAGTAAGACGAAAACAGGAAAACCAAATAATCCTAAAAAGTGGTAACTGTCTCTACTGGAGAGGGCTACCAAATGGTAGAATAGGAGGAGTAGGGTTTCTTATCAATAAGAGAATAGAAAGAAATATTATAGAAATAAACGACATATCGGAACGTATATGCTATGTAGTATTAAGAATCTCGAGCAGGTACACTTGTCAAATCTTCCAAGTGTACGCCCCCACATCTAGCCACCCAGACGAGGAAATAGAAGACTTCTACGAAAAACTACAGGGCGCATACGATAATAGCCGCCACCACTTTAAAATAATCATGGGCGACTTTAACGCAAAAATAGGACAAAAGGCAAACACAGAAAGAGCAGTAGGCAATTTTGGTACCGGCCAAAGAAACGACAGAGGCGATCGCCTCATAGAATTCGCAGAACACAACAGGCTCTTCATCACTAATTCATTTTTCAGGAAAAACACCAACAATAAGTGGACTTGGGAGAGTCCTAAAGGAGACAGAAACGAGATCGATTTCATCCTAACAAATGCCCTGCACTCCGTTAAAGACGTTAGTGTTTTAAGTAAAGTAGATATAGGTAGCGATCACAGATTAGTCCGTGCCAAGATGGCCATTAATATAAATTGCGAACGTAGGAAATTAATAAAAGGATGCAGTAACTCTCCAGATTTCGCTCAACTAAGGTCTAGGAAAAAGGAATTCGAACTCGAACTTGGAAATCGATACGGGAAATTAAACCCAGAAGCAGACATCGAGGAATTGAACACTGTAATTAGTTCGGTTCTAACCTCAACAGGTAAGAAATTAGGTGGATTCAGGAAACAGATTAAATTAAGCAAAATTTCAGCGGAAACAAAAAACCTAATTAAGCATAAAAGGAATTTAGATAGGGATAATAATAAGCAAGAATACAATGTAGTAAATAAGGAAATTAAGAAGAGAATAGTCAGGGATGTCAGGGATTTTAACAGCAAGCTAATAGAAAATACCATTAAGAATAACCGTAGCCTGAAAAAGTGCAAACAGGATCTTTTCTTAGGCAAAAACCAAATGATCGCAATCAGATCAGAGAGCGGAGTAATAATTAGGAATAGAGAAGAAATCATAGACAGAGTTTACACGTTCTATGCAAAACTATACGAGAACGACAACGGCCAATTCCCCACTCTGGAATCGACACACGGCCAAAGGGTTCCTGCAGTATTGCCTAGCGAAGTAGAGGCCGCGCTAAAAACTGCAAAGAATGGTAAAACCCCAGGGGAAGATAATATTCCCATCGACTTACTAAAATGTGGCGGCCCCCCCCTAATTAATATCTTAGCTAGGCTTTTCAGCAAATGCATCCAGAACCAAGCTATACCAGAAGGATGGAATAACGCAACTATCATTTTAATACACAAAAAAGGCGACAAAAGCGATATCAAGAACTACCGACCCATTAGTCTACTTTCAGCGGTCTACAAGCTCTTCACGAAGGTTATTACAGAAAGGCTGAAGAATATCCTCGACGAGAACCAACCTATAGAGCAGGCAGGGTTTAGGGCAAATTTCAGCACAATGGACCACCTCCAAGTAGTTGGCGAACTAATCGAGCGCGCCAACGAATATCAACGGCCACTGTGCCTAGGTTTCGTCGATTATGAGAAAGCCTTCGATACAGTTAGTCATAATGCAGTACTTAACGCTCTAAAAACACAGGGAGTGCCGGAACCCTATGTGGGACTGTTAGCTGCAATATATAAGAATGCCACAGCTTCAGTTAAAATTTTTTCAGGTACAGATAGATTTAGCATAGGAAAAGGAGTAAGACAAGGAGATACAATCTCGCCCAAGTTATTCAATGCGGTGCTTGAGGGAGTTTTCAGGAAATTGGATTGGGATACAGCCGGAGTAAGCATCAATGGTCGCTTTTTGAGTCACCTTCGGTTCGCAGACGATATAGTTTTAGTAGCTCGTGATTCAGCTGACCTACTTATCAGACTAACACAGCTGGACAGGGAAAGTAGAAAAGTAGGATTAAAAATTAACGTAGATAAGACTAAACTAATGTTCAATAGTAATTGCATGCCTGATAGCATCCCCTTAGATGATAAACCAGTAGAAGTAGTAAATAATTATTTATATTTAGGTCAAATAATTGACATGTCTGGTAGTAAAAATGAAGAGATAAAGAGACGTATGAAATTGGGGTGGAGTGCATTTGGACGGATGAATGTTGTTTTTAAATCAAAAATGCCACTCTGCCTGAAGAAAAGGATCTTTGATCAATGCGTTTTGCCAGTGATGACGTATGGATGTGAAACTTGGACACTGAACGCCAAGATGCAAAATAAAATCCAATGCACTCAAAGAAGTATGGAACGCTGTATGCTTGGCATAACGAGGAAAGACAGGAAGCGGAACACGTGGGTGAGAAATATGACAAGGGTAGTGGACATAGTGGATAGAGTGAAGAGATTGAAATGGCAATGGGCGGGTCACGTAGCTAGGAGGATGGACGAAAGGTGGACAAAAGAAGTGCTTGAATGGTACCCGAGAGAAGGCAAAAGAGTAAAAGGAAGACCGCAAGGAAGATGGGTGAACGAAATTAGGAAAATGTGCGGAATGAGATGGATGAGTGTTGCGCAAAACAGAGACGAGTGGAAGCGTGTTGGAGAGGCCTTCATCCAGCAGTGGATGGCGAATGGCTGTAAATGATGATGATGATGATATATATATATATATATATATATATATATATATATATATATATATATATATATATATATATATATATATACGCATTTAACTCTAAAACTTAACCATCTACTCACCTATTGTACTAATTGCATCCTAGTATAACTTAAGTGTTTTAATAATCAGCAGATCGATCGTTAAAGGCATTTATCTCCCAGTGTATTTGTAAAATCAGTGTATTTGCATATTCTGTGTTATTGAGTTTGTCAAGAGCTCATCGTATCGCTCGTCCTTATACCTGCTAACTAACCCTCGGTCCAAACAAAAAAGACCATAAATTATAATCTCCCCCACGCGAAATTTGCTTTCATCTTTGCCCGAAACAATAAATCTTATATTTTATTGGTCGATGAACCCTGTCTCTCAACTATTTTAAAGTAACTATAAAGTTATTTCTATATTTAATCCAAATAAAGTAACTGCTGGGTAAAAATATCCAATTGCAAACCACACTCACATATAAATATATGTATACATATATATAAAACCGTTGTCTCCAAAGAAACATTTCACGTTAAAGATCTGTATCATTCTTAACGAACTCTGTTCCCCAACTATCTTATAGTTTTTCAAAGAAACTTACTTTAAATTAACCCTTGGAGCTTTATAATCTTTATTATATTTCATTATTAAAATATTGAATTGAAAACCACATCCACATACATATATAAATCCGCTGTCTCAAAGAGGCTTTTCACGGTAAAGATCTGAAAAGTAGTATAACAATTGTAAACCTATTATTATTATAACTAACGAGCTACCCTATTAAATGGCATGCAATAACTCATAAGTGATCCAAGTGATACCTAGGATGAAAATCTGACACCTGACCTGAATACAGAGAAGAGTCTACGGCGGTTATGACTCAATCCTTGAATGGAATTCTCTCTCAAGTACCGCCTTTTTCTCAACACATCTTGGATAAATGCGAGAAAAATAATATCCAAAGCTCCAACAAGGTAAGAGTGACGATGGATGATAGCTTAGCTAATAGAAATCTGTATGTAGCTACATACAATGTAAGAACGTTATCGAGTGAAGGAAGTGTGCTTGCATTAGAGAATGAACTAGAAAATATCAAATGGGATATAGTAGGACTTAGTGAAGTAAGACGAAAACAGCAAAACCAAATAATCCTAAAAAGTGGTAACTGTCTCTACTGGAGAGGGCTAGCAAATGGTAGAATAGGAGGAGTAGGGTTTCTTATCAATAAGAGAATAGAAAGAAATATTATAGAAATAAGCGACATATCGGAACGTATATGCTATGTAGTATTAAGAATCTCGAGCAGGTACACTTGTCAAATCTTCCAAGTGTACGCCCCCACATCTAGCCACCCAGACGAGGAAATAGAAGACTTCTACGAAAAACTACAGGGCGCATACGATAATAGCCGCCACCACTTTAAAATAATCATGGGCGACTTTAACGCAAAAATAGGACAAAAGGCAAACACAGAAAGAGCAGTAGGCAATTTTGGTACCGGCCAAAGAAACGAAAGAGGCGATCGCCTCATAGAATTCGCAGAACACAACAGGCTCTTTATCACTAATTCATTTTTCAGGAAAAACGCAAACAATAAGTGAACTTGGGAGAGTCCTAAAGGAGACAGAAACGAAATCGATTTCATCCTAACAAATGCCCTGCACTCCGTTAAAGACGTTAGTGTTTTAATTAAAGTAGATATAGGTAGCGATCATAGATTAGTCCGGGCCAAGATGGCCATTAATATAAATTGCGAACGTAGGAAATTAATAAAAGGATGCAGTAGCTCTCCAGACTTCGCTCAACTAAGGTCTAGGAAAAAGGAATTCGAACTCGAACTTGGAAATAGATACGAGAAATTAAACCCAGAAGCAGACATCGAGGAAATGAACACTGTAATTAGTTCGGTTCTAACCTCAACAGGTAAGAAATTAGGTGGATTCAGGAAACAGATTAAGTTTTCAAAATTTCAGCGGAAACAAAAAACCTAATTAAGCATAAAAGGAATTTAGATAGGGATAATAATAAGCAATTAAATTTAGATAGGGATAATAATAAAGCAATTAAACTCACCAATGATGATGTAATTAATTTTGGCAATGTAATCAGAGAAAAAGATGCAGAATTCCAAATAAATCCTAATGTAGATGTAGAAGAGTCTTGGAAAATTTTTAAAGATCTCATAATTCGGTATGCCAGAAAACATCAAACACCGCAAAATGAACATCGTAAGTCTTTTATCTCTGATTCAACTTGGGTTAAGATAAAAGAACGTAAAAGACTTAAACAAACTGGCATAACATCGACAGAATATCTTGAAAGGTATGCAATATTACATAAAGATATTCAAAGGAGTTGTAGGCGGGATAAAGCTAAATATATAAATGACATATGTGAGGAGATAGAAAAACACGCATTAAAGAATCAGGCAAGGGATATTTTTCACAAAGTAAAAATCGTCACTCAAAAATTTTCACCCAAAACTTGGACAATAGATGATCAATTTGGAAACACGCTTACAGATATTGATGTGATACTCAACCGATGGAAAGAATACTGTTCGGAATTGTACAGTGGTAGTTCGTCGACCTCAATTGTTTCCCTAATTGATGATGTCAGGGAGCCTGACATCTTGACATCTGAAGTTGTAAATGCCATAAAGAAACTGAAATGTAAAAAGTCTCCTGGCAGCGATGGTATACAAGCTGAACTTCTGAAAGAGCTTGGTGAAACTGCGATAAAGGCGCTATGTAATATGTGCAACAAGATCTGGGTAAACGGAGTATGGCCGAAAGATTGGGTCAATTCAATATTCATTCCCTTACACAAGAAAGGATCTACAAAAAAATGCGAGAATTACAGGACCTTAGCCTTAATATCGCACTCTAGTAAAGTATTGCTGTATATAATTAAAGATCGTTTGAGCAGTTACCTTGGATGGCAAATACCGAACGAACAAGCAGGGTTTGTAAAAGGCAAAGGGACGAGGGAACAAATACTGAATATACGTCAACTCATTGAAAAATGTCGGGAGTTTCAAACTCCAGCCGTTCTTTGTTTTATAGACTATAAAAAAGCTTTTGACTTTGTGAACTGGGACTATCTGTGGAAAGTTCTACTGGACATGGGAGTCCCCATGCATCTTGTAAAAATAATACATAACTTGTATAATGATAACAATGCAGTAGTTCGAATCAATTCGCTAAACTCGACAAATTTTCGAGTACAACGTGGAGTAAGGCAAGGGTGTATATTATCTCCAGACCTATTTAATATATATGGAGAGTATATAATGCGTAGAGCACTGGATGGTTGGAAGGGTGGAGTGTCCATTGGTGGAAAAAAACTATCCAATCTTCGGTATGCGGATGACACAACGCTCATAGCTAATAATCATGAAGAAATGGCCGAACTGATCCGTCGTGTTGAGACAGAGAGTAATGTGCTTGGCCTCCAGATAAACCGCCCCAAAACAAAAATTATGATAATTGACCGTCACCAACAGCTGCAAAACAACAACTCAGCTTTAAACGGTATAGATGTGGTTGATAATTTTGTCTATCTGGGGTCACTCATATCTAACAACGGCGGCAGCGAATTGGAAATACGGCGCCGGATTACATTAGCAAAATCGGCAATGTCACAACTAACGAAGATTTGGAAGAATAGAGCCATTACAACTGCTGTCAAAATCCGTCTCGTGAAGAGTCTCGTTTTTTCTGTCTGCCTTTATGGTGTCGAGACGTGGACCATGAAGGCGGCGGATAGACGGAGAATCGATGCCTTCGAGATGTGGTCCTGGAGACGGCTACTGCGCGTGCCTTGGACCGACAAACGCACGAATGTGTCTATTCTTGAAGAATTGAAAATCAAGGATAGATTGTCAACAATATGCCTGAAACGTATATTGCAGTTCTTCGGCCACATTGCACGAAGAGGTGAGGAGAGCCTGGAGCGGTTGGTTGTGGTTGGTAGCGTCGAAGGCAGAAGAGCCAGAGGCAGATCCCCCGCACGCTGGACTGACCAAGTATCTGCAGCGACGGGCGCTTCCACGGTAGCAAGTCTTCGCCTGGCCGAATTTAGAACTGAATGGAGGCAGCTGGTTGACCGCACATCATAGTCACGATCCTCAGTGATGAGGGAACCGACAGCAATATAATAATAAGCAAGAATACAATCTAGTTAATAAGGAAATTATAGTCAAGGAATAGAAGAGAATAGTCAAGGATGTCAGGGATTTTAACAGCAAGCTAATAGAAAATACCATTAAGAATAACCGTTGCCTGAAAAAGTGCAAACAGGATCTTTTCTTAGGCAAAAACCAAATGATCGCAATCAGATCAGAGAGCGGAGTAATAATTAGGAATAGAGAAGAAATCATAGACAGAGTTTACACGTTCTATGCAAAACTATACGAGAACAACAACGGTCAATTCCCCGCTCTGGAATCGACACACGGCCAAAGGGTTCCTGCAGTATTGCCTAGCGAAGTAGAGGCCGCGCTAAAAACTGCAAAGAACGGTAAAACTCCAGGGGAAGATAATATTCCCATTGACTTACTAAAATGTGGCGGCTCCCCCCTAAATAATATCTTAGCTAGGCTTTTCAGCAAATGCATCCAGAACCAAGCTATACCAGAAGGATGGAATAACGCAACTATCATCTTAATACACAAAAAAGGTGATATCAAGAACTACCGACCCATTAGTTTACTTTCAGCGGTCACCAAGCTTTTCACGGAGGTTATTACAGAAAGGCTGAAGAATATCCTCGACGAGAACCAACCTATAGAACAGGCAGGATTTAGGGCAAATTTCAGCACAATGGACCACCTCCAAGTAGTTGGCGAACTAATCGAACGCGCCAACGAATATCAACGGCCATTGTGCCTAGGTTTCGTCGATTATGAGAAAGCCTTCGATACAGTGAGCCACAATGCAGTACTTAACGCTCTACAAACACAGGGGTACCGGAACCCTATGTGGGGCTGTTAGCTGCAATATATAAGAATGCCACAGCTTCGGTTAAAAATTTTTCAGGTACAGATAGATTAAGCATAGGAAAAGGAGTAAGACAAGGAGATACAATCTCGCCCAAGTTATTCAATGCGGTGCTTGAGGGAGTTTTCAGGAACTTGGAGTGGGACACAGCCGGAGTAAGCATCAACGGTCGTTTCTTGAGTCACCTTCGGTTTGCAGACGATATAGTTTTAATAGCTCGTGATTCAGCTGAACTACTTAACAGACTAACACAGCTGGACAGGGAAAGTAGAAAAGTAGGATTAAAAATTAACGTAGATAAGACCAAACTAATGTTCAATAGTTATTGCATGCCTGATAGCATCCCATTAGATGATAAACCAGTAGAAGTAGTAAATAATTATTTATATTTAGGTCAAATAATTGACATGTCTGGTAGTAAAGATGGAGAGATAAAGAGACGTATGAAATTAGGATGGAGTGCATTTGGACGGATGAATGCTGTTTTTAAATCAAAAATGCCACTCTGCCTGAAGAAAAAGATCTTTGATCAATGCGTTTTGCCAGTGATGACGTATGGATGTGAAACTTGGACACTGAACACCAAGATGCTACATAAAATTCAATGCACTCAAAGAAGTATGGAGCGCTGTATGCTTGGCATAACGAGAAAAGACAGAAAGCGGAACACGTGGGTGAGAAGTATGACAAGAGTAGTGGACATAGTGGATAGAGTGCAGAGATTGAAATGGCAATGGGCGGGTCACGTAGCTAGGAGAAAGGACGAAAGGTGGACAAAAGAAGTGCTTGAATGGTACCCGAGAGAATGCAAAAGGGTAAAAGGAAGACCGCAAGGAAGATGGGTGAACGAAATTAGGAAAATGTGCGGGGTGAGATGGATGAGTGTTGCGCAAAACAGAGACGAGTGGAAGCGTGTTGGAGAGGCCTTCATCCAGCAGTGGATGGCGAATGGCTGTAAATGATGATGATATATATATATATATATATATATATATATATATATATATATATATATATATATATATATATATATATATATACATATATATATATATATATATATATATATATATATATATATATATATATATATATATATATATATAAATTTATAAAATTAATAGACAATTTAGAAGGGTCTTCCTATCCCTTTGCTCATTTATTATGTGAAGAAATTGAGGGGATAAAACAGAGCTTGCAGTTTACCATAGACGGTATTTTTCCTGTCGAAACCAAGCAACTGCTTTTGTCTACTACTGTAAACAAAAGAAGACAGTTGGAGCTGTGTATCCAAGAGGCTGCTCAAAAATCGTCTTAATAAAGTTAAAACTAGACTCGCACTCAAGACTAAATGAGACAAATCTATTCCTCCGAACATTGAGTAAACTATTCAATCCATCTGTGGCAGGTGCAAAATCTAATATTAATGTTAAATAAACAGTTTTGTTTTTTAGAAACCTGCCATTGTTTAATGTATTAACAGAGGCTCAATATTTGGAAAGATATCAGCACTTTTTTAGACAATTAATAGAGAATATAAAATGTGAATCCACGCCGGATATATTGGTATTATTGATGGCAACAAAAAATAAATATGAAGAGTTTGGTTGTGCAACTCTAAAATCTATTTGGTGTTCCGTCAATAGTATGGATGCTGAAAGGTATTTTAGTAAATACAATATATGTAATTGTTACCGATCGTTGCACGAATCTCATGAATCCATTTTGTTTTTTAATATAATTTTTATATTCCTCGAGTGTAAATTTTTGATTTATACCCACTACTTTTATAGTGGGTCTATTTTTTTACTTATTTTACTATATAATCTTCTCCCATCTTTTGGTGTACCTCCTTTGTAAATTTTTCTATATCAACTTTATCGCATGTTACTGCGATTCCACCTTTGTTTATTTTTTTGACTCCATGTATTCCTATATTTAAATTAATATGTTTAATTTTTTCAACACAATCTTTTTAAGTCTCCTCACTATTATGTATTTCCCTCTTTCGGTAAAATTAACGCCACTTCTTTGTTATTGATCTTTTTTAATGTTTTTTTCGTTTTTTAATTTTTTAATGTCTTTTTCAATGTTATCTTTTATATTTTTAAATTAAACTTCTTAGGTCTCTTATTACATCAATAAATTGTTCCTTGTCACTATTTTCTTTCTCACATATATATTTAACTAATTGTTTTACCGAGCTAATTACAAATGTTTTATTATCATTCGATATACAGTTGCTTTTTAAAATATCAATGTTTTTTTCTTTCAATAGCTATTGATTTATTGACACGATCTGAAGCCATTGTTATTATACACTTACTTAAACATAAAAATAATTATATAATTTTATATTACAAATTTTAAAGTTCACAAGTTCGTTACACAAATCGCCACTCACGCAATCAACGTCTGTACGCGACAACGTAAAAGAAGTAACTAATTAAATTAAAAGAAGTAACGAATTAAAAGAATGAGCTAATTTTTTAATATCTCTGACGTACGAATACAGGAAACACTAATATAACTTTTTCTTTTTTAATATTTAGCATATTTTCTATATGAATAGAAGAAAAAAAATAACATTAATTTTGAAGAAGAGTCATTGTAAAAAAAGACTTCGGGCAAAGATCTAACAATTCTATTTAGCCTCATTTAACTTAAGAAATGTATGAATTCTAAACCACTAAAGGAATTAAGTTAACCAATATTTATATTACATATGTATATAATTTGACAGGCACAACGAAGAGGAGCTTTACGGATTGAGCCCCTCCCCTTCCCCATAAAAAAAATATACTTTTGCTTTGTTAAATATAAAAATATATAAAAAAATTAATAGCTGCTTATGCACAACTTTTATATTTAAAATATTCGTTTTTTGTATTGATTTTTGTTTCTGATAAATATTATCTTTTAATATTGCAAATTTTACATAATGTTTTTAATAAGTTCCCCCCCCCCCCCCCCGTTAATAAGTGGTTTCTCTAAAAAACAAAATTTTGCAACCTATGAGGTACCGAAATGTTGTTTTGTGACCCAATGACTCAAAAAGGCTAAACAATCCCGGTATATACTTATTTTATGTACATAATATATGTATATGTATATAAAATATGCGTGATAAAATGCGTTTTTTAGTTACTTTACGTAAATTATATTAACAATTAATATTTTATGTGTGAAATATTTGCAGAGCAAGTTGGTTTAATATGATTAAAAATAAAACAAAAGCTTTAGCATAAAATTATATTTAATAACTGGTGACATGGATTTATAAACACATATTTATTGCATGCTTTATATGTTTTTCATCTTTTTGTTATACTACATATGTATATTATAGCCACAGACCCATTGGGGATACCTTTCAAGTCATTGTGGTGTTTATTTTTTAAATAAAACAAGATAAACTAAAATTAAGATATGAACTTATTAGTAATAACAAGTTTAAACTATTTTAATTAAATTTAAGAAAATATTTTTTTTATATTTTAACCGGCATCATTACCAAAAAATAATATTATTTATGAACTTATTAGTAATATTATGAACTTATTAGTAATATTATGAACTTATTAGTAATATTATGAACTTATTAGTAACAAAAAGTTATTTTAATTAAATGTAATAAAATACATTTTTATATATACGTAACCGGCATCATTACCGAAAAACAATATTATATTATTTTATTTTCGAAAACAAAATTACAGCTCAGCTAACTTAAATATGTATTTAAATATAAATCAGCAAATATATGTAAATTATACAAATAATGTGTTATAAAGAAATACAATATATGTACATATGTATATGTATGTATTTACATACATATGTATATATTATATACCTACATATGTATGTATATATATACATATGTACATGCATGCAGTGGCGGACTGGGACTGAAATTAGTGCATGCCAGGAGTCAAAGGGGGCCCACCCAGGGTTAAAAAAATTTGTCCCCCCCCCCATATAACAAAATTTTCTTCTTTCCATCACGCTAAAAATCAAGGGTAATGGGAATAAACAAATTTAGGAACAAGAAAAATGGCAAAAGCAAAATAGATCCATAAATTACATTGTATATTTCGTTTTAACCCTTGTCCTAGGTAAATAGAATGCATCATAAAAGAATGCGGCATAAAAACGGCTTTTACTTTCGGTAGAAAACAATCAGGGACGTCATTTCAGCTTTTTCTTGGGGGGGGCAGGCAAAGATTGGTCAAATTGAATTTTTTTTCAAAAAATCTTTTTTATATCGGAATAAAAATGGAAAATATTCTTTGCATACACCTTATTGAGTTATAAAATATGAAAAAAATAAGCTTATTTTTGAAAAAATAATTATAAAAAAATATTATGTAAAAAGCGAAAAAAGCGCCGCAGACGAAAATTTTTTTCCAAAAATCTTCACATGGTCGACAAAAATCGACCATCAAACTGAGTCACTAAAAAACTATCAATTAACTTAATTTCTACCGACTGTCTTTTCACTTTATCTATGTACGTAGTAACAATAGATGAAGTTTTGTGATCATGCGAAAATTCGAACTCAGAATCGATCACTGATCACGTTTACATAATATAGAAAAATGTGTGCGGCTCTGTGTGTCTGAGTGTGTGTTTCTGTGTGTCTTTTTATTATTTTTATTATTGTATATATGTATGTATATATATATATATATATATATATATATATATATATATATATATATATATATATATATATATATTGTATATATATTTGTCGAACAGTATATATCATTATATTTATACTGTTCGACAAATGACTTTAGATGAAGTAAGAAACGAAGATAACTGGCGTCTGCTATATTATTGCTATGATAACGAATCTACTCTGTGATGGAGTGTTCGTCATCGTATCATTAAAAAATTTGGATGCGACCAACCCACGACTTTATCTATGTATTTGAGGAATATAATAAGGTCAAAAAAATAAAATTCGATAGTTAAATTCTTATTAATGTCTAAGTAGATTTCCGTATGATTTAATAAAACACATTCTATAATGTAATTAAATAAAGTAAAAAACATCACTTTGATTGATTTATTCGTTTCTTATAAATCTATGCCCAGTAAACACGAATCTGGTAATAAAAAATGTTGATTGGCTCGAGATTCGGAGATATATATGTTTTTTAAATCGCGCGATTTTTCTATATCTTGGTGTTGTTCGATCGGGTTCGGTGATTACTGGTCACAAATTAATCGTCACAAAGTCACTAAAATCTCTATAACGGAACATCTGACAGCCGAAAAGTCCATCATACTAACGATAACTATCATAGTAACGAGAACTTGAGTGCCAAATATTGTGTATTCGCGATTTCCATGGCAAAAATTGTCTTTCCACTGTTAATACTATTTTATATTGAAAAACATTTCTTGGGATAGTGTTCTGGCCGCACTATTTTTTGTTTTCGTTTCAAAGGGTTAATTGGAAGTGTGCTGAATTTTAAATCGGTAAAATTGCGAGCTAAATGCTCGTACAAATAATAGTATTTACACGAATCTGAATTGAATTAATAGGGATAATATATTAAATTGTCTTTATATGAGAATGAAATAAAATTCGAAACGAAATATGATTTTTCTAAGTAGAATTTTATTAAATTCTCATATAAAGACAATTTAATATTTTATCTCTATTATTTCAATTCAAATTCGTGTAAATACTAACATTTTTACGAGCATTTAGCTCGCAATTTTACCGATTTAAAATTCAGCACACTTTCAATTAACCCTTTTAAACAAAAACAAAAAATAGTGTGGCCAGGACTCTATCCCAATAAACATGTTTCAATAGAAAATACTCAATATAAAATAGTATTAACAGTGGAAAAAAAACCCAAGTGAAAATACGTACTTTTGACTTTTGATTTGGACTGGACGACTACTTAGAGAAATTTGAAAGCTGAAAAGTACTACAAATAAAAGATAAAATACCTGACTATAGATTTCAATATTCATTTTGAATAGGATATTTACAGATTTTGAGACATCGACCGAACAACACGAAGAAATAGAAAAATCGCGTTATTTAAAAAACACATACATATATCTCTGAATCTCGAACTAATCAACATTTTTTATTTCCAGATTCGTGTTCACTTGACATAGATCTATAAGAAAAGTCATCTCGTCTCTGAACCATTTTTCGTGTCGAACAGTGTTATTGATATCGTATGCAATTTATACAAGAATATGAACCACAAAAACGCGATTTTCTTCCATGGCTAATAGCAATGGAATATTACCATTGCAATTCTTCGACGATACATCTACCCCGAAATGACTTTGTTTTTTACCATTTTCATTATACATATTAATGTTTATTAAGAACTTCATCGCCCGTACTAGACAATATCTCGAAGCTACATACATATAAGTGGTTTTTTTTTAACTTAATTGAATTTCATCTGCTATTGCATAGAACAGTTGAGTGAAGGTGAATTTACTTTAGATTTCTTTGAAATCCCACCATGATTAAACAATAAATCAAATGCATTTACTTCATTTGTTTTAAAAGTGAGGTCGAGAGATGTTTCACCCAATTTATTAATCGAATTGACGGTACAGTTGTTGTCGATTAACAGTTTCATAACCTGTATATTACTTTTAGCTGTGGCTAAATGTAGCGGTGTATTACCATGGTTGTCTTTCGCGTCAATGTTTGCACCCTTTTCGATTAGAGCTATAATGACTGAAACTCCAATGTCATGTGCTTTTAATGCATAAAGCAAAGGTGGAATTAAATTTGTACCAGCTGAATTAACGTCACATCCATCGCCTATTGTTAGCTTAATTGTATTAACATTTTCATCTGCTATAGCGCAATACAATGGAATCAAATCAATTTTATATTGCATAGTAATCCCACCGCGTTCAGACAATATTTTAATTGCACTTGATTGATATAGTTTTATAGCTACGTCGAGAGGGGTTTCACCATTGTTATTTACTGAATTGACGTCACAGTTATTGTCGATTAAGAGTTTAATACTCTGCGTTTTGTTTTTATATAAAGCTAAATGTAGGGGTGTATTTCCATCACTATCTTTTGCCTCAATATGAGCACCGTTTTCGAATAAAAATTCAAACATATGGTCATCTTTGAATTCTAATGCACATTGTAAAGGTTTATCTACGGCATTAATGTCGTATCCACTGTATAACATACATTCAATTATATGTTTCTTTCTATATTTTATAGCATTTTTAAAATGTTTTTCAATATCGAAACTAATTGCATCGATATGGGCGCTGTTTTCTAAAAAAAGCCGATTCATGTAAGTATTATTGAAAATGTTCTTAAAATTAATACGGGCATCTTGACTTGTTATCAATTTTACTACTTCCAGATTTCCTTTGATATTAGCCAGATATAAATAGAATAGAATTTCTAATTCTGAATTTATTTTAATGTCATTTTTTAACTGTTCGATATTGTTTTCATTAATTGCCTTTGAGAAACGTGCGCAATTTATGAGTGAATTATTTTCAGGTACCAATACTTTGACGATCTCTTCTTTGCCCTCGATGATAGCGATTTCAATAAGTGTCAGATTGTCATAATTTTTTAAATTAATCAAATTTTTGTCGTGCGAATTTAGAAGTTTAACAATTTCTGCATTTGAATTTAAAAGCGCAGAATGAAATAATAAACACTTTTTAAAATTTAAACTGGCTCCTCTTTTTAAAAGAAATCTAACAACATTTGCGTGGTCAGAAGTAACAGCTAAATATAAAGCAGTTTTCCGAATGGAATTTTCTTTATTGATATTAAAGTTATCCACATGTTTAATGATGGATTCCAATATCTTATCATCATCTCGATACTTAGCGAGCAAATGAATAGGGGTATCTTTGTCGTCGCCATACAACGCACCTGGATAAAATTTGCGAATTATATCAGTGTATTGACTTGCATGTGTCCAAACAGATACAACATGTTCAAAGTCTTTAGACGTTTTCAATAAATCAAGGGTTTTTCCAATTATTAACTTTTCTTCGTCGTTATTTTTCAGATTCAATTTAATCACCTCTTGAACCAGTCGATGGACGCTCGCAATACCATCATCGATATTAATTACCGAATACTTCCCAAGCAAGCTAACAGCTTTCCACAATAATTCTGATTCATTCAACCGGCGAAAAACTTCTTCAACATCAATATAGTCCGGACTGATGTACGCCATGATATTCAGAACCTCAATGGCAAACACACCGCAATCGTCATTCTTCGATATTTTGTTGAATGACATAGTCCATGTTGTTAATATCGTCTTATTATAACGTTCATAATTAGTATTTAGTCCTTTTCCGAGTAATACTTTGCTTTCATTTTCAAATGCCTTTACATAATTAGATGCTGTAAATATTTGGTTGTTTTTTTTTGGTGTATCGTTTTGTTGTTTGATGTAACCAACGGCCTGTTTCAGGGCAAGTGGTGAATAATCCAACGTTTTCACTAAAATTTCTAAGCCTACAGTTTCTGCTTCTTTCAATTCGTTTTTACCGTACTCTAGAGCTTCACGGTGAGTAAATTTATTCAACGAAACTACGATAATTTTACCTTCCTGTCCCACATTCCAGTCGATATATCTCGATGTGATCAGAGTGAAAATTGATTTAAAACTGGGTGGCCCCCGTTGGGGAATAAAGTTTTTTACGTCTTCGAAATTTTCTGCATTGTCTAGAATTAATAGGGTTGTATCACCGTTCTCAGTGATGCGGTTAAAAATTTCGTTTACAATTGCTTTAAATTCTCTTTCTTTTGTTCGCTTTGTTTCCGATTCTTCACTGCTTCTTTCGAATAATTCAATTCCCAGTTGTTTTGCCAATTCTTTGAATGACTTTGCGGCGCTTTCTTTATTTTCAACCGTTATAAATATTTTATGTGTGTAGTTATTAGAATAATGAAGAGCATATTTTCTAGCAAGTTCGGTTTTGCCGATTCCACCGAGACCAGTGATTGTGGCAACTTGTGATATTACTGCCATGTTGTTTTCACTTTTTAATGCTCTATCTAACTTTTCCAATTCGTCTTGTCTTCCCGTGAATGATTCAACTGGATTGAATAATTGAAAATGTATTTTTGGTCGTTCTGGTTTAAGGTTATAAATTTCATTCATGCAATTAATAACCTTTCTCACAATGACTTCACAGTTGATGTCTTGAATATGATTTTTGAGTTCTTGCAGCAATGTTTGGTGTTCCGTTTGTAAAAGACTATGAAAACCATGTAAAAGATTTTCTTTAAGACCTTCCAACAGATTTCTCACCATTGTTTCATCTAAATCCTCCCCGTAGTCATTTTGACCACAGAAAAGACGTTGACGATGTTCCGTATAAAAAATTGGCTTTTTGAATTCAAAAATGTGGGGATCAAAGTATCTTTTAACATTTGGTTCGTTTATGAAACTACCAGTTTTTTCATAAAACTCCGTTGTACTCCATTTACAAACAAATTCTTCAAAAGTATACATTATGTACTTAATTTCCGAATCAAAACATTTTCGTTCAGCAGTAACACTTTCGGAACTTAATTTGTCACTATTTTCATACAGAGCATACATTATTACTCGATGTGCTGCTTCTTTGCCCAATATTCTCATTGCTTGCTGTGGTCCTTCGTCTGAAGTTACTCTGAACAATTGCATTTCATAGCACTGAAATATTTCAATTCCTATCTCAGTCAGTGTATTTTTTGTTTCATTTTCAGCGGTTTCGTCAAGCAAAGAAATAAAATTTTTTTTTTTTGGTATAATATTTAAAACGTTATCGGTTAAATTATTCGGTACAAATAACTCGAACATAATTTCAGCAAAAGGATTTACACTTAAATATTCAACCAATTTGTTTTTGGCCATATCACCAGCTTTGTCAATAACACCTTTAAAATATTCTTTAAACCACTGCCCATCGAAATTTTTTTTGTCTTTATTCATTGATGATACATTTTTGAGGTAGATTAAAAGTGTTGTGCCATTTTTCACGAAAGTCTCAACAAAACATTTGAATCTTTCTGCATCAGACATACTTGTAGAGCATCCAGGATTTGAAGACATACTTGTTGAACATCCAGGATTTGAAGACATGGTTGTTTCTTATTCCATAGTGATGTTAGGTGGACGTGAAATATTTAACTGTAAATTTACATAATAAATAAATTCGTATGTGGCCAAACAATGTTTACATATTTAATACATATAAGAATTATAAAATATGAAATTCGACACAAACTATTTGACACTATTTTGACAAAAAAAATATCTCTGTAGTTCTATTATTAAACATTTTGTGTGCATGTTATACTTGGGTAAATTACTTTCATTGTTTATCGTAAATAAATCGTATCTGAATTGACTTTGTACTCATTTTTGCTTTATCTTTTTAAGTTTTGAGATTATGCAAAAATTCGAACTCGAGATTCTGACCGACTCAAACTCAGAATCGATCACTGATCGACCTTTTTTTTCTTTAGATCGTGATAACTGACGTTTTCATGAACTAGAAAAAAACTGTGTGTGTGTTTCTGTGTATCAAAGTGAACTATCAAATTGAATCTAAATTGAATTAATAGGGATACTATATTAAATTGTCTTTATATGAGAATTAAATAAAATTCCACTTTATTTAATTTTATTTAATTCTCATATAAAGACAATTTAATATATTATCCCTCTTAATTAAATTCGGATTCGTGTAAATACGAGTAAATACTAGTACGATATTTTACCTCGCAATTTCAACGATTTCAAATTCAACACACTTCCAATTAACCCTTTTAAACGAAAACAAAAAATAGTGCGGCCAGAACACTATCTCAATAAACATGTTTCAATAGAAAATACTGAATATAAAATAGTATTAACAGTGAGAAAAAATCCCAAATGAAAATACGTACTTTTGACTTTTGATTTGAACTGGACGACTACTTGGAGAGATTTTAAAGCTGAAAAGTACTACAAATAAAAGATAAAATACCCGAGTATAGATTCCAATATTCATTTTGAACAGAAAATATACAGATTTTGAGACATCGACACAACAACACCAAGATATAGAAAAATCGAGTGATTTAAAAAACATATATATCTCCGAATCTCGAGCCAATCAACATTTTTTATTACCAGATTCGTGTTTACTGGGCATAGATCTATAAGAAAAGTCATATCTCGTTCCTGAACCATTTTTCGTATCGAACAGTGTTATACCACAACCACAACCGGAAACAGTGTTATACCACAACCGGAAGTTTTACTTTAGAAAATCGAGGTTTTTTATGTTTTTTTCAAAAACCTTTGGAATTATTGAAATAAATTTTCATATCTAGAAGTTCAAGAATAATAACAACTGATATTTAATTTATAACTTAATTTAGTGAGCACCCGTCAACCGAAAGTGGCAGTTTTTTGCTATTTTTTATTATTATTATTTATTATTATTATTTATTATTATTTATTAGACTATTTTTTGCGTCCCTTTAAATATGTATGCTCTTCCTGAAAGCATGCAAGTATAATTCGTGTATGAATTTGATGAAAATAAAAAAATCATCAAATTTAATAAACGGGAAAAGTGATTGTTTTAACTCTAAGAAGAGTAAAATGTTTTAAACCACCAAACGTATCAAATTTATATTTGTATAATTTATGTAACTTAGAATTGATAAGGTTTTGGTTAAAATTCGTAAACCGAAAGTAGTATTTTCATTATTTTATTTTGACCTTTTAAATTATTTCTATCTTCATGATATTTTATCTGTATAATATTTCTAGTGATGTTAAGTAATAAAATAAAAATTAAGGAAAATCCAATAACCGAAAGTAGAACTTTTGTCTTGTTTAAGATTCCTTACATTTACGCTCAATTTGTATTGAAAATGCTCTCATAGTCGGTTTTTCTATTGTTTAAATAAAAAGTTTGAAATGGCAGTCAGTAATAAAATATTGTAATTAGGAGTAACGTTCGTTAAAGAATGAGATGGGCACCTCACACTGAGGCAACGAAACGCAAGGCGATGCGGGGTATATCATTGTGAAGAGTCTCAGTGATTACAACAAAATGTCTATACCCTTCAGGTATAACACACAGATTACCTAAACACAATCTGCTTTAGGTCATCGACTTTTCAGAGTCTTTAATTAATATTATGTATTAGATGTATTATGAGCATTTATGTATAAGTATTGTAAATAGGTCTTAGAGCTCTTTTTCCAAATATGCTGTACATTAACATTAGAATAATATAATACTATGATTACTAACAAAATTAAATTAATATTGTAAAATAGAACATGATCAGTAGATCAGTAGCTATTAAACTAGATATAAGACGTGTGTATTGTGAACATAATTTAGTAATAATAAAAAGCTAGTAATAATAAAAATTCTTTAAATACATACGTAGATATAGTCGTGGGTTATTCACATCCGAATTTTTTCAAATGCTTTTTTATCACAAAACCACAAATGAAAACAAATTAATATATGTATATAAATATTACGTCATATTTACTGATAAGTGCTTAGAAGCCAGTTAATGTGTTGCCGAATTATGTATTTGCACGTCAAAAACAACCACATGGTATTGGTCAAAGAATTATTAAAACAGCATTTGCTGGAATTGTTCAACGTCTGTTTGGACCTGATGAAGTGTGTATATTTTTCTTTGTCGGCTGATACTACTAAAAGACGTATTACGATTTTTAAATTTTTTGAACATTTTATTAAAACACTGAACACTGAAATTATAGAAAAATGGAAAATTTGCACTTCAAATCGACAAATGGTACAATACTACTCATATGTATGAATTAGGGTTTCTGACCCGGGTCATCCCGGGACAGATATTCCCGGGAATTCACGGAATTTTCGTTGTCCCGTGTCCCGGGAATTTTTATCTCGAATTCCGGGAATTGGATTTTAAAAATCTTGAAAACATTTTCACGACTGCACGAAAGGGAAATAATAAATCAAATACACAAAGAATCATAAAATATTCTCAAAAATTAAAATCGAAGAAAGAAGAAGCCTAAAACTGCTTTTTTTAATAAAAATTTTAAATAATTCTGATTTTATACCGAACAAAACATTTTTTAAATGTTGTAATAAAAGCGAATGTATATCCCACGGTGAAACTATTATGAAGTATATCTTAAATGAAGTATAGTTAACAATGTAAGAAACTCTTTTAGATTCTGATGAAGAAGAAACAATTGCGTGTTTGAGGATGAATGGAGAATTAAATAAGACGTTATCAAAGACGAGTATACAAAACAACGTAAATAGCCTCGACTTTTCGGGTTTTTCTAGCTGACAAGAGAAAAACCCGATAATTAAAAAAAATGTTTTCGTCCCTTTTAACAATAAAACCAACTTCGACCGAAACTGAAAGAGTTTTTTCCATCGCTGGAAATTTTTCTAACAAATCTAGAATTAGACTTTCGGATACACATTTAAATATTTTAGTATTCTTAAGAAGCTAGTTTTTTTTGCATGTGTCCCGGGATCCCGGGAATCCCGGGAACGATCCCGGGCTCCGTCCCGTGTCCCGGGAATCGAAAAAGTCCGGGAAATCAGAAACCCTAGTATGAATACAAATATTAATTTGACAAACTCTACGAGTCGTAAACAATGTGTTCCTCGAATACTAAGTGCTTGTGTGGCTCAGAGTTACGTATAATAAAAACTATAAAAACAATAAAAATTACAACACGTGGCAAATAGCAGGTAGACAAGATTCAACTTCACTTAACTTAGCATTAACTATATGTAGATGAAGTAAGAAACGAAGATAACTGGCGTCTGCTATATTATTGCTACGTGCTATTGTTCGACATCATATCATTAAAAAATTCGGATGCGACCAACCCACAACTTTATCTACGAGGATGTATTTGAGAAATATACAAAGGTCAAAAATAAAATTCGATAGTTTAATTCTCATTAACGTCTAGATTTCCGTATGATTTAATAAAACACATTCTATAATGTAATTAAATAAAATAAAAAAACATCACTTTGATTGATTTATTCGTTTTTTACAAATAGTTTATACCGTCTAGTAATTATTCAACGAAACAATCCACCTTATATAAAAACTGCAGTTACATTGACTTAATATAAAAAAAAATCGAATATGACCAACCCATGACTTGTATTTGAGGAATATAAGAAGATCACAAAAAAAATCGATAATTAAACATACATGCACACTCACACATACTGGTTATGAGAGAATTTTCGATACAAATTAAATTACACATGAGAAAAGTTCTATTTCCGGTTGTCGGATTTTATTCGAAATTTTTTTATTATACTCGTTAAATATCAAGAAAATAAAAATAATTTTAAAGGTCAAAATAAAATAATGAAATATTGTTTAAAAAAAATACTACTCCCGGTTTACGCATTCTGACCAAAACCTTATCAGCTATTAGTTAGTACATAAAGAATACAAATATAAATTTTCAGTATGGACAGAATCGTGGTCACCACATTTTTGACATTTCTAAGAGGAAAAAATCCCACTTCCGGTTTATTAAATTCAGTAATTTTTTTTATTATCATCACATTGATACAAGAATTATACTTGAATTTTTTCGTGAAGATCACACATGTTAAAGGGGTCGAAAAAATAGTTGAAAAGAAAAATCGAAAAAAAGTAAACTGTCACTTTCGGTTGACGGATGCTTACCAAATTTTATACAAAACTTCGTATTAAGCTTAAACTTCTAGACCAAAATCTTTCTGAGAAAAACATAAAAAACCTCGATTCTCTATAGTAAAAGTACTACTTCCGGTTGAGGTAAAAATAATCAAAACATATTATTGAATAACATTTATAATTTCTATTACATGTAAAAAATTTCAGCCTGAATTGAAAAAAAAATTTCATCGGATCGATTAGAATTTCAAAAACCGATACTTAGTTTCAGTTCGATAGGACTAACGGTGTTCAAAAAATCCCCAAAATACACAGACACACAGATTCACACACACACACATTTTTTCTAGATCATGAAAATGTAATCAGTGATCGATTCTTAGTTCGAATCAGTCAAAATCTCGAGTTCGAATTTTCGCATGATCACAAAACTTAAACTATTGTTACTACGTGCATAGTAAATATATCCTATTTTATCGAAATAAGAACGTGTTTCGCATATCGTGGAGTTTCAAAAGAGTGAGCGAAACACGGTGTATAAGGTGCGTTATGTGTAAACAATAAATAAGCATTTATGAAAGAAAAAAAAATATATACTGTAAAATCAGTCTTCGTGTCTATTTCAGAGCAATGTCTTGAAATCCAGGAACCGCCAGGATGAAGCAATCCAGCGGAATCAACTTGACGGCTCTCCAAAGTCCCTTTCTGGACGAGATTACTTCCACGAAGTCGGAAAAACCCCACAATTATACACCTAACCATCCAAATCAGAGACCGCACGCCGAGTAAATGAATAACGAATGGTCTTCTACATAGATATTCGATATCCCCACCATCATAGAAAATGCGTTGGTGTATTTGACCTGTTCGCCAGTAGCAAAAATGTGTTTGGCCTCCAACAAATAGGCTTGTACATATTTTAGTCTATTTTTGTCAGTATTTAAATATGTAAGGTCACTGTTTACATATATTAAACGGCCAGTATCCATCCTTCAGTACAGTAGAGCCTCAATTATGAGGACTAATTGGGGATGAAGGTAGTCCAGATAGTAAAAAATCCGGATAATCGAAAAAATCAGAATAGACAGACAATAGAATATTTTTAATTTGTTTACATTTAAATATATGTGGTAGAGATTCCAGACAGATGACGCTGTTCAGGACCACGGTTGGGATGTGGCGGTTGAGGTGAAGATCAAACACGTGCGTTTTCAGTCATGTTGTTTATTAAGACGATACGTGCGGAGGTTTAACTACCAACCGCGCGGAGCGCAGGTCCAACTGCGACTAGCCATTATATCATTATATCATCCCCTTCTCACAATCAGTCGTAACATACTCTTTCTCAGCCATAGCCCATACATCAGCCTTTCATTCATTTCCAACCCTACATATATGTGCATGTTCTTTAATAAGAAATTTTTGCTTAAAGTTAGCTTTCCTTTTGAAGCTGGCAAATCGCAAATACTTTTACATAAAATAATGGACCAAATATTGGCTGTCCAGACGATCGTTTTTGAATGAACCACGTAAAACTTCACTCTTAGACTTCTTAATTTCCCTGATTTTTTTTTATATCCTTACAATCTGAGCTGCCATTTTCTGACAGTAAGGAAACAGTAAACTTCATAATTTTTTCATTTTGTTTTTCTTTTTAATTTCCGAGATCAATGATGTTCCAACACCATATTTATTTGACAAAAAACGTCCCAAGACACCGCTTTTTAAAGCATTGATTATATATAATTTGTATTTTAATGATAATTAGAGACACGTATTTTGGGCATCTATTTTTGTCAATTTTAGCACTTTCATTTTGCATTAAAATGTTCAATTTTAGCATCTATTTTTATTAAGAGTTAATAAATAAAATTCACCGAATAAAAAGTTTCGATGAATTTTAATAAAGTTTATATACATATATACAATTAAAAGACAACACAACAATTAAAAAACAATAGAAAAATTCAAAAATGTTTTGGAATTAAAATTACAATGAAAAAAACATGAATATAAAAATACAAAAACAAAAAATATGAATATAAAAATATAATACCAATTAAAGTTTATTAAAACTCAACATGGAGCATATTTCTAGAGATTCTTTTTTGATATTCGTGCAACGATCGGTAACAATTACATATATTGTATTTACTAAAATACCTTTCAGCATCCATACTATGTATTGACGGGACACCAAATAGATTTTAGAGCTGCACAACCAAACTCTTCATATTTATTTTTTGTTGCCATCAATAATACTAATATATCCGGCGTGGATTCACTTTTTATATTCTCTATTAATTGTCTAAAAAAGTGCTGATATCTTTCCAAACATTGAGCCTCTATTAATACATTAAACAATGGCAGGTTTCTAAAAAACAAAACTGTTTATATAACATTAATATTAGATTTTGTACCTGCCACAGATGGATTGAATAGTTTACTCAATGTTCGGAGGAATAGATTTGTTTAGTCTTGAGTGCGAGTCTAGTTTTAGCTTAAGACGATTTTTGAGCAGCCTCTTGGATACACAACTCCAACGGTCTTCTTTTGTTTACAGTAGTAGACAAAAGCAGTTGCTTGGTTTCGACAGGAAAAATACCGTCTATGGTATACTGCAAGCTCTGCTTTATCCCCTCAATTTCTTCACACAATAAATGTGCAAAAGGATAGGAAGACCCTTCTATTTGTTTGATATCTTATTTGTTATTTTAGCATATATTCCGAATTTTAGCAATTCCAATCAAGCATTAATAGCAAAATGCCCAAAATACGTGTCTCTAATGATAATATAATACGTTTTCTTTTCCATATTGGTAATATTAAAAATCAATATTTAAATCGCGATCAAATTTTCAAGACACAAACGTCCTTTGAGTAATGAATTTTGAAGACAACCGACTCATTTCTCCGTCTTATTTTCGAATTTTCATGATATGCGTTTCATGGAAGCAAAATCTTAATTTTTTTGTTTGTCTTTAACAATCCGGATAATTGAGGTCCCGATAATGGAGATTATACTGTATTCAAGTGGTCCGGATAAATAATAAATAAAGGTCTGTATTTACATTAAATTTATTTATCTTATTATTTATCCAGGTAAAAACGCATTTCAGTACATCGTATAATATAAATAATTATAACAAAAGAAAATCATGACATACATATGTACATATATGGATGACATCAAAATATAATGTATAAAATAAAATCATGACATAAAAATATAATGGATAAAATAAAATAAGAGGATACTAAAAAAAATAAGGAAAAACAATAATTTAATTAGATCTAATAAACTGACCAAAAGTCACAATTAATACATATATCGATGTCCGTATAATAAGCTACATATATACATATACATATATACTAGTGGTTTTACCGGGCTTCGCTCGGTATTTGTAATATAAACCACTTAAACATGACTAATCTAATAATCAACATTTTATTAAATTTATTTGAATAGTTTTATTTTATATTAATTTATTTGAATAAATTTGCTTGGATATAACCAGGGGTAGTTAGTGTCCATACCTTTTAAAATACAAAAATCGACAAAAAAGTTTACAGAATTTAAATGAAATGGTTAGTATTTAAACTTAAACTGTCAGTATTAATTTAAAATGGTTAGTTTTATTTTGAAGAATGTCCAGTATTACTTTTTGGTCGGTATCACCAGAAAGTTATAGATATATGCACATTTCCATCCAACAGGCATTGCTAATTGTTCTGGCAAATGTATGTACGTAAGATTTTTATACTGTCCATTTGCTATTTACATATACTGATATTTAATAATACAATAGTGACCATTTTGCTACTAAAATACTGGCTGAAAACTGATTTATATACTTACCGAAATTGAATAAAATACTGGCCATTTAATTTGTTGCTTTCCCAACAAATACTGCATTGAGCCGCTTACGACATAAAAAATCTAAACAAAAATAAAGAACAGGAGACCCATGTACCTATAATCAAATAACTTCGACTCTAATAAATTTAAATTCAATAATTTCTTTAAAAAAATCATGATTTTATTTTATATGACACTAGTGGTGCTACCCGGCTTCGCTCGGTCCCACTGTTGACAATCTCTTCCGTCTTAGCACTGATATAATAAAATTAACTTGAAATGTAGATGCAGTCTAGTAGTGAGAATACCGTCAAACCATGAATTCATTTTTTTTTTATTAAATTTATTTGAGTCGAAAAAAAATAATATAATAATAAAATTTAACGACCGCCTGTTTTATATATGTATAAGATTATAAATAAAGTCGTTGAATTACACGTACTTTGATGTTTTGCGGCTAAAACTGATTATTTACTCTGTCTCATAAAATTTATTTTATTCTCATTTTTCACAATGATTTATATGTGTATAAAATTCAAATACATACATACGTACTCTTTGAATGTACTAACTTTTAATTTATATGCACCTATTTCAAAAGCAATAATTCATTAAATTAGGATACATGGCAATTTTTAGCGATTTTTTCAATTCCTTTACTTTTTGTATATTGAAAATCACTATTATTATAATTACTAACAATTTTATACATTGGAATTAAAAAAATCACTAACAATTGACATTAAACCAAATTTATTGAATTATTGGTAATAAAATAGGTATACATAAAAAGTATGTATGCAGGTACATTCATAGTATACAATGTATGTGTATGAATTTAATATACAAACAAATCAATTTAATAAATAATAGCTTGGAACAAGTAACTTGGACGTTACTTGCAGCTTCGCAACAGTTGAGCGCGAACTAATCACAGTTTAATTTAAATTTAAATAAAAATCATTTTCTGTATAATTTTATTTTATTTTATTAAAAAAAATTACAGCTCACATATATGTAAGTATACTTAAATATAAATCAAAAATAAAATATAAGATTCAAAAAATACATAAAAGTATCGTGGAAATAAAATATACAAATTCAAATGCTTTTATAAGTTTTCAAACATTAGTATCCATATATGTACATACATACATGGAATAACAAACAGATCATTTTGAAATATTTTAGTAAAATAGAAATGTTAAAGCAAGCTAAGAAATGTTTATTGATACTAAGATAAGAATTCATACTAGGTCAAAATGGTATATTATATGAGCCGTTGTATTTGAAAGTGGTATAAGTCCTCTTTTCTTCATTTCGAGAAATATTTCGCAAAATATTAAATATTTTTGGGTTTAACAATATTTAAAAATACTGGTGGCCTGTAATAAGTTTATTCTACTTTTCCGAGATTCTAGACTTTACCGAGATTCTAAACTTTTCCGAGATTCTAGATTCGAAACTTGGGCTTCCACCACTTTCAAATTTAACGGCGCATATGTAAATGCTTTGTCGTAATTTATATTCTTACATTATTATATTACATTATTAATTACGTAATTTATATTCTTACATTATTATATTACATTATTAATTACGTAATTTATATTCTTACATTATTATATTGAAACAAAAATACAGATACTAATTAAAGAGTACATAATAGACAAAGAATTATCAAACAAAATATGTAATTCGAATCATTTTGGTAGAATCAGTTGTATAATATTAATATTAACACATTTATTTCAGATAACTTTTTTTTTTAATAATAAGAATCTGTGTGTACAATGTATAAACGAAATTAGACCATTTATAATATGTATTTATGTATTAGACTATATTTATAATTTAATTTATAAAAACATGGCTGTTTATTGCCCTTTCTATTAAGATATCACTCATACAGATGTCTTGCCAATTATCAGAATTAAGAGGGCTGGACACCAGCGCCTTGTCCATACAAACGTATTACACTTCTCCCTTCCTCAATTATGGCACTAGAGAAAATATTTTTTATTATTCCATGGATATTCACCATTGGGATGCATCTATATATATATATAAATATATATATATATATATATATATATATATATATATATATATATATATAAAGGGCTTAGTGACCAACCGCGCGGAGCACAGGTCCAACTGCGACTAACCGTCACATACCTACCCCTTTTCATCCCCTTCTCACAATCAGTCGTGACATACCCTTTCTCAGCCATAGCCTTTCCAACCCTACATATATATATATATATATATATATATATATATATATATATATATATATATATATTGATATATATTGTCGCATTCACTCAATATATACATTCATTCAATATATATATATATATCGAAGAAAGGAACGGCTACAAAATTAAGGTTTTGGGTGTACAGCCCTCTTAAGGTGTAAAACCTAATCGAGGAAGCGTGCCGAACAGAGGCCGTCATTCACAAGCGACTTTAATGTTATCGTCTAATGTAAAACAAAAATTTTCATTAAATTATTTGTTCTTTATGTTCAAATGCCAATTTCTAATGTCATTCATCTCACTTCCGCTTTGGTAATTTTGGGTTTATCTCTTCTTCAGGGTTTTAAAAGATTTTTACATTTTTCTGATTATCTGTTATTTTTTGTGTAAATTATTTTTTACTCAAGACGTTCCTTGGCTCTTCCCCAGATGTGAACTATCGTTATCAAGGCACAGAGGTACAGTATTTGGAAGATTTAACAACCTTATATTACGTACCACTTATAATAATCCTACATGTACATATATAAAATGTGTGATAAAATGCGTTTTTCAGTTACTTTACTTAAATTATCTTAACCCTTAATATTTTATTTGTAAAATTTTTGAAGAGCAAGTTTGTTTAATATGATTAAAAATTAAACAAAATTTTTAGCATAAAATTATATTTAATAACTGGTGACATGGATTTATAAAAACATATTTCTTACATGCTTTACATGTTTTTAATCTTTTTGTTATACTATATTATAACCACATACGCATTGGGGCTATACCACATAGCTATCAAGTCAATGTGGTATTTTTAAAATAAAATAAAATAAACTAAAATTAAGATATGAACTTATTAGTAATAACAAGCTTAAACTATTTTAATTAAATTTAAGGAAAAAAAAAATTATATTTTAACCGGCATCATTACCAAAAAATAATATTATTTTATTTTATTTAAAAAAAATTACAGCTCAGCTCATGTTATTATATGTATATGTACATGTATGTACGTATGTACATATATATGTATGTATATAATAACATGAAAAAATAATTTTTAAAATATGTGTCATAATCAAATACAAATAATATTTTGATTAATTTGATAAACTGTTTGGTGACATTGATGAATGATAATAAATAAATGTTTTTAGAAAATTAACCCAATAAGTGTTTTTCTTGAAAACAAAATTTTGCAACGAACAAGATACCGAATTGTTTTTTCAGTTACGTAACGTTAATCATCTTAGTCCGTAATATTAAACATATTTGTCAAATATTTGTTGAGTGACTGGGTTCAATATAATTAAAAACAAATAAAATTTTATATAAATATTGGTGAATATTTTTAAGTTTATTTCCAACTTGAAAAAATTTTTTCTCTAAAAAAAAGCTAGTTACTCTAGTCTAATTTTAATCATATTTTAAATTTCGCAATCATTTATAGCCCAACGATGATGGAATTGTTTTTTCATTTTTTTACTGACTTGAAATGTTTTTGTATAAAAAAAGCTTAGTTACATACCTACCCCAATCTACGGAAAGCACAGTTGGAAAGCATGGGTAAAAAAACGGAGATTTTTTTACCCGTTTTACAATGTGTTATTAATGGAATATTTTTTGCTTATAACCTTTGAAGGTGAATACCATTGGCCGTTGAAATATATGTCAAATTATTTCCAAAAGGTATTGTGCATCCCCTTTTTAAAAAAAAATCGGCAACTTGTAAGTGGACTGAAGACACTAAGGATAAGTAAAAAGCAGTATGCCCATCTTCATTTTTTTCATTTATATCAAAATTATCTATGTTGTCGATGATAGATTCCAAAAGATTAATATAATTTCTATACCTAGCCAGCAAATGTACAGGTTTATCTTTAGCAGCGCCATAAAACGCACGAGGATAATATTCACGAATTATATCACCGTATTGACTTGCATGTGTCCAAACAGATATAATATGCTCGTTCTCTTTAGACAAATTCAATAAATCGAGCGTTTCTTCAATTGTAAACTTTTCTTTGTTGCTATTTCGCAAACTCAATCTAATCACCTCTTGAACCAATCGATGGACACTCGCAATACCATCATCGACAGTGGCGGACTGGCCATACAAGCGTACATGCCCGATGGCATGTGGGCCCCACTATCCGTTAGAAAATATGGGCCCTCAGTAAAATTAAATAACTTTTTAATTTAACTATTTCACGTGTGTAAAAATTTATAGGATATTGCACTTTGGGACCTAGAGTTGGGTATTTCAACAAAACAAATTTCTTTAAAAAAACAACTAATGCCTGCTTTAACAGCCCAAGGATCGGTTAACTTTTTTTATTAGGCTCGAAATGTAAGTTTCAAAATTTGCGTGGGCCCTTTTACCGGGCCCATTTCCAACCTCAATATTATGCATATACCAATACCTATGTAACAACTACCTACTGAAATAAACAAATTTCCCTGAATAATATAAACTGAATTGCTTAAAACAATTTTGATAGGACGATTCATCATCAACCAGCGATTTAAATTTACTTCATACATACTTTCAAAATAACATTTGATTATACTTCGACGATATAGTAAGATTTAAATACACAATTTTAAACAGTTTCCGAATATTAAATCTATTCCTAATCTAGACAAATCCATGTATATAGAAACATAGGATAGGGGCCCCCTCCCCAAAATCCTGATTTTCGATTAACATTAATTGAAAATATTATGCATTTTTTGTTTTCAGGGACGTAATTTGGGGGGGCACTCGCCCCCCTAAATTAAGGAATAGTGTGAATTTAGAAAATATTATGGATTTAATGATTAATGAGATACTATGGATCTATGAATGCTGCGTTTATTTCTTATGTACATATGTTACTTTTGGGTAACTAATAAAATAATCGCTGCTATGTGGTTTGAAAAAAAAACATTTTATTATTTTGAAGCAAGTATATTTTGGGTTTTAAGTGGTATGCCATTAGTAACATTCTTAGAAATTGTTCATCCCATGGAGCGAATCGTTAGAAAGGTCCCCTTTACTTTATTTTGTCTCAAAAACAGATGTGTATCGTTTATTTTTCCGAATGTTCGTATATTTTTTGATATAGTGATACATTTTGATGGTCGATTTTTGTTAACCATGTGAAGATTTTTGGAAAAAAATTTTCGCCTGCGGCGCTTTTATGGCTTTTACATAATATTTTTTTATAATTATTTTTTCAAAAATAAACTTAATTTTTTCAAATTTTATATATTTCCATTTTTATTCCGATATAAAAAAGATTTTTTGAAAAAAAATTCAATTTGACCAATCTTTGCCTGCCCCCCCAAGAAAAAGCTGAAGTGACGTCCCTGATTGCTTTCTACCGAAAGTAAAAGCCGCTTTTATACCGCATTCTTTTATGATGCATTATATGACAAGGATTAAAACGAAATATACAATGTAATTTATGGATCTATTTTGCTTTTGCCATTTTTCTTGTACCTAAATTTGTTTATTCCCATTTTTGAAAATTTTATTTATTTTTTGCCCTTGATTTTTAGCGTGATCATGAAGAAAATTTTGTTATATGGGGGGGGGGGGACAAATTTTTTTAACCCTGGGTGGGGGCCCCCTTTGACTCCTGGCATGCACTGATTTAAGTCCCAGTCCGCCACTGATCATCGATATTAATTACCGAATACTTCCCAAGCAAGCTAACAGCGTCCCACAATAATCCTGATTCATTCAACCGCCGAAAAACTTCTTCAACATCAATATAGTCCGGACTGATGTACGCCATGATATTCAGAACCTCAATGGCAAACACACCGCAATCGTCATTCTTCGATATTTTGTTGAATGACATAGTCCATGTTGTTAATATCGTCTTATTATAACGTTGATAATTAGTATTTAGTCCTTTTCCGAGTAATACTTTGCTTTCATTTTCAAATGCCTTTACATAATTAGATTCTGTAAATATTTGGTTGTTTTTTTTTGGTGTATCGTTTTGTTGTTTGATGTAACCAACGGCCTGTTTCAGGGCAAGTGGTGAATAATCCAACGTTTTCACTAAAATTTCTAAGCCTACAGTTTCTGCTTCTTTCAATTCGTTTTTACCGTACTCTAGAGCTTCACGGTGAGTAAATTTATTCAACGAAACTACGATAATTTTACCTTCCTGTCCCACATTCCAGTCGATATATCTCGATGTGATCAGAGTGAAAATTGATTTAAAACTGGGTGGCCCCCGTTGGGGAATAAAGTTTTTTACGTCTTCGAAATTTTCTGCATTGTCTAGAATTAATAGGGTTGTATCACCGTTCTCAGTGATGCGGTTAAAAATTTCGTTTACAATTGCTTTAAATTCTCTTTCTTTTGTTCGCTTTGTTTCCGATTCTTCACTGCTTCTTTCGAATAATTCAATTCCCAGTTGTTTTGCCAATTCTTTGAATGACTTTGCGGCGCTTTCTTTATTTTCAACCGTTATAAATATTTTATGTGTGTAGTTATTAGAATAATGAAGAGCATATTTTCTAGCAAGTTCGGTTTTGCCGATTCCACCGAGACCAGTGATTGTGGCAACTTGTGATATTACTGCCATGTTGTTTTCACTTTTTAATGCTCTATCTAACTTTTCCAATTCGTCTTGTCTTCCCGTGAATGATTCAACTGGATTGAATAATTGAAAATATATTTTTGGTCGTTCTGGTTTAAGGTTATAAATTTCATTCATGCAATTAATAACCTTTCTCACAATGACTTCACAGTTGATGTCTTGAATATGATTTTTGAGTTCTTGCAGCAATGTTTGGTGTTCCGTTTGTAAAAGACTATGAAAACCATGTAAAAGACTTTCTTTAACTAGGTAAAAGTATGGGGTGCGATAAAGCGCATTTGTCGTAAATTTTACCACAGCGCGCCCGCTGGAAGTTTAATGCTGGAGCTAATGCTAAATTTAGCATTAACTCCAGACGAAGTAAGAAACGAAGATAACTGGCGTCTGCTATACTATTGCTATGATAAGTTATTAGCAATAGTATAGCAGACGCCAGTTATCTTCGTTGAGTATATTCGTTATCATTGATGACGAATCTAATCTGTGATTTTCGTCATCGTTTCATAAAAAATACCCTGTTTTATCGTGGAGCTTTAGCAGAGTGAGCGAAACGGCACTAAACACGGTGTATTAGGGGCGTTATGCGTAAACAATAAACAAGCATTTATGAAAGAAAAAAATATGTACTGTAAGATCAGCTTCGCGTCTATTTCGCAGCAATCTGGTGAAATCCAGGATCCAGGAGGCAATCCAGCGGAATCAACTTGGCGGCTCTCCAAAGTCTCTCTCCCATGATGTCCCTCTCTGGACGACAGTCGGAAAAATCCCACGAGGTCGGAAAACCCCAGCAATGATTCATCTAAGTATCCACATCGGAGACCACACGCCGAGCGAACGAGTCACGAATGCCTCGGCGTATTTGACCTGTTCGCCAGTAGCAAAAATGTGTTTGGGCTTCAAAAAAATTGACTTATTTTTGTCAGTGTTTAAATATGAAAGGTCAGTATTTACATATATTAAAAGGCCAGTATCTATCCTTCATTATTCAAGTGGTCAGTATAAATAATAAAAAGGCATATATATAATCATATATTAGTGCTATTCTGTGTGTCTGTGTTTGTATGCGACAACGCTTGCCGTACTAAATACCGTTTCGGTCTCGGAAACCGGAACACTTGTGATTTTACGATTGTCCCTTTAGGTGTGTGGTTTTTAACGATCGGGTCTTTTACATATGATTGTTATCTACGATTTGAGTTCAGTTTAGTGTGAGCTTTCGAGGTTTACGGATCGAAATCGTTGAAAATAAAAATACCATGCAAAAATACACTCGACTATCATTGGAGGAGAATATAAAAATCGTGGTTTTAGCACACTATGGACATTCATTGCGATCAATTTCTCAACAAATAGGACGTTTTGTATCTACTGTGTCAAGAATAATGAAAAAGAAAAAGGACTCTGGAACTTTTGGTCGTAAGTAGGGAACAGGACCGAAAAGATGCACATTCGAGAGACAAGATCGCCTGATAACTCAATTATTTTTACGAAAACGGTTCAAAAATGCTGTAGAGATAAGAAAAGAGATCTCGGATCAATTTTAAATTGAAATTAGTGATGTAACCTTAAGAAGACGACTCAGATAAGCTGGACTGTACGCTCAGAAACCAGCGAAAAAACCATTACTTACGAAGAAAATTATGAAAAACCGATTAGAGTGGTCGAAATATCACGAAAATTGGACAACATCGGATTGGCGACAAGTGATATTTTCTGATGAGTCGAAATTCAACCAATGGTTTTCCGTATGTTCGAAGAAAAGTTGGGGAAAGATACGACTAAAAATGTACCCTGAAGACAGTGAAGCATCCCCCAAGCCTCATAGTTTGGGGATGTTTTTCTTATTATGGAATTGGTGGCATACAGTTTCTGCAAGGTTCCATTAACGTATAAAAAAATAACGCATACAAAATAAAATGTATATATACATATATATATATATATATATATATATATATATATATATATATATATATATATATATATATATATATATATATATATATATATGTAGGTTGGTATGAATGAGAATGAGAATATTTTAAGTTGGCAGGCTCGAGGCGTGGCGTCACTCGCCACTCGTGCCGAGCGAACGTGACGAAACAGACAATAAAGCGATTTCCGTCTACTTTGATTTTGAATATCCTCCCGCACACATTCCTGGATCCCATATTTGGGGGCATCGTCCGGGACCAGGATCAGGATCAGGATCAGAACTGAGGTTAGGACACGCTATGACATCGAGAGCGCGGACGCGGCGGTCGACAAACTGGGCGACGTCACGACCACGCCAAGCGACGCCGACGACGCCAACGACGACGAACAAGACAACGACGCCAACGACGAACAAGACAACGACGCCAACGATGAACAAGACGACGACGATGACGAGAGAAGCAACACACTTAAATTTCCGAGATCTGGAGGTTGGCTTCGGTCTGCCGAAATATAACGGCAGAAATAGCCCTATCGCATCGTGGATTGAGCGCCTTGAAGAGCACACGCAAACCCTCGGCTGGACGGAGACACAACAGTTGGTGTATGGGCGGATGCTGTGTGAAGGAACTGCCAAGGACTTCTTGGACTCGGAAACGGGCATAATCACGTGGGCGATACTAAAAGAACGATTGACCAGAGAGTTTGGCCATCAGGTGAATAGTGCGGACGTGCACCGGGAGCTAAGATTGGAGAAAAGGGGAAGATCGGAAGACAGTTTAAGCTATATTTACAGGATGAAGGGGATTGCAGCCAAGTGTAGTTTTATTGAGGAAGAGGCGATTATCGCGTACATAATTGGTGGACTTGGGTTTGATAAGTATGAAAAAATGACGCTGAGCGGGGCCGGTACAATCAAGGAGCTGAAGACGCGAGTTACGCAGTGCGAGAAAATTAGAGAGGACGACGAACCCAGGGTGGCGGGGCCCGTAAGAAACCGTGAAAACCGAGAAAGAGAGAGACCACAATGTTACAATTGCGGAGGACGTGGTCACTTATCAGCCGACTGCAGATTCAAGAAAAGAGGAACTCGCTGTTTCAATTGCAACGAGTTTGGGCACTTATCAGCTCAATGCAAAGGTACCAAAACAAAGACCGTATTGACTATGAAGGAGGATAGGAACCCGAACGTCGAAAAGGAAGTCAGTATTAACAAAGTCCCCTTAACTGCAATCATAGATACTGGTAGCCAAATTAATGTTATTACTGATTCCACAGCTCGACGACTTGGAGTCCGAATAAACAGAACACTAGCCATAAAAGTGAGCGGTATCGGGGGTGAGGCTTCAACGAAAGGGAGGTTCGCTGCCGAAATCATTGCTGATGACGTCAAATTCATGGCGGAATTCCACGTGATGGACGATAAAAGTATCCCGGGAGCCGTCCTGTTGGGTAGCCCCATCACAGAATCCGTCCTTATGTGCATTGATGGCAACAAAGTAAAATTCTTCAAAAAACCGAACCCCGATAGCACCACCCGTTGTAGATTTAGTAATTGTTTTAGAAACCTGCAAATAGCCGCAACCTCAGAAGTGGATCTGGCACATGTGAGCGACAGAGATGCCAAGGACAGGATCGAACACCTAATCAAGACGTACAAACCTGAGAAGACATAAACCACAAACATCAATATGACGATTGTTTTACAATCGGAAAAACCGATATACCAACATCCAAGACGACTTCCGTTCGCTGAAAGGGCAGAAGTAGAAGGACAGGTGAATAAATGGATTCAGCAAGGAATAGTCAGACCAAGCTGCTCGGACTTTGCGAGTCCCGTAGTACTATTGCGGAAGAAGGACAACACGGCTCGAGTTTGCATAGATTATCGATGACTCAACCGTGAAATCATAAAGGATAGATATCCACTGCCCCTGATTGAGGATCAGCTCGATCAACTTCAAAATGCGAGAGTGTTTAGTATGATAGATCTAAAGAATGGATTTTTCCATGTGGATATCGAAGAAGACAGCCGGAAATACACATCATTCGTAACGCACGAGGGGCAATATAAATTTACAAAGGTACCATTTGGACTATGTAACTCACCATCAGTATTCCAGCGCTTTATTAACCGCATATTCCGATCGCTAACTTGTCGGGGCATTGCTCTAACTTACATGGACGATATCATTATTCCGGCTCCTGATGAACAAGAAGGAATGCAGAGGCTCGAGATGGTAATTGATACTGCTAAGAGATATGGGCTGGAGATCAATTGGAAGAAATGTCAGTTCCTTATGCGACGGGTACAATTTCTAGGCTATATTATAACAAACGGAACCATAAAACCCTCGCCAGAGAAAACCTCAGCTGTAAGGAGGTTTCCGGTACCAACAACGGCTAAACAAGTGCAGAGCTTTTTAGGATTGACTGGCTATTTTAGAAAGTTTATCCCGAAATACTCTACTGTTGCTAAACCCATCAGTGACTTGCTACATACAGGAGTAATTTTCAAATTCGAGGAGAAAGAAGAGGAAGCTTTTAAAACATTGAAGGAACATTTGACTAACGAACCAGTTCTTCGTTTATTTAAACAGGGGTGTAGAATCGAGCTCCACACGGATTCAAGTCAAATCGGGTATGGAGCGGTACTATTGCAGGAGTCTGACGGTGATGGAAAATTGCACCCTGTATACTTTTGGAGCAAGAAAACGTCTCCCGCCGAAGAAAAGTACAGTAGCTACGAATTGGAAGTATTGGCTGTCATCGGAGCTGTGGCAAAGTTCAGGATGAAATTTAAAATTGTCACTGACTGTTCAGCTTTTACCATGACGATGGAGAAAAGAGATTTATCAGCCCGCATCACCAGGTGGGCAATGGCGCTGGGAGAATACGATTATGAAATGGAACATAGACCGGGAGAGCGTATGAAACATGTAGATGCTCTGAGCCGATTCCCGGTATTGTGCATCACAAATAACGGAGTCACCGCACGTTTGAAAGTGGCGCAGCAGGAGGACGAACACCTCGTGACCATTCGAGAAATACTCAAAGAAAGCAACGTGCCGCATGAGTCTTACTTTCTTAGGAACGACATTATATACAAATACACCGATGGCAAAGAATTAATTTGCGTACCAGAAGTCATGCAGAAGGAGATTATTAAGAACGCACATAATGTCGGTCGTTTCGCAGTGAAGAAAGTAGAAGATGTCATACAAAGGGAATTTTATATCCCGAAATTGAAAGACAAGATCGAAACTTGTATAAAAAATTGCGTTCCATGTATACTGGCCAACAAGAAGTTGGGAAAGCAGGAGGGATTACTACATCCGATATCTAAGGGAGAAAGTCCCTTGGGAACATATCACATTGATCATCTGGGGCCATTACCGTCGACAGCAAAGAGCTATAATTACATACTAGCAATCATCGACGGTTTTACTAAATTCACGTGGCTGTATCCGACTAAGACGACAACGACAAAATAAGTGTTGGATAAATTAATGATACAGCAGAGAACGTTCGGGAATCCATCGCGCATTATCAGTGACCGAGGAACGGCTTTTACGTCAAAGGATTTTGAAAATTATTGTACCGAAGAAGGGATCGAACATACACTTATCACCACTGGAGTTCCAAAAGGAAATGGTCAGGTGGAGAGGGTTCACCGCACTGTTATTTCCATTTTATCCAAGGTTACTGTTGAGGCACCAAAAGCCTGGTATAAACATGTCGACGCCGCACAAAGGGTTTTAAATTCCACACTTCATCGCAGCATCGGGATGACTCCTTTCGAGTTGATGACTGGAGTCCAGATGAAGTCTAAAGAAGAATTGAGATTGCGAGAACTGTTGGAAGAAGAAGCGATCGAAGAATTCGTTCAAAATCGAGACCATCTAAGGGACGCTGGTAGAAGACAATTGCTGCATGTGCAGGATGAAAACCGGAGAACCTACAATAGAACACGGAAACAGGCGCGGACATACGCCGTTGGTGACTTGGTGGCGATCAAGAGGACCCAGTTTGGAACGGGATTGAAGCTATATAGAAACTACCTAGGCCCATATGAGGTCACTCAGGTTAAAGCACATGAACGATATGGAGTCCGGAAGGTCGGTACATTCGAAGAGCCGCAACTCACCTCCTCTTGTGCTGAGTACATGAAGCCGTGGTCGAAAGAAATGTAATTCGAAGCTGTTATATAGAGATAAGTTTTAGAGATATAAGATAATTTGAAGTATGGCCGAGATACGAAGAATGTATTATGTTATTTAAGACTATGTTTTAAGTTGTACCGATGGAAGTGAAGTGTGCGTTAGTGAATTATAGAAGTGGAATACCCGGAGGGGTTTTTAGTTAAGCCTTAATTGTTTTATCGCTTATTCTAGTATTTTTTGGGAAGTGCTTTGTATATTGAATAATGTTTTAATTTGGTTACATGCTTAGAAGAATATAAGATAACTGTGTTGAATTGTAATTCTAGTAACGCTTTAAGATGTGATTGTTTCCGATGTAAAGATTTAACTTCTGTCATTGTAAAGGTATTGATTTAAATGTTTTATTACTAATTCTAGTAATGTTTTAAAATGTGATTGTTTCCGGGGTAAAAATTTAACTTTTCATTGTAAAGGTATTGATTTTAATGTTTTATTGCTGATTCCAGTAACGTTTTAAAATGTGATTGTTTCCGATGTAAAGATTTAACTTGTCATTGTAAAGGTATTGATTTTAGTATTTTGTATTGCTTGTAATAATTTTAAATTGTAATTGTGATACCTTTCTGTTTTGTATTGCTTGAAATAATTTTAAATTGTAGTTGTGATGATTTATGTGTAAACTTTAATTATGATGATTTATGTGTAACTTTATTGAAGATTGAATTGTGTTGAAATGTAAAAATTGATTTGTAGTGAAATGTGTAACGATTAATTTGTTATAATTATAATTTTTATGTAAATTGTAAAATGATTGATGTATAAGTGTATTGAAATGTTGTTGTGATGATGATTGTAGTTGTGATGTATATTGTAATTGGGACAATTGAAAGCTTGTTTAAAAGAATGTAAGATGATACATTGTATAGAATGGAAGGAGACGGATATTCGAGGACGAATATTTGAGCAGGATTGGCCGTGTAGGTTGGTATAAATGAGAATGAGAATATTTTAAGTTGGCAGGCTCGAGGCGTGGCGTCACTCGCCACTCGCGCCGAGCGAGCGTAACGAAACAGACAATAAAGCGATTTCCGTCTACTTTGATTTTGAATATATATATATATATATATATATATATATATATATATATATATATATATATATATATATATATATATATATATATATATATATATATATATATATATATATATACAGTGGCGGACTGGGACTGAAATTGGTGCATGCCAGGAGTCAAAGGGGGCCCACCCAGGGTTAAAAAAATTTGTCCCCCCCCCCATATAAAAAAAATTTATTGCTTCCATCACACTAAAAATCAAAGGTAAAAAATAAATAAAATTTTCAAAAATGGGAATAAACAAATTTAGGTACAAGAAAAATGGCAAAAGCAAAATAGATTCACAAATTACATTGTATATTTCGTTTTAACCCTTGTCCTAGGTAAATAGAATGCGGCATAAAAGTGGCTTTTACTTTCGGTAGAAAACAATCAGGGACGTCATTTAAGCTTTTTCTTGGGGGGGGGGGCAGGCAAAGATTGGTCAAATTGAATTTTTTTTCAAAAAATCTTTTTTATATCGGAATAAAAATGGAAAATATTCTTTGCATACACCTTATTGAGTTTTAAAATATGAAAAAATAAGCTTATTTTTGAAAAAATAATTATAAAAAAATATTATGTAAAAAGCGAAAAAAGCGCCACAGGCGAAAATTTTTTTCCAAAAATCTTCATATGGTCAACAAAAATCGACCATCAAACTGAGGCACTAAAAAATAATAAATTTACTTAATTTCTACCGACTGTCTTTTCACTTTATCTATGTACATACATATTTACGTAATAACAATGGATAAAGTTTTGTGATCATGCGTAAATTCGAATCGATCACTCATCGCGTTTACATAATATAGAAAAATGTGTACGGCTCTGTGTGTCTGAGTGTGTTTCTGTGTGTCTTTTTATTATTTTTATTATTTTATAAATGTGTATGTATATATAAAATTATTTTTATCTCAACCAGAAGTAGTACTTTTTCCCTATAAGATCGAGGTACTTTTATTTTTTCTCGGAAACTTTTCGACGTATTGAACTGACATTTCATATATATAATTATAAACCTAATGCCAAGTTATATATAAAATTTCGTGAACACCCGTTAACCGAAAGTGACAGTTTACTCCTGTTGGCAGTTTACCGGATTTTTCTTCCACTATTTTAATCGAGCCTTTAAATATGTCTGCTCTTCACGATTTTATGTATAATTCCTTGTATCAATGAGATGTAAATATAATAAAAAAATCATCAAATTTAATTAACCAGAAGTGGGATTTTTTCCTCTTAAAAAAGGAAAAAATATTTTACCACACCCCTGAACGTATCAAGCTGAAAATTTATATTTGTATTCTTTATGTACTAAATTTGATAAGGTTTTGGTCAGAAAGCAATTTTATTAAATAACTAAAACTTTTTTGGACCGACTTCGTTACACATGAAGTTTAAACCCATCTCATTCGTTGTTTTGTGAGAGAATGGACGTCTGCAAATACATAAAATAAAAATACGAGAAATAAAATCATTTGTGATTGAACCGATTCAGTAAAATATTAATTTAAAACCTTTCTTAAAAACAAAAAATATACGAACTTTCGGAAAAATAAACGTTACACATCTGTTTTTGAGACAAAATAAAGTAAAGGGGACCTTTCTAACGATTCGCTCCATAGGATGAACAATTTCTAAGAATTTTACCCAAGGCATACCACTTAAAAACCAAAAAAGCACATAGCAGCGATTATTTTATTAAAACCACATAGCCGCGATTATTTTATTACCCAAAAGTAACATACATAAGAAATAAACGTAGCATTCATAGATCCATAGTATCTCATTAATCATTAAATTCATAATATTTTCTAAATTCACACTATTCCTTAATGCTTCCTATGCTTCCCCCCCAAATTACGTCCCTGAAAAAAATGCATAATATTTTCAATTAATGTTAATCGAAAATCGGGATTTTGGGGAGGGGGCCCCTATCCTATATTTCTATATACATGGATGTGTCTAGATTAGGAATAGATTTTATATTTGGAAACTGTTTAAAATTGTGTATTTAAATCTTACTATATCGTCGAAGTTTAATCAAATGTTATTTTGAAAGTATGAAGTAAATTTAAATCGCTGGTTGATGATGAATCGTCCTATCAAAATTGTTTAAAGCAATTCAGTTTATATTATTCACGGAAATTTATTTATTCCCATTTTTATTTCAGTAGGTAGTTGTTACATAGGTATTGGTATATTCTAAGCCCGCTTTAAAGGTCACGGAATTTGACCCTTAAAGCCCTCAACATGAGGCCACCAGCCCCCCGACGAATACAGTCCAAGAGACCCTTTCGTCGGAGAACGAGACGGTTGTTCATGAATATCGCACAAGAACAACCACACATCACTGGTATATACATAATATTGAGGTTAGAAATGGCCCGGCAAAAGGGCCCACGCAAATGTTACATTTCGAGCGTAATAAAAAAAGTTAACCGATCCTTGGGCTGTTAAAGCAGGTTATTAAATATAGGTTATTAAATTATTAGTTGTTTGTGTATATCGTAAGAAATTTGTTTTGTTGAAATACCCAAACTTTAGGTCCCAAAGTGCAATATCCCATAAATTTTTACACACGTGAAATAGTTAAAAAGTTAAGTTTAATTTTACTGAGGGCCCATATTTTCTAACAGATAGTGGGGCCCACATGCCATCCATGTTCGCTTGTATGGCCAGTCCGCCACTGTATATATATATATATATATATATATATATATATATATATATATATATATATATATATATATATATATATATATATATATATATATATATATATATATATATATATATGACTCACTCTCTCTCTCAAGTACCGCCTTTTTCTCAACACATCTTGGATAAATGCGAGAAAAATAATATCCAAACCTCCAACAAGGTAAGAGTGACGATGGATGATAGCTTAGCTAATAGAAATCTGTATGTAGCTACATACAATGTAAGAACGTTATCGAGTGAAGGAAGTGTGCTTGCATTAGAAAATGAATTAGAAAATATCAAATGGGATATAGTAGGACTTAGTGAAGTAAGACGAAAACAGCAAAACCAAATAATCCTAAAAAGTGGTAACTGTCTCTACTGGAGAGGGCTACCAAATGGTAGAATAGGAGGAGTAGGGTTTCTTATCAATAAGAGAATAGAAATAAATATTATAGAAATAAGCGACATATCGGAACGTATATGCTATATAGTATTAAGAATCTCGAGCAGGTACACTTGTCAAATCTTCCAAGTGTACGCCCCCACATCTAGCCACCCAGACGAGGAAATAGAAGACTTCTACGAAAAAATACAGGGCGCATACGATAATAACCGCCACCACTTTAAAACAATCATGGGCGACTTTAACGCAAAAATAGGACAAAAGGCAAATACAGAAAGAGCAGTAGGCAATTTTGGTACCGGCCAAAGAAACAACAGAGGCGATCGCCTCATAGAATTCGCAGAACACAACAGGCTCTTTATCACTAATTCATTTTTCAGGAAAAACACAAACAATAAGTGGACAAACACAAACAATTGGGAGAGTCCTAAAGGAGACAGAAACGAAATCGATTTCATCATAACAAATGCCCTGCACTCCGTTAAAGACGTTAGTGTTTTAAGTAAAGTAGATATAGGTAGCGATCGCAGATTAGTCCGTGCCAAGATGGCCATTAATATAAATTGCGAACGTAGGAAATTTATAAAAGGATGCAGTAACTCTCCAGATTTCGCTCAACTAAGGTCTAGGAAAAAGGAATTCGAACTCGAACTTGGAAATCGATACGGGAAATTAAACCCAGAAGCAGACATCGAGGAATTGAACACTGTAATTAGTTCGGTTCTAACCTCAACAGGTAAGAAATTAGTTGGATTCAGGAAACAGATTAAGCTAAGCAAAATTTCAGAGGAAACAAAAAATCTAATTAAGCATAAAAGGAAGTTAGATAGGGATAATAATAAGCAAGAATACAATCTAGTAAATAAGGGAAATTAAGAAGAGAATAGTCAGGGATGTCAGGGATTTTAACAGCAAGCTAATAGAAAATACCATTAAGAATAACCGTAGCCTGAAAAAGTACAAACAAGATCTTTCTTTAGGCAAAAACCAAATGATCGCAATCAGATCAGAGAGCGGAGTAATAATTAGGAATAGAGAAAAGATCATAGACAGAATTTATACGTTCTATGCAAAACTTTACGAGAACAACAACGGTCAATTTCCCGCTCCGGAATCGACACATGGCCGAAGGGTTCCTGCAGTATTGCCTAGCGAAGTAGAGGCCACGCTAAAAACTGCAAAGAACGGTAAAACCCCAGGGGAAGATAATATTCCCATTGACTTACTAAAATGTGGCGGCCCCCCCCTAATTAATATCTTAGCTAGGCTTTTCAGCAAATGCATCCAGAACCAAGCTATACCAGAAGGATGGAATAACGCAACTATCATTTTAATACACAAAAAAGGCGACAAAAATGATATCAAGAACTACCGACCCATTAGTTTACTTTCAGCGGTCTACAAGCTCTTCACGAAGGTTATTACAGAAAGGCTGAAAAATATCCTCGACGAGAACCAACCTATAGAGCAGGCAGGGTTTAGGGCAAATTTCAGCACAATGGACCACCTCCAAGTAGTTGGTGAACTAATCGAGCGCGCCAACGAATATCAACGGCCATTGTGCCTAGGTTTCGTCGATTATGAGAAAGCCTTCGATACAGTTAGTCATAATGCAGTACTTAACGCTCTACAAACACAGGGAGTGCCGGAACCCTATGTGGGACTGTTAGCTGCAATACATAAGAATGCCACAGCTTCCGTTAAAAATTTTTCAGGTACAAATAGATTTAGCATAGGAAAAGGAGTAAGACAAGGAGATACAATCTCGCCCAAGTTATTCAATGCGGTGCTTGAGGGAGTTTTCAGGAACTTGGATTGGGATACAGCCGGAGTAAGCATCAATGGTCGCTTTTTGAGTCACCTTCGGTTCGCAGACGATATATTTTTAGTAGCTCGTGATTCAGCTGACCTACTTATCAGACTAACACAGCTGGACAGGAAAAGTAGAAAAGTAGGATTAAAAATTAGCGTAGATAAGACTAAACTAATGTTCAATAGTTCTTGCATGCCTGATAGCATCCCCTTCGATGATAAACCAGTAGAAGTAGTAAATAATTATTTATATTTAGGTCAAATAATTGACATGTCTGGTAGTAAAGATGAAGAAATAAAGAGACGTGTGAAATTAAGATGGAGTGCATTTGGACGGATGAATGCTGTTTTTAAATCAAAAATGCCACTCTGCCTGAAGAAAAGGATCATTGATCAATGCGTTTTGCCAGTGATGACGTATGGATGTGAAACTTGGACACTGAACGCCAAGATGCTAAATAAAATCCAATGCACTCAAAGAAGTATGGAACGCTGTATGCTTGGATTTACCTGTAAGGCCTTCCTGGTATATATGTAAAATAAAAATAAAAATAAAATAAATAAAATAACGAGGAAAGACAGAAAGCGGGACACGTGGGTGAGAAGTATGACAAGGGTAGTGGACATAGTGGATAGAGTGAAGAGATTGAAATGGCAATGGGCGGGTCACGTAGCTAGGAGGATGGACGAAAGGTGGACAAAAGAAGTGCTTGAATGGTACCCGAGAGAAGGCAAAAGAGTAAATGGAAGACCGCAAGGAAGATGGGTGAACGAAATTAGGAAAATGTGCGGAATGAGATGGATGAGTGTTGCGCAAAACAGAGACGAGTGGAAGCGTGTTGGAGAGGCCTTCATCCAGCAGTGGATGGCGAATGGCTGTAAATGATGATGATGATATAAATATATATATATATATATATATATATATATATATATATATATATATATATATATATATATATATATATATATACATATATTTATATATATATATATATATATATATATATATATATATATATATATATATATATATATATATATATATAGTTGTATATGTAGAGTTGTCACGTGAGTGATTTATCGGTAAGTGCTTTATCTGTGCGTGTAATGACCGTGAGCCAGATGTCGCGTGAGTGAAATTCGCGTAACGCCGTATAATGTAATCGATAACTCAAAAATCGCTTTTTTCGTGATTCGTGATTCTATTATAGCGGATTTGCGATACTCAGCTATCACACTATCAATACAGATCGCGTGATAATATTGATAGTGTATAAACTCATACCAGGTACATTCGTAGGATAAACCGCATAATTGTATAACTTTATATTGTATGGTTACTTCCAAAGTATGATCGTTGTTTTAAAACTGCTCGCATAATATAATAGCTATATTAAAGGGTACACTCTTTTTGCGTTATTATTTAGGCTTCCGTGTTTTTAAATTGAAATTGTAAAAGTTCAAATGCTTTTTTGAACGGTTTATACATGGAATGAAAAACTTTTTCAACAGTTCCTCTGAAGAACTAAACGCTCACCGAAAAGTTTGCCCTCCAATATATATGTACATACATATAGTACATCTGCGGGAAACGCTTTTCCGCATTATATTTCAAAATTATACACATTTTGAAAACGACCGCATTGTTAAAACTGTCAACTTCAAATTTTATAAATGCGAATTATACCACTATTGAATACACCCGGACTTGATTTATATTAAGAAATCGAGACAGTGAAGTTGAAAGTGGTATAATCAGTTGGTTTTTATTAAGTTGAATTTGGGGGGGGGTGTGGGGGTAGCGGAGTGAGTGATGAAGTGAAAAGAGGGGTGTGACTGGAGTATTTATATAATGGAAAGGGTGGTTCATTTGCCTCGGGGCTAATATATGTATGTAATTTTATTTAAATTAAATTTTAAAAATGGAGTTTTTGTATATATTATAATCGGGAAAATTTGCTCACCTATAAATTTTTTTTAATTTATATTGTCCTTGAGTGACACCCATTGTACTAAAATTGTACATATATAAATTTAAAATCATATTCAAATAGTTCAAATAATAAGACTCACAAATATCGAAGTCTGACCAGCAGCACTGCAGAAAAACTCCAAATGAAATTATTTTCAATTGAGGTCAACCCAGGGTTTGAAATCGAAAACCTTTCCGTGGTTAGCATTAACGCAATCACCTACATCTACATACATATATGTACATATATATATATATATATACTGCTAGCTATTATATTTTACACAAAAAAATGAAGAAAATTATATTCTTTATAATATTATACATGTAAAGGAGTATAATGAAATACTTTCTAGTTATTCGTCCTCGTCGATAAATCTACGCACGAAGGAAATATTTAGAATTTTATTAGAATAATTTAACCTTGGACTAGAAAGGGTTAAACCGCTCGAGAATATTTCCTATGCAATAAAGAAATTCTTCTTTTATGTTTAACGAGTCGGAGAATTTATATTTTTATTATTTTATGTATATACGTACATAAATATATATACTCGTATTATACTCATCTAATATCCCAAGAGGATAGTAATGGATCGATGATTATCATATTATTCCAGAGCTTGCGAAACTATTTTGAGAGTTTTATTCGTCTAAACCTAATAACTTTCTCACTCGATAACGTGACGAACATTTATCATTGTAATGTAGATACTTCTGTCAAAATTCCGTAGATATTAATGAAATATTATTAACTGTCGTGAGATGAGGTTGACAGTACGATGATTAGTGAAGTTTTGAGAACAACGTATCTCCCCTATATATATGTAAGTATATCATATTATATTTGTACGTCCAATATATCTGTGATAAGCTAGATATTTTCCGGGCAGTGGGAAAATTCATTTGCAGACGACTCGGTCGAGTTCTTGAATTTACGACCGAAAGGAAAAGTACTGAAGTTTGGTGAATTTTCATGTCATTTTTATGAGAGGCTCATTTTTTTACACACTGAATATTGAATGGATTAAATTATTTAAATATAGATTAGTATAATATTATATAATACAAATTTGCTTTACTCGAGCTAAAATCTTTATATTTTTTCTATACATTTAATATAATAATATATAATATTTACATACATATTTTCACATACATATATACAAATATACCAGGAAGGCTTAACAGGTAAACCCCAAATGCGTCTTCCTGGTCCACATAATTATTACATAGATACATGTAAATCTAAATATCTGATATCTATGGTCAGTATATGTACATATATTACAAACATCGTATTAATACGATAAATAACGATGAATAACTTTCATGTAACAATACGAATTTTATATTCGATAAACAACCACAGAGACATCTATGGTGAGCAATATGGCGAAACCTAAGATATAACAATAACTAAAGGTTCGCAACATAAAATTGGGATGGAAACGCCAATTTTACAGGAATCGTTTCAATGAAAATCAGAAAAATTGGCAAATTCTGATAAGAAGCGATCGACCTAGACAAATCAAGGTCTGGCCAACAACGAGACTTAGCGGGGAATCGAACTCGTAACATCAAGTACGAAATAATTCAACATTCACCACTAGACCACGCTGCTGGTTAATTTGGATATTTAAGTGTCATTAGTCCACTTTTCTTAATTTAGAGAAATATTTCGCAAATCATTAAATATAATGTTTCGCGTTTCACAATTTTTAAAAATACTGGTGGTCTGTAATACGTTTGTTCTGCTTTTTCAAAATTCTGGACATATCTAATTTGAATAAATGATAACAGTTTTTGAATTAAGTCAAACAGGAATAGTGTTTTTAGATCTGAAAATTGGATTTTCGCTACTTTAAAATATAAAGGTGCATACACTGAAATAATTTTGTACATACACTGAAATAATTTTGTAAAAAATATTTTAAGCAATCATGTACATACATACATTTACTGAAATAATTTTGAAAAAATATTTTGTAAGAAAAAACATAATTAAAATAATTTTTCTTTATCATGCACATATTTTGGGGATATTTGTGACTCCAAATCGATCGTTTTTCATCAGAGTTTGCCAATTTTATCTGATCATTGTTGAAACGGTTCCTCAAAATCGCCAAAAATAATGTTTCCTGTTGTCACAAATCTGTATTTATTGTGTGTATAATTTGTAAAACATATGTACAAAAATCTAAATCCATAGATGTCTCAATGGATTAATTCTGTAATTAATGTGATTTGTGTAATAATAAAATGCTGCATTGTTTATAATTAATTGTCAAGGAAGGTGCATTGGGGTCTTCCTGTCAAGCCTTCCTGGTATATCTATATATGTATATAAAAATCAATGTTTGTCTGTCTGTCTGTCTGTCTGTCTCAAATAGGCTCCTAAACCACTGAACTGATTACGATGGAACTTTCAGGATTTGTTGTATGAATGTCCGGGAAGATTACTGTGAAAAAAAACGGGATAAAATCTCTTAATAATAATATTAGTAATCAGTGGCGGCTCGTCCTAATGGGCTGCCGGGCTGCAGCCCCTCCTATAAAATTCTAAGATATATATTTAATAATACATTTAATATTTTTTTTATTAGTTGGATGGACTTAACTATTGGGGCCTTCGACAGAGTAAATATTACTTACAATATCACCCATATCCAAAAGGGTGATATTGTAAGTAATGTTGACCGTTTTGAAGACCCCATTAACTTGTATGGTGACAGATGAATTAAAATGTTGCTGTACTGGCTGTAAAGTGTTACAGCGCCGAGCTGAACGCTGCGCAGCCCGGAGTTTCGGAACGAGAAAGAGAAAGAGCTATTTGCAACTGCAGATAGCTCTTTCTCTTTCACTCACTCTGCCATTTTGGGCTGGACAGTCGGCAGCCTTCGCCTGTCTGCCGTCTACAGTCGGCAGTCTTCGCCTTCGACATTCTTCTGTCAGTTTGTTTAAGATTTCGCGCGCTTGATCTTACATTTGATTAGTTGAATCGCACGATCACAGCTTTATTCGTTTTCGTTACTCTTAGTTGGTTGTGTACGAGCCCTCATCAAATCTTCGGTGAGTCGTTTTCATTTTGATAACAGCAAACTTTTTTCAAATCTGTTTAACTTTTTCTCGTAATTTTTTATTTAAATATATTAAGATTTTTTTTCTTTTAAAAATGGAAGAACAAAAAGAATTCAGTAAAATATTTACAAAATTTGCACTTTTCGCGACTAGAACTTACCGAAAAAGTCGCTATAAAAGCATTAGGCTGCCTCACGCCCAATTTAATTATTTCACAGCCTGCAACTAGTAGATCTTTTAGTTACTCGCGAAAATTTAATCCAGACATTTATAAAAAATACAATTGGTTAACGAGATGTACAGAAAAAAACACGTTATTTTGTTATCCGTGTCTTTTGTTTGGAGGCGAGTCGCCAGGCGAAGCATCTTGGACGAAAACAGGAGCTATTGACTTAAAACATTTAAACGATAAATTTAAAAACACGAGGGAAGTGTCGAACACTTAAAAAATTTGTGTAATCTCACGATTTTGGGAAGCTTGTCGGCGGGAAATAGATAAGCATAACGAAAACGTCAAAAAAAATCGGGATGTTTTATTTAAAATTATTGATTGCGTTAAATTTTGCGGTAAATTTGAAATGCCAATGAGGGGACACGATGAAACAGATAATTCAAAAAATCCAGGAGTTTTTCGGGGGCTTCTAGAATATTCACAAAATTTCGACGATTCTTTAAAAAAACATTTTCAAACTTCTTCGGTTTTTAAAGGGACATCAAAAACTATTCAAAATTAACTTTTAGATTGTATTTTGAACGTGTGTAGGGAACAAATAAGTGCTGAAATAAAAAAAAACAACTTATCTAGCTGTTATGGCAGATGAAACAACCGATGTATCGATGCATTGTCAACAGGTTAATGTTTTTCGTTACGAATTAGGGGGTTAAGTTTTTGAAAGGTTTTGGGGTTTTTTTTAATCCGCGTCGCGAAACCAGCAAGAACGAATTTTTTTAGCAATCTTACTGGAGTACCAGCGTATTTTTCGAAATCTTCATCGCGTTTGGACGCACCCCTTTAATGGGTGGTGAATTTTGCTAGTTTTTTTTTCAATAATACTTAAATCCACATGTAAGTGGTCGTACGCCAAAAATTGTGCTTATTTTGTCCTGTTATGACATGATAGAATAATTATGGTGACATTTTTTAGACATATTTTCAGTGCAGCCCCGCCACTAAAAATTATCACGAGCCGCCACTGTTAGTAATTACGATTTTATCGACGCGAAAGTATGAAGCGCCAGTGTGTAGTTAAGGAAATGTGTACGTTGGTAACCAACTTGCACGCACGCATGCCAACGTACAAATATGTACATTACATACCACTCATAACAATCCTACATATGTTTTTCTGTCTGTCACGTATGCGTTACTATAGTTTAATTTGATTATTAAGTATTAATTTGAAACTGAAACATTCACTTATCGAAACGCATCGAGAAACGGGAACGGGAACGGGAATTGCATGCGTTATTGTACGATGGAACGATGGAACTTTCAGGATTTATTGTATGCGTGTCCGGGAAGCTTACTGTGGAAAAAAATCGGCCAAAACCAGGAACGGAAACGGGAAAAACGGGAATGAGTTGCATTGCAACGCAATAATTTCAAATGTTTTCGCGTCGCAACATGCGTTGTTAGGGTAAAATAAACAAATAATTGAATAATTTCAAATGTGTTCGCTGCCTGCGTTTTTCCGACAAATGGGAACGGGAACGAGAACGGGAATGGGAATGGGAACGGGGAATTGCATACGTTTTGTGGCATTGCAACGCATGCCGGGTTCAGTATATATGTATATAAAAAAATAAAAATAAATTATTGATGCTTGTCTACTCTTTATAACATATGCGCAAAAATCAAATAAAAAACACGTGTTCAAAGCAAATTTTCCAGTTTAGATATTTTAATACTGTGGTGCATTCAAAGGAAGCGGAAGGAGATGTCAAGGACCGATTAAGGGAAAGAAGTTGAGATGAAAATTGTTGGTCTACTGTAGTGACTAGACAAACATTCTGGGTGTGTTTACATTATACCAAAGTGTATAAAAGCAAAAACATCAAATCTTCTATTACACTAAGCTTCGCAGTACGTCCGTTATTTCGAAACGGTACTGCAATCTTCTGGAATTGCTGGCTGTATTTGAGATCAAAAACCGCAATGTGCGAATAAAATAACAGATAAAACCAGTGAAATTCTAATAGGAATCTTTATCGACACTACTCTCCGCAGTGAGCTCTATTTTATTTATTTTAATTTTTTTTCCAGACTATCCAATTTATTTTGTGAGATTTATAATTTTGATGTTTCTTTCGTGATGGGGACGTTCTCTAGAATGAACTCGTTTTCATTGGCAATCTTATTCTAATACATTAAAGGCAATATAAAGTGACTTGAATATTTGGTAAAAAGCAGTAAAATAAATATTTTTTTTTAATACTACAGTACAGTTTTCTTTTTAGTTGTTCCTTTTTTTAACAATTTTACGAATAATATATTTCCGAGACTTTCCGAGAATAAAATTCCAAGAATACAAGACTTTAATCCTATTTAAAAAAAAAACGAGCTAATCTTATAAAATTCAACGACTATAATATATTCGTTGAATTATATAATATACTATATATAAAAACGGACTGTCGCTAAATATATTTGTATATTTGTATATTTGTATATTTGTATATTTGTATATTTGTATGTGACGGACGATCAACCATCAACCAGTATGGGGAACAAAATTTTTTTTTTCATATTTTTCATTTTTTTCATATTTTTCATTTTTTTCATTTTTTCAGTTTTTTCATTTTTTTCATTTTTTCAGTTTTTTCATTTTTTTCAGTTTTTCAGTTTTTTCATTTTTTTCATTTTTTTCATTTTTTCAGTTTTTTCATTTTTTTAATTTTTTCAGTTTTTTCATTTTTTTCATTTTTTTCATTTTTTCAGTTTTTTCATTTTTTTCATTTTTTCAGTTTTTTCATTTTTTTCATTTTTTTCATTTTTTCAGTTTTTTCATTTTTTTCATTTTTTCATTTTTTCAGTTTTTTCATTTTTTTCATTTTTTCAGTTTTTTCATTTTTTTCAGTTTTTCAGTTTTTTCATTTTTTTCATTTTTTTCATTTTTTCAGTTTTTTCATTTTTTTAATTTTTTCAGTTTTTTCATTTTTTTCATTTTTTTCATTTTTTCAGTTTTTTCATTTTTTTCATTTTTTCAGTTTTTTCATTTTTTTCATTTTTTCAGTTTTTTCATTTTTTTCATTTTTTCATTTTTTCAGTTTTTTCATTTTTTTCATTTGTTCAGTTTTTTCATTTTTTTCATTGCCGGGGGCGCTGGCGGCGCCGAAGGCGTGAGCGGCGCTGGGGGCGAAGCCCCCGGGGTGCCGAAGGCATCGGGGCGCTGGGGGCGCCGGAGGCGTCGGCGGCGCTGGGGGCGAAGCCCCCGGGATGCCGAAGGCATCGGGACGCTGGGGGCGAAGCCCCCGGGGTGCCGAAGGCATCGGGGGGGCTGGGGGCGACGGGATGCCGAAGGCATCGGGGACGCGGGGGGCGAAGCCCCCGGGGTGCCGAAGGCATCGGGGGGGCTGGGGGCGCCGGAGGCGTCGGCGGCGCTGGGGGCGAAGCCCCCGGGGTGCCGAAGGCATCGGGGACGCTGGGGGCGCCGGAGGCGTCGGCGGCGCTGGGGGCGAAGCCCCCGGGGTGCCGAAGGCATCGGGGGTGCTGGGCGCGCCGGAGGCGTCGGCGGCGCTGGGGGCGAAGCCCCCGGGGTGCCGAAGGCGTCGGGGGCGCCGGAGGCGTCGGCGGCGCTGGGGCCGAAGGCCCCGGAGCGACGGAGGCATCGGGGGCAAAGGCGTCAGGAGGTCGGCGATGCACAAAACGTAGTTCGTAATTCGTAATCACTTCGTAATTCGTGCATCAATTTCTTTCCGAAACCAGTCGATTCAATATCTTTAACTTTATTTTTATTCGAGTTTCAATTCCTTTTCGAAACCACCCGTTGAAATCAACGGGTCCAACACTAGTTAATTATAAACAGTATATTTTTTTAATTTTATCTAAAAACTAGACTAAACAACCAATAGAATGCTGATCAATCTAATATATGTACATAGTAGATTAAAATATATTACATCTAGTTGTTTTACCCGGTTTTGCTCAGTATTTATAATATAAACAGCGTAAACATAGCGAATCTAATAGTAAATATTAATTTGTTTTTTTATTAAATTTATTTGAATCTAAAAAAATATGATATTCAACCTATTGAATTGTCCGTCATAGAAACTTTGTTCTGTTTACGAAGTTCCCAACCAAATATTCGCACATACTTACATACATACAAAGTCTCTTTCGAAATTATATATTAGATCCCCTAGGCAGATTGGTTTCAGCGCATCCCCCCTTCTCTTTAAATTGTTAAACAATACATTTCATGAAAGCTCTTGAGATTTTATGTTGAAGAAAAATATAAGACAAAAATAAAAGAAAATTAAAAAAACTTTTTCAAAATTGGCACGTTTTATGTATAAAAATGAATAAAATTAAATTAAATACGAATTACTATGAATAAATTCGGTAATGAAAACATTAATTTATATCCAACAATGAATTGAAGAATTTTATAGCGTGACATTTCTTCTTTCGAATATGATTGGTTAAGGTATTTAATTTCGTGAAGTAAATCCATCCCTGATATATATGTATACATATACATACATATGTTTCAGCGGTATTTTATATAAAATACAATTACAAATTACGGTTTGTTGTTTTACAAATTTTATTCGTGAATCGTTGATATTTGACAGTCAACTTCCCGCGTTCCTCGTAAATTATATTTTACAATCAGTATTGTAACTTCGAGTAGAAAAATTAAGTTGAATATAAAATGTTTTATAAGTTGAAAGAAAGCCAAATTATTTTTTTAAATTTAATAATCAAAAAAAGACAAAATGGGGGGCGCCTCGCAGCGCCCCTTGTGTGCTGCACCTTTGAGCCACCCTGTAATAAAGACTGCACCTCCCAGACCATTTATCGAAGACAGAATTTTGAAATAAATAATTTATTAAAAAAATTTATTAAATTCTAAATTAATTTATTAAAATAATTTGTTAAATTCTAAATTAATTTAATTAAATATCAAATGGAAATTAAACACTTTATCAATTTAATAAATAATTTCATTAAGTTTTTAATAAAAATTAAATGCTATGAATTATTTTATGTATTTATATAATTATTGTATATGTATGTATGTATGTATGTACATACACATAAGTAGAAGCCTTTTGTAATTAATCTTGATCTAAATTGAATCTATTTCAAACAAAAGTATAAGTTTTTATCGTCATTTTCATTTTATTTGTATTTTACGTGGGTTCAATGCCGTGCACTCCTTTTCATTGTATTCCTTCCATTTTTGCGAATAAGCTTAAAAAAAAAGGAAAAACACATTTATAAACGGAGACACGTTTACAAATAAATGTGGAGAAGTAAGTCGGACACAACGACGACGATGGGGCAAAAAAACCTAAATAAAAACCGCTTTCGCTTTGTGACATTTTGTTTGGCGGATAAACACAATGCTGTCGCAGAAAATTGAGTCCAATTTTCTAGCAAGGATCCAATCTTTCGCCGACTTGGCCTCAACATCGATATTGATTATAAACGAAAGTAAAAAATAACTAAACAAATAATGTACATATATGTACATTTCATTTTGTCGACATTTTCGCGAGACGGTTTCGTCGTTATCTTGAGTTGTTATCAGCCAGCTGAATTTGTGGCTTATAATATTCGTCACTTCATCGAAAATTCGAAAATAGTACAAGTCTTCAAGGTGTGAATCTTTTTTGTTTTGCCTCAAATATGAAATATTGAGTAAACACTATTTTTTGTTCAATATTTTCTGTTTGAACTTCAGATTCGTCCTTCACTCCATATGAGGAGGAATTGTGGTAGTGGTAGATGAGTGAGTGTTTCACAAACAGGACCTCAAAATTGATGAGCCAACAAAACCGAAATAGAGCACTTCAATAGTAACCGTTTGAAATCTTTGTTTCGAGTTCCATTCGGCTTAGCAACTTAGACCCGAAAGATCAATTTCGCTGAGGGGGCTGAAATTGAAGAATGTGAGTTTTTTATATCATAGAAAATATATAGAAGTAGCCCATGAATTCAAAATTTAAACTAATCGTAGATTGGATTAAATCGAATAAGTCTACACGTTGTTATGGTTAAATACATACATATATATATATATATATATATATATATATATATATATATATATATATATATATATATATATATATATATGTATTTTTATACATTTGGATATATAATTAAAAAAAAAACAAAAAAAAGTTATTTTGTTTAACCTTTTACACACCTGTCCATCCAAACATGATTCTCAAAAATAAAGTTTCCAAGGACTATTATTTCAGCCATGGTTATTTCAGCCACAGGTTATTTCAGCCATGTCTATGGGGGGCAAAATTTGGCCAAAACTTTTTTTTATGAACCTGAAGAACCTGAACAATGAAGCTTTTAGTAACGAATAATCGATTTGATTAAGATTCATATTATTTCATCAAATAACATGCATGTTACTGACCTGATCAAATCTAGGGGGGGGGCGAATGCCCCCTCCTAACTCCCACTCCCCTACCGAATGACATCCCTACAAGCTCCCTTTTCGTATACAAACCCCACCCCCTCTATGTATATCTGAATGTAATGGAATGAAAGAGAATGGAGAACGAGGGTGTAGTTGAAGGTCGAAAGATAATCATTTTCTCAAAGACATTGTTGCTTTTACACCTAAATGAAATATGTTTGATAAAGTAGTTTGGCAGATATTGTATTGACCCTTTTAAAAATTAGTTTGACAGATATTGTATTATTTAATTTGTCTGGTAGCCTGCGCTTATCATTATGAATGAATAAGAGCATGAAGGTTATACATATAAATATGCCAAATTTATGGTCAGCACTCCTTCAGTTGAGCTACACAGGTGATGTAATTCATCCATTACTGCTAACTGTAGGTGCAAAACATTCATATTTCTTTTATTTACAACATTTGCCTTATTTATATTGTGGCAACCCCGAGGTACTGGCCGTAAAACCATTTGTTGGCCAGCGCTTCGCCGGATTTTCGTGCGACAGGAGATTCGCGTGAGCGATTTTCGTAGCGGCGGTTATCCTGGTAGCGATTCACGTTTGGGATGTAATCGCCTAACCATTACCAACACAGTCGTCTCACTCGCCCTACCCTCATAGTATTATATTACATATTAACTATGTAATTTTAAATAAGAAATTTAGTTGTGAGCAGTGATGATACCCTAATTAGAGTTTCCATGGGTTTCCGGAAACCCGTTATTAAAAATCAAAAGTTTCCGGAAACCCGTTAGACATCTAAAAACTCATGTAATTACTGTCAAAAATTATACAAATCTTGAAAATTGTTTTCGAAGGTTACAACTTCGAAAAGGTCACAGTCGATTACACAGCAAGTAAAGAGAAAAGACCTTTTTTCGAAATATATATATATATATATATATATATATTAATTGAAAAAAAGTTCAAAACTCGTTGTTCCAAAATTGGGGTGACATCACTGGTTGTGAGCGCGATTGTGCAAAAAGATAACCTGTAATGCCACGGTTGTCCAGATTTTCAAATAAAAAGTAAAACAAAACAAATTGAGCTTATAATTATCTAAGACGCTTAAAACCCTATTCGCACATAAAACACACTCGAAACACTGCAATTATACATTGATTTTTGATTTTTAAATGCTTTTTATTATTACTAAATTATGTTCACAATACATCTTATATCTATTTTAATAGCTACTGATCTACTGATCATTTTCTATTTTAAAATTGTGGCGGCTTTATGGCATGGTCGAGTTTCGGTCACCTCGACCAACTCGGCCGCGTTAAAAAGTTGCCACAGCACTTCTTCCTCGTCTGCCAGACAAACGTATATCAACAAGCCAGTCGTCTCATTCGCCCTACCCCCATACAATTTTAATTTAATTTTGTTAGTTATCATAGTATTATATTATTCTAATGTTAATGTACAGCATAATGGGAAAAAGATCTCAAAAACCTATTTACAATTATTATAAATGCTCATAATACATCTTATATATAATATTAATTAAAAGACTCTCTTAAGTCGACGATCTAAAGCAGGTTGTGCTTAGGTAATCTGTGGGCTATACCTGAAGGGTATAGACATTTTGTTGTAATCACCGAGACTCTTCACAAGTGTGTTAGTATGGTTATTAGTGATTCTGTCATAGAATCTACTGGTTAGTAACAAGAGGAACAGGCTTTTCCTCCCGTAACCTGCGCGCGCACATTAAACAAGGCTGTATGACAAAAAGAAAGATAATTTCACCGCATGCCACTGATATATATTATATATATGTACATACATAGTACCGTTTATCATGCACCCTTTTTTTATCTTTCGACTTAAGATCTTTCGCTTTTCGATCTTTGCCTTCCGATATTTGCTTTTTCGACCTTTTCATTTTCGGTGCCATGAGGTAGACCCGTTTATTCAAGCTAGTATCTTCTTCTTGTTAATGCCTTGTCCGCATCCGAACGTTGGCGACCACCTCATCGATTATTTGAAGATATCCGCATCGGTCTTCAGCGGCTCGGAACAACTCTTCGGCGCTCATATCGGTCCACATGCGCATGTTTCGAAGCCAAGATAACTTTTTCCTGCCAATCCATTTTTTCCTTCTATTTTCCCCATGGTTATCAAACGGAGAAGTTCGTATTTTGGACCCCGTATCATGTGTCCGAGGTACTTCTTTTTTTCTCCGCCTGATGACAGAAACAAGTTCCCTGCCTCTCCTCATCATGCCGAGGACAGCTTCGTTTGATATCTTTTTGGTCCATGGAATCTTCAGCATACGCCTATAGACCCACATCTCAAAAGCTTCGATGCGGCTGATCATCTTGGTCTTCAGAATCCACGTCTCACATCCATGTAGTAATCTCAACCGCGTATGAATATTGAGATGCTTTTTTGTAAGCGCCGCCTTCAAGTTAGTATATATGGGTGTGATGTGGTGGCTCGCTGCGAGTGGGGACCAACTCGATTGTGTTCCAAGTTAGCTACTCACTCTGCATTCAGCTGTCATAAATAAAACACGTGCATCAACATGCCAATCGTATCATTCGTTCATCCCCCATAACTGGTGACCCCCGACGTGGCTGAATTAATCGAGCCACGCAGCCTCGATTAATTCAGCATGCCGCTGCTCATCCCTGCCTCGCCGAGCCAGGCGGGAAAGCTACCCACCGCGCCGCCATCGCCATCGACACAGCACGTCGCGGCCCGCGGGTGACAATAAACGAGCAGACACGGCTACCTACCTACCTACCTACCTACCTACCGACTTGAGTCCAGCCACAACGTTGATGACAGATGCTTAAAAAAATGGGGGAGCGAATGAGATGACGATCTTAACAGCTGGATGTGGAGTCATGCGCGATCCAGTACACATAGAACGGTCATCCAGCATCACAAGACATACACCACCTCAGCACCATCATCATCATCATCATCATCAAGGCCCCGTCCGTCCCCACGAGCGTCGTCACGCCGGACGGGGGCAGTGCCGCAACACCTCCACGAGCCACAACGACTCACGGTCCAGCTCGGAGTATCATCAACCACATCGATGCCCCTGCCGCCCCCGCCGCCCCACCAACCGACATCAGCATCGGAAGAGCGGCGCCGGCGCAGCATCGCATCGGCGCGACCATCGGACGACCCACCGTTCTGCTCGCGACGTCACCGCCCTCGAATGTACCGACCATTCAGGGCGGTACACCTACACAGCGGATGACCCACGTCAACAATTTTTTTTTCTCCCCACTCAACAATTTTTTTCTCTTTCTTTGTGTAACAATATTTTTTTTTCATTTTGTAAAATTTATTTTCCTTGTAATTTTTGTATCACTGATGCTGGGGGGGGAGTGATGTGGCGGCTCGCTATACGACATGGTCGAGTTTGGTCACCTTCCTGCGAGTGGGAACAAACTCGATTGTGTTCGAAGTTAGCTACTCACTCTGCCTTCAGCTGTCATAAATAAAACACGTGCATCAATATGCCAGTCGTCTCATTCGTTCATCCTCATAGTATTATAAATTATTTTTAGGGATTTATTTTGTATTACTTGGAGCTTGGAAAGGTTAGTATTCGAGGCGTTATTCCATACAGGTGAAGCATAGGACAAAATTATACATTGAAAACATCTGAAATGTGTGAAAACACAAGCTCGTACCAGCCGACGTTTCGGCCAAACATTTCGATGTATCAAAATGTTGCTGTCAGTTTGACAGTTGGCGCGTGCATCGTCTCGGCTCCGCGGAAACCCTTCCACGACCACAATGCAGGACTACGAGGACGACTTCTTCTTCGAGGAGGACAAAATGTAAGTGTTTTATAATTCGTCGACGGCCGTTTCCTGCGATAACACCTTATCAGCTATACACGTACAATTAGTGCACACGCCCACACGCAATAATTACCATACGCTTATCACACCGCTCGCTTCATTATTATTCTTTCGTTGCGTTTCGTTTTTTGTTTTATATTTTACGTTGCGCTTTTGTTTTTACTTTGCAGTTGTACACGGCTAGTCCGCCGCTCACCTTTGCCATTCCCAACCACCCTATCCGATCCGAGCTGATGTGGCCATATGGACCTGCTTATCAATTCTATGCCAATGGAGATCCCCTCGATTGGATGTCTCTTTTTCAACTCGAAGATAGAAAGTTATTATCCTTTATTGTTTTATTTCCAACTTATTATTATTATTTGTGTTTAGTCAATTCGACCGACATCAGTACCACATTTAATATGAATATATTATGCATACACGGACATTGCTTCATATTTATATATATGTATGTACATACCTATTTGTCCGTCTATAATTTTATAATAATTTATTATAGTAAAAAAAATACAGAAAATATATTTAATTTTTGATTAATAATAACACTGTTCGACACAAAAAATGGTTCAGAGACGAGATATGACTTTTCTTATAGATGTATACCCAGTGAACACGAATCTGGTAATACAAAATGTTGATTGGCTCGAGATTCGGAGATATGTGTGTTTTATAAATCGCGTGATTTTTCTATATCTTGGTGTTGTTCGGTCGATGGCTCAAAATCTGTCAATTTCCTGTTCAAAATTAATATTGGAATCTATAGTCGGGCATTTTATCTTTCATTTGTAGTACTTTTCAGCTTTTAAATCTCTCCAAGTAGTCGTCCAGTTCAAATCAAAAGTCAAAAGTACATATTTTCACTTGGGATTTTTTCCCACTGTTAATACTATTTTATATTGAGTTTTTTCTATTGAAACAGATTCGAGTAAGTACGAGCTTTTTTCTTGCAATTTTACCGATTTAAAATTCAGTACACTTCCAATGAACCCTTTTATACGAAAACAAAAATAGTGTGGTCAGAACATTATCCAAATAAACATTGTTTCAATAGAAAATAGTATTAACAGTGGGAAAAAATCCCAAGTGAAAATACGTACTTTTGACTTTTGATTTGAACTGGACGACTACTTAGAGAGATTTGAAAGCTGAAAAGTACTACAAATTAATGATAAAATACCCGACTATAGATTCAGATATTCATTTTGAACAGGAAATTGACAGATTTTGAGACATCGACCGAACAACACCAAGATATAGAAAAAACGCGCGATTTAAAAAACATATATATCTCCGAATCTCGAGCCGAACATTTTTTATTACCAGATTCGTGTTTACTGGACATAGATCTATAAGAAAAGTCATATCTCGTCTCTGAACCAAAAAAAAAGTCGTCATTTGTCGAACAGTGTAATCTGTCTTGAAGTTACATATGAGTACAATTTATATCCTAAGTATCCTTCATTTTCTAATAACATTTTGTTTGTCTTCAAAAGATTTGTTGAACAATCGATCGAGAATGCGACATTCCAAGGCCTCGTTATTTGTTTCTTAGGGAATCATTTCGTGAGCCGAGTCCCTTTGTATATTTGTAATCAAACAGTTGTGTAAATATGTATTATTTTAACAACAAAACAAAAAATTCAGAATGATGTTTATTAATTTTATTATAATTTTTTTTTTTAATTTTCCTTTGAATCCTACTCCAAGTATATATTTATATATAGGTTACATTATGTACATATATATTCAGGCTAACACCAGCGATTTAAATTTGATTATATTTTATTATGAGATGCATTTTTGGGTGCCACTTTAGTATGCGGTCTACCTTCACATATCTACTTTAGTATGCGATCTACCTTCACGTTTTTACTTTAATATGCGGTCTCACTGTCTCAGTTCTCGCGTGTGACAGTGAGACTTAATAACACCGACCCTGACAACATAATCTTAAATGAATAGGGCCAACCTTAACTTAACTTAACCTCTCCTGATCCTTAAACAAATAGGTGTTGGCTGCTAAGATATCTTTTTTTACGTTTTATTTCATCAATATTTTCACAAACAAACATATCTTAGCAGCCAACACCTATTTATTTAAGGGTCAGGTTAGGTTAGGTTAAGTTTGGGTTGGCCCTATAAAAAACAAAAATTATAATAAACAGGTCGTTGCTACGATACAAATTTAAAAAAAATAGTCGACTGCGATTCAAAGGTAGACCGCATACTAAAGTGGCACCCATTTTTGTGTACGCTTAATATGTATATGTTACAGTCAAAGTGTATTTTCAGTTGTAATTTTATTCCAACTGGCGTTTTAGGTCATTCGTATTCGAATACAATCCAACTTATAAATTATATCTCTACAAGCGCAAATACATACACCTTCAGCAATGTGCGCCAGTTGTAATATAACAGTTGAGTTTTGACAGCTCCGATGCTTTTACGAATGCTTTAGAATTCAATAATTAATTAATATTTGCTAGTTATTATGAATAAAGGTAATGAGTATCGTATTACGATAACCCTAAGAATGTGTTTAAAATAAAAATTTGACTTTCCAAACTCTATTTACTAGTCGAGTGACCTTTTCACGAAAATTTTACCTCTACATCTAACCTGGTACCAAATTTTAGTTGAACTGTATTTTCAGTTGTAATATATTTTGACCAGTTGGATTTTAATTCGCCATATGAATCAACTTACGTGGATTTGACGTAATATATTCCAACTAGTCAAAATATATTACAACTGAAAATACACTTCAACTAAAATTTTAACCATCTTCATCTAACCTGATACCAAGTTATAGTTGAACTATATTTTCAGTTGTAATATATTTTGACCAGTTGGATTTTAATTCGCCATATGAATCAACTTACGTGGATTTAACGGAATATATTCCAACTAGTCAAAATATATTACAACTGAAAATACACTTCAACTAAAATTTTAACCATCTTCATCTAACCTGATACCAAGTTATAGTTGAACTATATTTTCAGTTGTAATATATTTTGACCAGTTGGATTTTAATTCGCCATATGAATCAACTTACGTGGATTTAACGGAATATATTCCAACTAGTCAAAATATATTACAACTGAAAATACACTTCAACTAAAATTTTAACCATCTTCATCTAACCTGATACCAAGTTATAGTTGAACTATATTTTCAGTTATAATATATTTTGACCAGTTGGATTTTAATTCGCCATATGAATCAACTTACGTGGATTAAACGGAATATATTCCAACTAGTCAAAATATATTACCACCGAAAATACACTTCTATTATAACGGCGTTACCAATTTAGATGGAATATATTCCAATTAGTCAAATTATAGTATAACCGGAAGATACACTTCAACTGTAACATATACATATATTATCCCCGTATGCGTACCGTGTAGTTTTGCGGAACACTCTCGTAGTGCTATTTTGTTAACAACAAATATATTTACTTTGATTTACATACTGGAAAGTGATTGGTTTGATCACCAGTATCATCAATACAATTATATAATTTATTGTATGACGTCTGCTTTAGAAATAAAATGGTTTCGAAAATAGTGGAAAACAGCGATGAGAAGAAATCGGATAAACCGCACGAGTCGACATTCAAAGAGGAAAAGTAAGTTGACTTTGAATCGTTCGATAGTAGAATGTCAATTATTTATTATTTGCTAAGAGTGAATTCAACCAGGAGTTCTTCGCCGATAGTCGACCGAGAAAATCCGGCATCGTCGTGTTTGCTAGACGAAATACGTCAAGAGAGATACATGCTCTGTTATCAAAATCTCATGTGAGTCCATTATATAAATAGTTCAATATAGGAGACTTGTATGTAAACATATTTAGGTTATTGTCATTGTAATGAATATGATCTTGTATGCATTTCAGATTTGTAAATGGCTAGCAAGTTTGGAATAGCGTCTAGACGGCATGAAAACGTATTCAACCGTAGTAGTTGAATAATTAACCCTTTAGAGATTCAAATAAATGCGTTATATTATTAATAAAAACTCATACACACTCTAGTATAATTGCATGTAGATTTAGCACATATTGAATAATTCACTCATAATAAAAAAAGCTTTTGAAAATGTAACGATATTAACAAGTTTATGTAGTGATTCAAATGACGATTTTAGATAGTAGTAAAGGTTATATTTAAAACTGGCAGATTATCTTGGTGTTACCATTATTGAATGATTTTGAAACAATCATATAATTACATATATTAACCACAATCGTGGTTGATATACGTATTCATATTCTGGGCTTGAAATAAGGTGCCGAGAATATTTTTGGTATAATAAACATTGCTAATTTTAGTTTGGGTGATGCCAGGTATGTCTGCCGTTTGCTAAAGACTTTTAATAAGCCACTATATTCAGTTGATTATTAAGTAATGAAATCATCACAACAATTTGTATTGAAAAATTGGAGAATTTGTGCATATTTAACAAGGATCATACCGAATTTATTGGTATTGGTATTGTATATGATACACAAATCTCATACAAATATCCAAACTCGCTTTCAATTTTGTACATACATACATAAATATATGTAGATAGATTAGTCTTAGAAAAAATAAATAGTATTAAAATCACCATATCGATGATGCATCATTCCGTTAGATTAAAAAGGAACACATTAAAAATACTGTATTATTATAATTGAAAACAATAAATTATTAGTATGATTTAGTTTTATTTTTGTATAAATTGTACATATTTTATAAATAATAAAACATATATGTGAAGTACATGTCGGTTGATTTAAATTTATTTATTATATTGATTATTATTTTAATATATGTATAGTACTTTTTGTATGAAAATGTGTCTGTAGGGGGATGACAATTACATCCGGTAGCGTGACTATCATGAAAGATGACACAAACCTCATCGGAATCAGCATTGGAGGTGGTGCTCCGTTGTGTCCATGTCTATACATCGTACAAGTAAGTTTTTTCCCCATTAAAACACATATTTATTGAAGTTTTTCACCATTGAAACACATTATGTTGCAAAAAATATTCGATTTTTTACTATAAAATTGGCTTTTATGGAATCTAACCAACTTTTTATACTGTTGCATATTATATATCTGGTCGTTTTAAGTTCAGAAACTTATAATTGACCCATTAGACGTTTTATCTTAACTGAACCTGTCTTCTATAAGAGTAGAAAATCAACTCATCACTTTGAATGAACTCTCCGGAAGGTTTATGTATTACAATGTTACAAGATATCTGATTTAGACATCAAAACCGGCATATATGTCGAATTCAATAGGATGGAACATGTGCTAGTGGTGACGAAATGATATTTGTAAAAGTTTAAGCCATGAAAAAGCATCTTTCCCATAGATATAGAATACCATAGATACGCCCTTACGCTCTAAGCCGATCACCCTGTTGGACCATGCACACACAAAAAAAAATACAGATCATGCACACTCTCTCTCAGTAGCTAGTTAGCTTCTAAGTAGGAAGGTCGATTGACATTTTTCGAAAATGCCAACATGTTCAGTGAAATTGTGTTACAATCACTCATGAAAACATAAAAAGGCGGATGGCATCACATATCATATGTAAGAATTAATATATAATGTCTTCAATTATAGTAGTATTTTAACATTAATGAAATATCGGCGCGATGTATGTAGTCTTCTATGCACTGATGGAACAGCGGTCGACAACCCTGCCACAGGTGTCACTAAATGCACACGTATATCTTGTTGGCACTGAAGGAAATTCAGAAATCGACATTAAGTTTAAAACTATAAACAATTAACTAAATATTAAAGTGTCAGCTTTAAGATTGATCCTTGTGGAAGTTACTAATGTTTAAATATTGTAATAGTTAATGATGGTTTTATTATTTATTTATTTATTTATTTATTTATTTAATAGTTTTGGACCATTGTGGCATTACAGGAAGAACCTAATGCGCCACAATGGCCTACATTTGAAAAAGATATAAAAACAAGTATACTGTAAATAAAGGAAAAAAGCAAAAGCAGAAAACATGGTAAAATAAAATAATAAAAAAAAGTAACAAAAGGAAAATAATACCTCATTCAGAGAGAAAAAAAAAATAACAAAAGTGTAAAAATTAAAAATAAAATCCATAAATCCCATTCTTTGTTTACACTGAGCAAAATTAAAATAGTATATAAAAATGTACAAAAGAGAAAGAAAAAATAAAATAAAATAAAACAAAATATGAATAAAAAATAAAATCACAGCGAGGTCCAAATGGAAGAGAGTAGATTAAGATTCCACTCATTCATCACATTCAAATTAAGAAAGTAATGATGAGCGCAGGTTACCAGATAAATATGTTAAGATAATATCCGACAATCTACGCTCCCCAAGGTGGAAAATATCACATTCAGGGACAGCAGCAACGATTTCATTGAGAAGTCGAATAGCTCTTGGAATAGGAGCCATTCGAAAAAGAACTGTGCGAGCAGCAGGTACAACCATTAAATGATGATGTCTACCACGCACATAATTATTAGGGACATAAAGTCCCAACTGTTCCAGCAACAACGGGCATGACGTATTACCACGCAATAGCTGGAGAACGAAACGAATTAACGAGAAGTTTCTCCGAAGTTCAAGGGAATTATACCCAAGCATGCCCAAAAGGAAAGGAGTAGGATAGAGATATGGGTAGTACCCATACTCTTTCTTATAAAGAAAACGAAGAAATGTTTTTTGCATTTTTTCTATAATAAGAGAGTAGTTTGCTTCATGCGGATTCCACACAATTGCATTATACTCTAGCTTACTTCTAACAAGCGAGTTGAAAAGCAAGCGAGAAGACAAGGGGTTGGAGAATAATCTAGCATATCTCAAGACAAATCCAAGTCGACGAAAGGAAACGTCAGCGATTGTCTTGATGTGGTTGTGAAAAGTGAATTGAGGATCAAAAGTGATACCCAAGTCGACCATTGATTCCACGCGCTTCAACAATACGGATCCAATGGAATATCCGTGACAATAGAGCGAATTCGCACGTCCATAACTCATAATAGCACATTTACTAGTATTCAGTTCAAGCCCTAAACTGGAACTGAACTCTAAAACAGCGTTAATATCAGCTTGAAGGAGAGAGGCTTGCCTCTCATCCTTAACAGCAAAGAATAGTTTAACGTCGTCAGCAAACAAGAGACATGAAGCATTGCGTAGTACTTTTGGGAGGTTATTAATGACTATTGTAAATAGTAAAGGGCCTAAGGTGGACCCCTGAGTTACACCAGATCGCGTAAAAAATGAAGGAGATTCATAAATACCATATCTAACAAATTGCTTCCTATCACTAAGATAAGAAGCAAAGAGTTTAAGTAATTATAAGTTTATTATAGTAACATATGTACGTTTGTAGTTTAATATAATGTGTATAGCTAAATATTTTTTTCTTAATATGGCTTTATTAGTTTGGTTAACTGTCACGCGGAGTGTCCAATAAAATAAAGTTATAAATAAAATAAAACTTCAGTGCATGTACATATGTACATAAACTGGTTGCTGACCACTGCGTTTTTTGTGTTCCTTCCTTTTTTTTCACCACTTCCCCGCTAGTTAAACCCCCCGCACCCCTCAGATAGTGGCGACAAGATTTCCAACGAAATTTGTATGTAATGGCGTATCTAGGTTATTCTACATCTATGATATTTCCTCTCCGATACGAATTGGCAGACTTTCCAGTTCATATTAGAAAGGCCAACTACTACATCTTATTCATTCTGCCTAAACATTTCTAAGTTGAATCTTACATGAGTCTGTTTTATATATATCAAATCAGGTCTTCGACAATACACCAGCTTCTAGAGAAGGTACGCTTCAGAGTGGCGACGAGCTCGTCGGAGTCAACGGCCAGTCGGTGAAAGGAAAGACGAAAGTTGAAGTCGCAAAGATGATTCAATCAGCCAAGGTTTGTTTAATACAATGAATAAATATTATACTGTATGCGTTGTTTGATTTATGTACTAAAAACATGAACTGTAGGAGGAAGTGAGCATCAATTACAACAAACTCCACGCCGATCCTCGCCAGGGTAAGACGCTGGACATTGTCATGAAAAAAGTCAAACACCGGCTAGTCGAAAACTTGTCGACTAGTACGGCTGATGCTTTGGGTCTATCTCGAGCTATATTGTGTAATGACACTCTCGTTAAGAAACTTCAGGAACTTCAAAACACCGAGCAGATGTACCGCGGTCTCGTCGAACACGCCAAAAGGTTCGTACAGATTATTCGTTGGCTACTCGACGATTTCAATTCGACTGTATGTTGTTTTTTTTGTTGTATTTTCAGAATGTTGAAAGCTTACTTTGATCTGTTGCAAACTTATAAAAATATTGGAGACGCTTTTGCCGCTATCGGTGTGAGGGAGCCGCAGCCACGTGCTTCGGAAGCGTTCAGCCAGTTCGGAAGCTATCACCGGCAAATCGAAAAGGATGGAATCAAAATGCTGAAAGCAATCAAACCAGTAAATATTGAATATACGGGAGATAAATTGTCCAACTGATTGTAAAATATATAATACCTTTAAAAATTCTTCATCTATATACGTATCTGCTTAATATTTTTTAGACAATTTACTGCATTTTATTAAATAAAATAAGTTACTTTGAAAAGAAGACTCTTAAACTTAAGTTTGAACATTTCAGATTTTATCAGACATGGGAACATATTTAAACAAGGCAATTCCAGATACCAAATTGACGATAAAAAAATACGCCGATACCAAATTTGAATACCTTTCGTATTGCCTTAAAGTGAAAGAGATGGATGACGAAGAGTACAGCTACAGCGCTATCCAAGAACCATTGTACCGGGTCGAAACTGGAAACTACGAATACAGGTAATGTCAAACTTTGATGGTTTATTTATGATCAAAGCTGTTATGTAGTCCTCCTCATATGACTCATTCATTGAAGATTTAGAGAATCCAAAAACGGCTTCTCAGATATCTTTATATGAAATTGTATGTTTATTATCCTTGGCTATATCCTAGTGCATTCCCGTTGGGGGCGTTAGGCTTCAACTCATTGAAGTCTCGTCTTGTTATGTTTCTGGGAAAGCACTTTTTTAATCTATTAAATGGGTCAGTACACAATCTTCAGGTTCTTAACGAATTTAAGTTTTATGCACTTAGTAAGTTCAGGGACCTGAGGAATCCTGATTTATTTTCTCCTCTATTTAATGTAAGCTGTGCTGAACTGGTTTAGTGGTTGTGGAGCAACGCCCGTCGATGATTTTATCAATTATAAATGTCAAGCATGGATGTTTTATATACCTTTATTTGTGTTATAAATGTTTGACTGGTTACAGTGACGCGTTTGTAATGTCACTGTGGCTAATATGTATGTTAAAAATAAAAATAAATATGATCGTGCTAATTTCAGACTCATATTGCGTTGTCGACAAGATGCCAGAAACAGATTCGCCAAATTGCGATCAGACGTCTTGGTGAAAATGGAACTGCTAGATAACAAACACGTTCAAGACGTCGTATGGTATCTGTACCGGTTAATCAACGGACTTTCTACTTTTCACAAGTGAGATTGTTTTTATCTACATACATAATTACACTTTTGAATGAATTGTGTTATCATGTTATTTTATTATTTATTTTTAGTGAAACTTTGGAACTGCTGAAAAGCAACAACAATTTGTTCCCAGTTGAAATGGACTTGACCCAAAACGCATTCCAATATAAATCAACTATGCTATACACTCAGGTATAATTGAATCACCATTCTGCTTATTTTATACATCATATCCTAACCCACGCACACCTCCAAGTAGTTGGCGAACTAATCGAGCGCGCCAACGAATATCAACGGCCATTATGTCTAGGTTTCGACGATTATGAGAAAGCCTTCGACACAGTTAGTCATAATGCAGTAGTTAACGCTCTACAAACACAGGGAGTGCCGGAACTCTATGTGGGGCTATTAGCTGCAATATATAAGAACGCTACAGCTTCTGTTTAACTTTTTTTTAGGTACTGATAAATTTAGCATAGGAAAAGAAGTAGACCAGGTTATTCAATGCGGTGCTTGAGGGAGTTTTCAGGAACTTGGAATGGGACACAGCAGGAGTAAAAATCAACGGTCACTTCTTGAATCATCTTCGGTTCGCAGACGATATAGTTTTAATAGCTCGCGATCTAGCTGACCTACTTAACAGACTAACACAGCTGGACAGGAAAAGTAGGAAAGGAACACGTGGGTGAGAAGTATGACAAGGGTAGTGGACATAGTGGATAGAGTAAATACACTAAAATGGCAATGGGCGGGCCACGTGGCTAGAAGAATGGACAAAAGAAGTGCTTGAATGGTACCCGAGAGAATGCAAAAGGGTAAAAGGAAGACCACAGGGAAGATGGTTAGACGAAATTAGGAAAATGTGGGGTGAGATAGATGAAAGTTACGCAAAACAGAGACGAGTTGGAGAGGCCATCATCCAGGAATGGATGTTGAATGGCTGTAGATGATGATGATGTTGATGATCCTATCCCATATTATTAATCGAGCGATTTTATTTTTATTTATTTTTTGAAAGAAGAATAGTTCCTGTATTATTTTTAATTATTGGTTGAGGAATGCAACCAGAACGGGTTCAAGCTGGGGTTTATTTAATATTTTATACATTTTTTGCTTTACACTCATTTTTAAATAATCAATCGGCTGGAAATTTTACTCCAATTTACTATTTTTTCTAAACTGATATATGTATCTGAAAGACTTTATTAGCTATTGCCATGTATGTATACATGACTTGTATTTATTTCAGGACAATTGTGACGAAGATGATGAACCAATACAAGAAATCGGCAAGGAGATTACTGAACATTACGACGTGAACACTAAAAAGAAACGAAAGGGAGACAATAAGAAGGATGTTGAAGAGTCGACAAGCCTGCTTCCGGATTTGGACTCAGCGGAGACCAAAGAGAGCTCGGACAGCGTGTCGGAAACGGCGAACCTCTTGGCCGAGCTGGGTTTGGGAGACACACACGTCTCGCCGTTCACCAACCATCTGCTGTCTCCGCAGAACAACTTCAACTCGGACGACATGTTCTTCAACATTGACCTCACGTCACAAGCGACGCAAAACGAAACATCGAAAGAAGTCAACCAACAGGAAGACGACATCTTCAGCGAATTTTTCAGCCAACCGATCAACGCCGACATGAACCATTCCGACTCCAACCTGCTATCTGGATTTAACTAAATTCATTTTGATTTATTTTTTGTACGTAAAAATTTTACACTTTCACATGTAAAATATATATAATACATACATTCCGTTGAATTTGCTACATTTATTATATTACATACATATTTATATGGCGTTGTTGTATTTTGAAATATTCGCAAATTGAATACGAAGACTCGCTTTACTTCCATTTTTATTAAATTGCACTATGTGCAAAGTACACATACTATTTACACATGCGAGTCTTTATATTCCCTATATCCGTACTGATGAATTTGAACGTAGTGTTACTTTGATTTGAAACTAATTAATGTATAATTGTGTTATTTTTAGTTGTAGTTTTATCACTAATCGGATAACGAATTAGGATATGTAAATGAGTGGTACTAGTCTCGTAATCAGTTTGCTTTAATCTCGCACCAGATTCTCACTTGAGTTATTCTCATAATGTAAACATACATTGAAAGTGTTTATGTACATAAGCATATTTTAATTAAAACTGTAATATAGTCCATATTCATAACCTAGTCATTTGTATGATGAATAATGCTTTGGTTTGTTTCTATCTATTATACATATATTTTTATTTAAATAAATGATTTCATCACTTGAATGTATTTTTTAAGTTTTTTCATTGACAGTGTTAGGGATGGAGATGGAAAGAGTTAACCTTTTGCACTCTGAATATTAAACAACAAATTGTCAGAGATGAATTATTTAATTGCCGTAAAAGATTATATGGTTTATATAAATCTTAAAAATATATATATACTGTTCAGATATATGAAATTGATAATTTGCAAATTCTGAACATCAACAATATTATAAGTGTGTTCATCGAACATACAATCGATGATCCAAATTTAATAGATTAGCGGTACTTATTGGTTATGCGGGCGCATCCGGGTATTGAGTATATGTACACATTCACAGTAATACATTGTAACTGCACGAAATCCCACGTTTCAACTGCAAAACAAATGACGTCAAGACACTGCAGACAAATAAACACTAAAAACCAATCAAGCAGAACGGCGACACGCAGACGCTGAGAACATTCCACATCCACATCAATCTCACTTGGGAACGGGAAACGATCCGGACCGCGAACGACATTCTCTGCACATGGCCGCGTATCGTATATAAACCACTGCACCAGCTCCAGACGAAAGAGTGAACCAAGGGAGTTCAGCCAGCTCACTTCTCCGAAGTGAGCAACTAGCTCCTTCGTACATACAATAACTTTTGTATAAACTGAACACGAATAAAACGATACGCTTCAAAACAACACAACCGTGGTTTAATAGGCTGGGATACGGTCAACACACCTTCCCCGCTCTATAACGTTACAAACAGTTTAAGTAAAGTGACAGCATGCAAGTGATTGATGATAAATCAAACAATATCGATAAAAATCGAAGCCGCATTGTCATTTCAAACAAAAAACATCATGGTAGGCTCATCAGCACATGAAAAGTTATGTGGCAGCATATAATACGAAACCAAGATCCATTTGAAGAGATTCACTTTGCAATAAAGTAATACTAACCTCCACCAGAGTATATGTTATTTTATTTCATTTTATATAATGCGAATTCATACCAACATCATCCACAGTGACATCTATGGAGACATTTTTGCAGCATTTTATTATACAATTTGGCGAACCTCAAGACGCTGAATAACTTGAGATTGGAAAGGAAATGCCAATTTACAGGAACAGTTTCAATGAAAATCATAAAAATTGGCAAACTCTGAAAGGAAACGATCGACCTGGAGTCACAAACCATGGTCTGTCCAACAGCTACCAGTGGGAATCGAACCGTGACCACTCCGCACGAGAGCACAATATGTTAACTACTAGTTCACGCTGCTGGTTTGTGTAATTCATAGAAATATAATGTATAGGGAAAAGCGTCTTCGATTTTTATTATCGATATTGCTCGTTGCAATGTCAATCACTAGTTGCATACTGTCACTTCACTAAAACTGCTAACGACACCTAGAGGCCGTTCATGTAACTGCCGTGTATTTGTATGTGTGTATATTCGATGCTTGGATGCGCCGTATAATCAAAAAGTACCTGATTAGTATTTTATTAACAAATTGGCAAGTATTATGCCTTATATATGTCACAGTGAAATCATAACAGCAGTGAAAATATATTATTAATGACGTTTCAATGAAATCATAACCAGTTACATTTTCAGGGTTGGTTTTATTCATTAAGATTTGGTTGTTAGGGTTGGTATTATTTAAAGGTTAGGTTAGGTTAAGTTAGGGTTGGTTTTGTTCATTTAAGATTAGGTTGCTAGGGTTCGTAGTACGTTGTAAATTCATTGTTTGATACATTTTCACTGCTTGAATTGGCGAAATATGCTATCGCTGTAACATATATAATATAAATGGTTAGGTTCAATCCAACTATTTAGTACAAATACTGACTTTTCGTTATGTATTCTGATGGCTTTGATACTAACCAGCGTATGCCGACTGAATAAAATGAATCCTGATCAAAAATAAAGTAAAACATTGACCAAATAAACATTATGTATGATTTGTGTTAAGACATGGAAAATTTTCGGATAGGCTTCAGAGTACAAAGTGTTAAAAAAGAAAGTGCTGGGAAGTTTATTTTGAATTTTTTTGTTGAAATCGCAATCACAGACATGTTTCATTATAGAGCTTTTATTATATACAATTTTTTTAATACCAGAAAAAGGTTACTATACAAAGATTGAAGTTTTTTATCCTATTAAGTGGGTCAAAATTATGTAAAAAAAAAAATAGCAATGAAAAAATTTTGCAATAAATTTTTGAGATCAATCAACGTTGAGAAACTTCGACAGAACACTTCAATACGAGTAAAAAACACATATTGCATATAAAAATAAAGTGCCTCTAGTTTGCCTTCAGGTCACGTCGTAGGCGACAAAAAGATTCAAGTGCGAATAACAATCTTATTCGTTACATAATTTGTGTTACAAGACGTCAAAGTACAAAGCATATATCAACTTCATGAATAAATGCAACTTTCTCAAATACAGACTTCCAGACGAATCCAAAATCTGAAAGACATCCCTGCAATACCGCATTAAAAATGTACACGATAATAGAATTCATACAAAAATTTAAATCAATTCGACGATACTGTGGAGCGCCATTGGTCAACAATTACAGTATATATATATATTTTTCAACATGAACAATTTGAAAGTTACGCAGTGTAGGTCATTCAAGTAGAAAATATCGGCTGAATTCAAATTCAGAATATATCTACAGTGTCTTTATAAATTAAATGGAGTATATGATACACAGAAATTCCTGTACAATACATCAAAATACGGTGTTTGATTGCTTTTATATCAAAAATATATTTATATTAAACCCAATTCGTGATATTTCTCATTTCACGTAAAAAATGCTCAGTCAAGTATCTGCCGATTTCGTGAAATGTGCAGGGATTCATTGCTTAATTCATGAATTGGGCAAAGCAGATAATGGCTTCATTTTACAAGCTTTTTTATAACATCTCACTACATAAAAAATATATATGTTATTAACCAATAAATCGCAACGCGTTTGCAGAAACCCTTGACCTCTTGAATATATCACAATTTTTCAATTTCATTAGTACAACACGATATTTTTAGGGATTTGGTGCAAACGATCGACAAGCGCCAGACAGACTGAACCACAGATTAACTGGATGGCTGCTTTAAACGCAATTCTCGACTTCAC